>NC_134272.1:71849362-72161862 GCF_031893055.1 Leptodactylus fuscus | reverse complement strand
TTATGTTGTTGCAATATTACCAGTCCTATATAAATATAATAATGTTACCTATCTCTCTGTAGGTGATTATGTAGGTGATGTAGACTTTTTCCTTATACAATGCTATGGATTGTCTTGTGGTTACCCCTGCATGTCTGGCGGTAACATTGCGTCGTCTATATAGCGGTTTTCTTTCCTTTGCTTCACTACGCAATTGATTATATATCCCTTTCACTAACCAGCTGTGAAAAGCACAACCTTAAAAGCTATTGGGATTCTTGTTAAGTCAGAGATGCTCGACATCCTCAGAAGTAATTGCTGTCACTAGCTGTACTTTTTATGGCGCTGACTTCTTTATGACCAGGAGGACCATTAGAATTTCTTAAGTGTTCCAGTTTTAGCCAGGATATCACAAATAAAACAAATCATCAGATTTATTAATAAGAGTATATACAAAGAGGCTAAATTGAAATTGCAAAGGCGTAACCAGAAGGTCCTGGGCCACAGTGCAAAGTCTGTAATGAGGTCCCTACTCTGGGACATTGAGAATACTGGTGTACTTTATGGGGCAGAGGGACCTTTGGGCTCCACAAAGGGTTCAGGGACCAGTAGCGACTTGCTACCTCTGCACTCCCTATAGCTATACCCCTGCCAAACAGTGAGAAGGAACTTAGGACCCCATTATATAACTTCAGTAGGTGTCTATATTCATTGGACAAATGGCTAATTCCTTTGGGCCTTGACACCCATCTAAACATGGTTGTGAGCCACTTATTCCCCTTTTCCAGTTGAGAAATCACAGCAAAGTGTGTATATGGAGGAGTGGTAGGGTATCAGGAGGAATCACTAATATGGCAGGTATTTAAAGGGTTATTCCCATCTTGCAAATCGTTGGTGAGATGGGCATACTGGATCCCTTTCCTGACTCCTATGGCCAGAATTGAGCAGTATTATTCTAAGCTTTCCCCATAACCCCCCTTGTGTAGTATATTACTACGAGAGTCATCAAGTCTTATATTACAGGAGAGATACCCATGTTATGAAGATTCCTGTTTCCAGATTCCTTATTGCTTAGTTTCCCATAGACCACTGGTGGCCAAATACTGTAGATCATCATCTACTGGTAGACCTTGAAGCTGGGCCAAGTAGACTTCAATGTAGGATCACCCGGGTCAACACTTCTGTCTCAAATTTTTCTCCATAGTGGTAAGTGCTGGATAAGTGTTTAATTAACGGATGACGATGAACATGTATATGTAGAGCAAGACAAATATACAATATTCCAGATGAAACCAACAACTTTTTATGGAATATACATACTCTGCATAGGAAACTTCTTATAGCGACCACATTTTTATGTTTGTTGCTGGCTCTACTTGATCTCATGTGGGCTTTGTGTTTGCCAAGCACATGGTGTGTATCCAACTTACAGTCCTAAAAGTCCTAAGACATACAGTGAAACCTCTCCAAAAGTTCACCTCATTACTCAGACCACTTTTTGGTGATGGATTTTCACGTTTCCATACTAGCCTTCTTCTTTAAGAAGACCACTCACTCCAGAAGACCACTTTTTAATGCAATTTTGGGTGGTCCTCTCAAAGAAGCTTGACTGTATATCATCTGATCTGAGCTTTTTGGTGTTTTGTTTATCCAAATCTGTTCAGCTATTCTAAAGATATAAGCCCTGGTAGTGTTTATGCAGATAGGATATACGAACCAAGTGGAACTTTGACAACAGGTTGTATAGATCTATAGATCCTTCTACTTAGCATGTTACAGTATGTATAGTACTTGGTTATATTAGACCACGTAACCTCCCGTCTCTTCCCCGATGATGGTTTATTGCTCTGTCACTGACGGTCTGTTGTTAAGTCCTTGGTGATTTAGTGACAATAAACGTTCTACTATAGATCACTAGGACTTGTACGATAGACGATTAGACCATCATTGACAATGCAGTAAACCATCACTAGGACGGATAGTTACTGTGGATTATTAAAGGTGCCCATATACCTTGGCTTGGTCAAGCAGCCTATGTGTGTTCTGAAAAGGTAGAGTGGGAATAGACTTCAGCGAGACTCTTCTCAAGACCCCAATCTTCTTCTCATCCATCACTGCTCATGACTTAGGGCTAGAAGCAAAACCGAAAGATAGAGCTGTGGCCTAGCGGGTTGGTGTCTCCTCATAGGTTGACCATATGATTAAACCTTCACACTTCAGGTCTTCAGATCTAGACAAAGAAAAGTTACAGTGAACCTCTACATTAGGCTGAAGACATCCAAACCACTGATTTTGGTTTTTAAGTGTTTGGGGGCCTTCAGACAACCTCCATAATGCCTGAAGTTGGAAGGCAGAAGGGTCGGCGTGATGGTTTTCAACATGTCAATACTTTATTTCCAATAGATTTCTGGCGATGGCATATTTTACAACCTCCACACACATTGGAATAGATATAATGAGCATGTATGTGTATGGAGAAATTTAGAGAGATATCTGTTAGCCACCACCTATCTAATATGTAGTTATATGTGTATGCCCAACATTAAACATTGGCGCCACAAACTGTATCATTGAGACAGAAAACCAGTCCAATATGGAACTTATAGATGTGTCATCTGTTACTGAACTGAGTAAGGGTGCATTCACATGGAGTAACGTGCCGCGTGACCTGGCACGTATACACCGTGTGAGATTTTGAGCGCCGTATACGCTCCCATTGATTTCAATGGGAGCCTGGATCGTATACGCTGCGTTATTTTGCGGCCGTGATTTTGCATTTCGGAAAAAACGTGATTTATTTCCGCTGCGGTTTTTCCCACAGCTAACCAGTCAGAGGACTGGTCACATGACACAGCTGAGGACCAGGAGGGAATGGATACCTCAAAAATAAAGTTACTGGTAAGAAGATTATCTTCATTAAAACCTACATCATATACTTTCCTAAGGGCCACTGAAGGAAATTTTTTAGCACGAGCGCCACGTTAAATATACATTCATTAAAATAATCTTGTTCCCGGCATGAAACACCTTGAGAATACTGTGCTCTCGCAACCCGTGAAAGTCTGTATATTTTATATGATCTGTGAGTGTTAAAATCTACAGACATTATTACTGCTATATATCTCGCTATATGTTGTTGAGCCAGATAAAGTCTGGAGAATGGGCCGGCGGTATATTAGTCTTTCTAATGGCAGGGCTCCAGTTTCCTGCTCATTGACAGTGCACCCTATGAATCATCAATCTGGCCTGACATTAAACATCTTTAAATTGCTCATTTGTTTCAGCTGATGCTAATCTCACAGGCACTTACTGTACATCAGAGCTGCTCCATTAAGTATGAACAATGGAGAAAGCAGCTGATCTCAGGACGGGGGCTCCAATCCTTCCCAAATCTCTCACTTTATTCAGCAAGGGTGAAGCTATCGCAGATCTAATCAATATGTTCACACAATAGAAGTGACAACAGATTGATTGGTAGGACCCTGGAAACAATAGCGGAACACTGCTAGATACACTTACTAATCACCCCTGCACTCCATCCACCTATAGATACACTTACTGACCGCCTGCACTCCATCCACCTATAGATACACTTACTGACCGCCTGCACTCCATCCACCTATAGATACACTTACTGACCGCCTGCACTCCATCCACCTATAGATACACTTACTGATGACCCCTGCACTCCATCCACCTATAGATACACTTACTGTTGACCCCCTGCACTCCATCCACCTATAGATACACTTACTGATGACCGCCTGCACTCCATCCACCTATAGATACACTTACTGACCGCCTGCACTCCATCCACCTATAGATACACTTACTGACCGCCTGCACTCCATCCACCTATAGATACACTTACTGACCGCCTGCACTCCATCCACCTATAGATACACTTACTGATGACCCCTGCACTCCATCCACCTATAGATACACTTACTGTTGACCCCCTGCACTCCATCCACCTATAGATACACTTACTGATGACCGCCTGCACTCCATCCACCTATAGATACACTTACTGATGACCGCCTGCACTCCATCCACCTATAGATACACTTACTGATGACCGCCTGCACTCCATCCACCTATAGATACACTTACTGATGACCGCCTGCACTCCATCCACCTATAGATACACTTACTGATGACCCCCTGCACTCCATCCATCTATAGATTAGATACACTTACTGATGACCACCTGCACTCCATCCACCTATAGATACACTTACTGATGAACCCCAGCACTCCATCCACCTATAGATACACTTACTGATGACCGCCTGCACTCCATCCACCTATAGATACACTTACTGATGACCCCCTGCACTCCATCCATCTATAGATTAGATACACTTACTGATGACCACCTGCACTCCATCCACCTATAGATACACTTACTGATGAACCCCAGCACTCCATCCACCTATAGATACACTTACTGATGACTGCCTGCACTCCAGCCACCTATAGATACACTTACTAATCACCCCTGCACTCCATCCACCTATAGATACACTTACTGATGACCCCTGCACTCCATCCACCTATAGATATACTTACTGATGACCCCCTGCACTCCATCCACCTATAGATACACTTGCTGATGACCCCTGCACTCCATCCACCTATAGATACACTTACTGATGAACCCCTGCACTCCATCCATCTATAGATTAGATACACTTACTGATGACCCCCCTGCACTCCATCCACCTATAGATACACTTACTAATCACCCCTGCACTCCATCCACCTATAGATACACTTACTGATGGCCCCTTGCACTCCATTCACCTATAGATACACTTACTAATCATTCCTGCACTCCATCCACCTATAGATACACTTACTGATGAACCCCTGCACTCCATCCACCTATAGATACACTTACTGATGACCCCTGCACTTCATCCACCTATAGATACACTTACTGATGACCCCTTGCACTCCATCCATCTATAGATTAGATACACTTACTGATGGACCCCCTGCACTCCATCCACCTATAGATACACTTACTGATGGACCCCCTGCACTCCATCCACCTATAGATACACTTACTGATGGATCCCCTGCACTCCATCCACCTATAGATACACTTACTGATGACCCCCTGCACTCCATCCACCTATAGATACACTTACTGATGACCCCCTGCACTCCATCCACCTATAGATACACTTACTGATGGATCCCCTGCACTCCATCCACCTATAGATACACTTACTGATGACCCCCTGCACTCCATCCACCTATAGATACACTTACTGATGACCCCCTGCACTCCATCCACCTATAGATACACTTACTGATGGATCCCCTGCACTCCATCCACCTATAGATACACTTACTGATGACCCCCTGCACTCCATCCACCTATAGATACACTTACTGATGACCCCCTGCACTCCATCCACCTATAGATACACTTACTGATGAACCCCTGCACTCCATCCATCTATAGATTAGATACACTTACTGATGACTGCCTGCACTCCATTCACCTATAGATACACTTACTAATCACCCCTGCACTCCATCCACCTATAGATACACTTACTGATGAACCCCTGCACTCCATCCACCTATAGATACACTTACTGATGACCCCTGCACTCCATCCACCTATAGATACACTTACTGATGACCCCCTGCACTCCATCCACCTATAGATACACTTACTAATGACCCCCCTGCACTCCATCCACCTATAGATACACTTACTAATCACCCCTGCACTCCATCCACCTATAGATACACTTACTGATGGCCCCTTGCACTCCATCCACCTATAGATACACTTACTGATGACCCCCCTGCACTCCATCCACCTATAGATACACTTACTGATGACCCCCTGCACTCCATCCACCTATAGATACACTTACTGATGACCCCCTGGACTCCATCCACCTATAGATACACTTACTGATGGACCCCCTGCACTCCATCCACCTATAGATACACTTACTAATCATTCCTGCACTCCATCCACCTATAGATACACTTACTGATGACCCCCTGGACTCCATCCACCTATAGATACACTTACTGATGGACCCCCTGCACTCCATCCACCTATAGATACACTTACTAATCACCCCTGCACTCCATCCACCTATAGATACACTTACTGATGACCCCCTGCACTCCATCCACCTATAGATACACTTACTAATCACCCCTGCACTCCATCCACCTATAGATACACTTACTGATGAACCCCTGCACTTCATCCACCTATAGATACACTTACTGATGACCCCCTGCACTCCATCCACCTATAGATACACTTACTGATGACCCCCTGCACTCCATCCACCTATAGATACACTTACTGATGAACCCCTGCACTCCATCCACCTATAGATACACTTACTGATGACCCCCTGCACTCCATCCACCTATAGATACACTTACTGATGACCCCCTGCAGTCCATCCACCTATAGATACACTTACTGATGACCCCCCTGCACTCCATCCACCTATAGATACACTTACTGATGACCCCCCTGCACTCCATCCACCTATAGCTACACTTACTAATCACCCCTGCACTCCATCCACCTATAGATACACTTACTGATGACCCCCTGCACTCCATCCACCTATTAGATACACTTACTGATCACCCCCCTGCACTCCATCCACCTATAGATACACTTACTGATGACCGCCTGCACTCCATCCACCTATAGATACACTTACTGATGAACCCCTGCACTCCATCCACCTATAGATACACTTACTAATGAACCCCTGCACTTCATCCACCTATAGATACACTTACTGATGACCCCCTGCACTCCATCCACCTATAGATACACTTACTGATGACCCCCTGCACTCCATCCACCTATAGATACACTTACTAATCATTCCTGCACTCCATCCACCTATAGATACACTTACTAATCACCCCTGCACTCCATCCACCTATAGATACACTTACTGATGGCCCCCTGCACTCCATCCACCTATAGATACACTTACTGATGAACCCCTGCACTCCATCCACCTATAGATACACTTACTGATGACCGCCTGCACTCCATCCACCTATAGATACACTTACTGATGACCCCCTGCACTCCATCCACCTATAGATACACTTACTGATGACCCCCTGCACTCCATCCACCTATAGATACACTTACTGATGACCCCCTGCACTCCATCCACCTATAGATACACTTACTAATCATTCCTGCACTCCATCCACCTATAGATACACTTACTAATCACCCCTGCACTCCATCCACCTATAGATACACTTACTGATGGCCCCCTGCACTCCATCCACCTATAGATACACTTACTGATGACCGCCTGCACTCCATCCACCTATAGATACACTTACTGATGACCCCCTGCACTCCATCCACCTATAGATACACTTACTGATGACCCCCTGCACTCCATCCACCTATAGATACACTTACTGATGACCGCCTGCACTCCATCCACCTAGATACACTTACTGATGACCGCCTGCACTCCATCCACCTATAGATACACTTACTGATGACCCCCTGCACTCCATCCACCTATAGATACATTTACTGATGACCCCCTGCACTCCATCCACCTATAGATACACTTACTGATCACCCCCCTGCACTCCATCCACCTATAGATACACTTACTGATGACCCCCTGCACTCCATCCACCTATAGATACACTTACTGATGGACGCCCTGCACTCCATCCACCTATAGATACACTTACTGATGGACCCCCTGCACTCCATCCACCTATAGATACACTTACTGATGACCCCCTGCACTCCATCCACCTATAGATACACTTACTGATGGACGCCCTGCACTCCATCCACCTATAGATACACTTACTTATCACTTCCTGCTATCGATCCACTTACAGATAATCTGAATTTGGGGTTTCCCTCTGATACTAACCAGGGGCTGTTCCAATAGAATATCATACTCATAGTGTTTGTCCCTCATCTTCCATACTGTAAAGAAGTTTGATGTAAAGTATCAGAATCCTTTATTTCAAGTGTAACTAAACTTTCAACCAACTTGTGATATTCTGCTAGTATTTGTTTCAATAATAAATTTGTAATTTACTTTATTAACACATTTTGGCTCCTTTATGTGAAATCCTATACTTATTTATTCTCTCCCTTATAATGCTATTGAGAGCTGGATTCTATATACTGCTTTTACTTGTTGTATTGAGGGGCAGCCTCTTGTATAAGGCAGGGACGCTAAGGTTGGAGGGAAAGGGGGGTCATTTCAAAACGTCATATACTGTACCTGGCATTATAAAACCAAGTGTCTAATACTGGGTCTAATACAAGATCTGACTTGTTGTATTCCAACTCTGTCGGGTATCTATTCCCCTTACTCACCACACATCTGACCCTGGAAAAAGGGGAACTCTGCCTCCCTATTCCCTTTCCAACTCCCCAATCACCTGGGCTAAACAGGAGTGAAGCCACAGTCTACAATCACATTTCCACAGAAATAGCTACCACCACCCCCCTCTTTATGGTAGGCCAGGCACACCATTTCCCACATTGCAAAGACATAGGGAATGACGATTGTTAGCCCTATACGGGGCAGTGATTGACAATAAGGCGCTGCGGAATATGTTGGCGCTATACAAGTAAGCAAATAAATAATCTCCATTTAGTGGCATTTGTCAGGGCACAAAATAGAAGATATACAATAAGATATTTCACATTGGAGTTTATGGCATGTTAAATCTAAATCCATCTATTCTGGTCATCAATCAGGTCAAGGTCAGGGAGCGCCTGCTAGTAAAGGGGGGCGCTAATGGGCAAAGAGGAGAAGAATATTAGAAGAATAATAGAATATCATTTCTGATATAAAGACTTGCATGTCAATGTCTAATTTCACCATGGAATTAGAAAACATGCAAAGACATCAACAAGAAAGCCTCAGAGACAGGAAAAGGATGGTTTGCAAGCTAATGTTGTGGGTAAAAACACATTCACCAGGGCCCTAATTCCTGCTTTTTATCACCTCCTTTGATGTATGGCCGTGCACTAATGGAAACTGCTTGCAAGAAGCAGTGCTATTCTGGATCAGGATGTTTCATCTCAGCTGCTGGCAGAGCATACCATCAAGTATAAGTATAGAGATATGGCTACTGTCTATTTTATATTGCCTGCCAGTGAATGCAGCCATGCAGTAAACGCCTCAAATGACTGTAATTTGTTGCCTCATTGTTATCAAGTACATCAATCTTCTCCTGCCTGGCACTTTCGTCATAGAGAGCGAAGGCTTCTATAAACGGCACAGCCTCATGTGTTTTCTAATGCACGTGGCGGGTTGTGTTCTTCCAATATCCCCTCCTATGGTTTAGATTTTTTATACCTTAATACGTATTCGGTTGTAGGGGCTTTACACGTGTCTGGAATCCCCTGTGTCCTGACATCAACGATATTATAGTCCAAAATAGTGTGTAGATTAAGACCCCATTCACGTGACCAAGTGTGCTATCCAAGGAGGGGACGGTTTGGCAGCAGAATACAATCGGGTGAGGCCTGGTTCACATCTGCGTTCAGTATTCTGTTTGGGGAGTTCGCTTGGGGAACCCCTGAACGGAATACCGAACGCATTGACAAGCCGTGAGCTTTATGAAGGCACACAGACCCCATAGACTATAATGGGGTCCATGTGTTTTCCGCACGGTGTCCACAAGAGTCATGCAGAAAGGAAAGTAGTTCATGAAGTTCTTTTCTCTCCGCATGTTCCAGGTGGAAATCGTGCAGAAAACATATGGATCTTAAGACCAGATTCCAGAATAGGACAGAACAAATATGAGACCCCAAGATAAATGCAGACCCCCAGACGACACCTCAGAACAAATACAGACCCCAGAATAAATACAACTCATTGCATTGTAAAGGCTAAAAGCTGTAGATGAAAGCGGCAGCAATAACTGACATTCTCCGGGTTCTAGTTGCAGCCTCTCATCCACAATGCTGCTCTTGTACATTGCAGCGGGTTATACCCGGTTCACACATGCTGATGTGTTGCGTTGGTAAGGGTCCGCATGAGGACCCCTAAGGACGGAACACGAGCGCAACTGCAAGCGCTTTGCAGTTCAAGCGCACCCATAGACTATAATGGGGTCCGTAGGCTTTCCGCAAATCGTTCGTGCGGGCAGTGCACGGCAAGCCCACGGAACCCATTATAGTCTGTGAGGCCTGTGCACTTGAACTGCAAAGCGATTGCAGTTGCGCTTGTATTCCATCTGGGAGGGTCTTCATGCGGACCCTTTGCGGACGGAACACATCAGCATGTGTGAACCAGCCCTTAGAGTCCACGAATTCAGAACTGGTTGCTTCCAGTTTGCATCTGTGTCCCAAGACGGACTGATGCTGTTCAGTTAGTGCTGACCCAATCATAGTAGGTAGTATGGTGGCCCCCAATTGTTCATACATTTCCAGGAGGGATAACAGAGGACAGGCACAACTCAGAGGTATGAGAATTCATTATTCGGAGTTGTTATTTGATAGGGAACTTTAGGGGGTCTGTATATGATTATCAACCCCCATGGACCTGTGTGCTGATGTCCAAGATTGTCTAGGACTCTCTATAAACTCAGAGAAGATAGAAGTAGCTGCTGCTTTGGTTTATGGTCCCAGCTAAACAACATAATGTGTCCTGTGGCCCCAAATTATCAAAATGTGTCCCTTATCTTTTTAGGGATGAGGTCGGGCGGGATCCTTAATATTTGGAGGGGGTTCTAGAATTGTCTGATATTCTCACTGTATATTTCCCCAATGTGGGAATATTAAAGGATTATCTTATCTTATAGTATATGTAATATTTCTATACGTTCTAGTGTAGTAGACCAGAGGACTGTCAGTGGGCCCTATATTAATCTCAGGGGTAATACACTCATTTTATGGGTATAATTCCTCTTTAAGCTGCGTACTGAACTGTATCACTGTCAATGACTTGTAACAGATGGTAAATGAAATAGTAATGTGTTTTCTCCGCGTCCTGCAGCTGTGCAATGGAGGATCTGTCACAGACCTGGTGAAGAGCATACTCAAGTGTGGGCAGCGTCTGGACGAGGCCATCATATCCTATATCCTATATGGAGCATTACTGGTAAAAAAAAAATATGTTATTTTTCGCAGCTAAGGGAGCGTTCACACTACCGTCGGTGTCCGACATGTAGTGTCCGCTCCTAGTGTCCGCTCAAAATCTGTCACGGACATTAGGAGCGGACACTAGCTGTGTCCGTGACACCTGTCATTCACTTGAATGGGCATCGGGTGCGTTCTTTTGCACTCCGTGCCCGTCCTTTCCTGTCCACAAGAGAAGATGTCCGACTTCTCATGCGGACAGAGGAACCCTGCATGCAGGGTTTTTCTGTCCGCTTGAGAAGTCGGACATCTTCTCTTGCGGACAGGGAAGGACGGGCACGGAGTGCAAAAGAACGCACCCAATGCCCATTCAAGTGAATGACAGGTGTCACGGACACAGCTAGTGTCCGCTCCTAGTGTCCGTGACAGATTTTGAGCGGACACTAGGAGCGGACACTACATGTCGGACACCGACGGTAGTGTGAACACCCCCTAACCACGAGTTCAGAATTTTGATTTCTTTACATAGGACTGCATAAAAGCAAAATGTGTTACCTTCTCTTGTTGAGATCACAATGAATTAGTGACATATCCCCAAATAGTAAACTGGCTTCTATACAATTACGAAAATATGACTGCCTTCTTCCAAACAGCGTCACACCTATCCCTGGGTTTTGGATGGTATTGCAGCTTAGCCCCATTCACTTCAATGGACATGGACGTGTGTGGCACTGTTTCTGGAAGTAGCAGCCATATTTTTTTGATCCGGAAATGATCTGGTTTGGAAATCCCATTGCTAAATGTCCTATTGTACTCTTGAGGATCTATGTTGTGTATAGACATATATCAGCTTACCCCCTCTAAGTCTATGGCCCCAAGTAGCTAATCTCACAAAAAATAAATAAAAAGAACTGTAGCAATAACGAATTTTGTTTTTCGTCTCTGTATTTTTCCCCTATTAAACATAGAAAACGCTTGAGATGCCGCAGCTAGGTTAAACATGGCCAGGACTTAGCCTAAAGTGGTTTTCCAAGAGTTAAATATTGATGAAGCATTCTTAGAATTGGTCATCAATTTATGATTTGTGGGTTCTGACATCTGGGACCCTTACAGATCAGCCGTTTGAAGAGACTGTAGCTTACAGGTGACCTCTTTACTGAATACCTAGCACAGTGTCATACATTGCATAAGGACCATGTTTGGTATTTCAGCTCAGTCCCATTCACTTGGATGGGACTGAGTTGCAAACAAACCACATGAAGTGGCCTGTGAAGTGGGCTGCTGCTTAGAGCAGCTGATCTGTGGGAGTCTTGAATATTGGACTCCCGCCGATCAGATATTGATGACCTATTCTAAGGTTAGGTCATCGGTACTTAACTCTCAGAAAATCCCTTAAAGGGTCGTGCTATTATGGACACTTATGCCCTGTCCACAGAAGAGTGAATAAGTGTCCAATTGTTGGGGTCCCAACTGATCAGGATAATGGGGGATGGAGAGTCCCCCTAAATCCTCCTTGTGATTGGAGCACCAGTGCACCCACGCCGCATTCACTTCTATGCAGTTGTCTCCGGGAATAGAATATAATGGAGCGCCTCTCATGTCAGCGCACAAGGAGGTCTTAGGGGGACTTTCAGTCCTCTGTCCTCCTGATCAACGGGGAGCCTGGAATTCAGGGCTCCAGCACTTGGACACTTGGATAGAAATGTCCGTAACAACATAACCCCTTTAAGTGCCCATACACACAAACATAGATGTTTAAGTATATTGTGGATAGTATACAGACACATTCATTTCTATGGCCCTATACACGTCCATAGATATTATTGATCAGTGTCCGGGCTGTAGAAACTATCCGCACATTATGGATTTGTCCATATTTGTGGCACAGACTCGCATATACAAGTGTAAGGGATCTGTAATTGCGGGCGACATACTATTGCAATGCAGACATGATTGCAGATCAGTCACTAGGGTCGCGTGCCTGTAGCTTTAATTGTAATCTCTGCCCCATCGTCACTGCTGTGGATCTGTAAATTCCTGGCCAGTGTCTTGACATCCACATATTCCTCAGGCCTGAGCAGATGTGAATTGTATCTCTAGCACTGCTGGGATTTGTAGTTGTATAATAGCCGGAGAGCCACAGGTTGTCTGCCTGCAATCTATCCCTATTACTCATCTTTTGCTAGTAGTCAGTCCTAGGATGCCTGCTGTGTTGTCAGGGGGAAGGGGGAGCAGCTGTTCTGCTGGACAGCTGTTCCTGCAGCCCCATTGCAGAGATATCATTAAGATCCTAATAGCAGAGTAATTATTTTTAGGCAGGGGAGTAATTCTTTTCTGTTTTGTTATTCAGGGTCTCCAACATTTGCACAATAATAGAATCATCCATCGTGACGTGAAAGGGAACAATATACTCCTGACAACAGAAGGGGGAGTCAAGCTGGTTGACTTTGGTAATCATTGCTTGCTATGTACTTACGTCCTGTATCGCCTACCCCGTCTCCTCAATTTGCTGTCTGCTTGGAGCTTGGAGACACGCCACAGGTTTTAGTGATAACGTTCAGCAGGAACCCTTGGATACTTTGGGTTTAACAGATGGATCTCCCTCTGAGTTGCTGTCACATAATCTGTTTTGGGTGGCTGGAAACGCGCTAGTTTTTAGCTCAGGCATTTTATTTACCAAGTCGCTGGCAATCTGCTTGTGTCTATTCCTGGGCCGCCTCGCTCTCATTGAAATTCAATATTCCATCTTTTGCATATGAAAAGAAATTGCTCATTCCTCACAAATGGTGTTAATAGCCTGAAGCTCATCTATTCCCTTTGAGCAGAAGGTAAAGTGGTCCTATGGGTGTGCAAACCGCCAGATCTATATAATTTGTGATTATTGCCGTTGATGTAAGCCTGATTGAAATGAAGGCGCAAACAAAGGAAAGGAACAGAGAGCAAAACGGCAGACAAGAGCCCGGGAAGAAGAGGCAGATTTCCATAGATTATTTACCGCACAAGCGAATGTCAGAAGAGGACACCATGTTCCTCCTCTGCTTCATGTGGCTGCCAACACAAATTAAAGGCTTTATTTGACTTAAGTACCCAATAAAAATTAAATGAGGTCTCCAATTCTTATTTATAGATCATTAATAACAAATAATGCCCAGGACCCCCACAGATCAGCTTTGTAAAGAGACTGGTTACGCACCGTGACCTCTTTACTGAATACCAACCACAGCGCCGTACAATGCATATGGGTGTGCTTGGTATTTCAGCTCAGCCCCATTCACTTGAAAGGGACTGAACTGCACACAGGCCATATGATGTGAAAGTGGTGTTCATCTGAGCACCTAAACTCAGCAGCTAAACCGTTGGGGGGTCTCGGGTATTGGACCTCATTGATCAGATATTGTTGACCTGTCCATCAATATGTAACTAGAGATGAGCGAACAGTGTTCTATCGAACACATGTTCGATCGGATATCAGGGTGTTCGCCATGTTCGAATCGAATCGAACACCACGTGGTAAAGTGCGCCAAAATTCGATTCCCCTCCCACCTTCCCTGGCGCCTTTTTTGCACCAATAACAGCGCAGGGGAGGTGGGACAGGAACTACGACACTGGGGGCATTGAAAAAAATTGGAAAAAGTCATTGGCTGCCGAAATCAGGTGACCTCCATTTTAGACGAATAGTGGATTTCAAATCCGGGTCATATGAGAATGTGAACTTTGTGACTATGAGACAGGGATAGCTGTACAGGCAGGGATAGCTAGGGATAACCTTTATTTAGGGGGGAATGTTATTAAAAATAACTTTTTGGGGCTCTATCGGGTGTGTAATTGTGATTTTTGTGAGATAAACTTTTTCCCATAGGGATGCATTGGCCAGCGCTGATTGGCCGAATTCCGTACTCTGGCCAATCAGTGCTGGCCAATGCATTCTATTAGCTTGATGAAGCAGAGTGTGCACAAGGGTTCAAGCGCACCCTCGGCTCTGATGTAGCAGAGCCGAGGCTGCACAAGGGTTCAAGCGCACCCTCGGCTCTGATGTAGGAGAGCCGAGGGTGCACTTGAACCCTTGTGCACCCTCAGCTCTGCTACATCAGAGCCGAGGGTGCGCTTGAACCCTTGTGCACACTCTGCTTCATCAAGCTAATAGAATGCATTGGCCAGCGCTGATTGGCCAATGTATTCTATTAGCCTGATGAAGTAGAGCTGAATGTGTGTGCTAAGCACACACATTCAGCTCTACTTCATCGGGCTAATAGAATGCATTGGCCAGCGCTGATTGGCCAGAGTACGGAACTCGACCAATCAGCGCTGGCTCTGCTGGAGGAGGCGGAGTCTAAGATCGCTCCACACCAGTCTCCATTCAGGTCCGACCTTAGACTCCGCCTCCTCCGGCAGAGCCAGCGCTGATTGGCCGAAGGCTGGCCAATGCATTCCTATGCGAATGCAGAGACTTAGCAGTGCTGAGTCAGTTTTGCTCAACTACACATCTGATGCACACTCGGCACTGCTACATCAGATGTAGCAATCTGATGTAGCAGAGCCGAGGGTGCACTAGAACCCCTGTGCAAACTCAGTTCACGCTAATAGAATGCATTGGCCAGCGCTGATTGGCCAATGCATTCTATTAGCCCGATGAAGTAGAGCTGAATGTGTGTGCTAAGCACACACATTCAGCACTGCTTCATCACGCCAATACAATGCATTAGCCAGTGCTGATTGGCCAGAGTACGGAATTCGGCCAATCAGCGCTGGCTCTGCTGGAGGAGGCGGAGTCTAAGGTCGGACCTGAATGGAGACTGGTGTGGAGCGATCTTAGACTCCGCCTCCTCCAGCAGAGCCAGCGCTGATTGGTCGAGTTCCGTACTCTGGCCAATCAGCGCTGGCCAATGCATTCTATTAGCCCGATGAAGTAGAGCTGAATGTGTGTGCTTAGCACACACATTCAGCTCTACTTCATCAGGCTAATAGAATACATTGGCCAATCAGCGCTGGCCAATGCATTCTATTAGCTTGATGAAGCAGAGTGTGCACAAGGGTTCAAGCGCACCCTCGGCTCTGATGTAGCAGAGCCGAGGCTGCACAAGGGTTCAAGTGCACCCTCGGCTCTCCTACATCAGAGCCGAGGGTGCGCTTGAACCCTTGTGCAGCCTCGGCTCTGCTACATCAGAGCCGAGGGTGCGCTTGAACCCTTGTGCACACTCTGCTTCATCAAGCTAATAGAATGCATTGGCCAGCACTGATTGGCCAGAGTACGGAATTCGGCCAATCAGCGCTGGCCAATGCATTCTATTAGCCCGATGAAGTAGAGCTGAATGTGTGTGCTTAGCACACACATTCAGCTCTACTTCATCAGGCTAATAGAATACATTGGCCAATCAGCGCTGGCCAATGCATTCTATTAGCCCGATGAAGTAGAGCTGAATGTGTGTGCTAAGCACACACATTCAGCACTGCTTCATCACGCCAATACAATGCATTAGCCAGTGCTGATTGGCCAGAGTACGGAATTCGGCCAATCAGCGCTGGCTCTGCTGGAGGAGGCGGAGTCTAAGATCGCTCCACACCAGTCTCCATTCAGGTCCGACCTTAGACTCCGCCTCCTCCAGCAGAGCCAGCGCTGATTGGCTGAATTCCGTACTCTGGCCAATCAGCACTGGCTAATGCATTGTATTGGCTTGATGAAGCAGTGCTGAATGTGTGTGCTTAGCACACACATTCAGCTCTACTTCATCGGGCTAATAGAATGCATTGGCCAATCAGCGCTGGCCAATGCATTCTATTAGCGTGAACTGAGTTTGCACAGGGGTTCTAGTGCACCCTCGGCTCTGCTACATCAGATTGCTACATCTGATGTAGCAGTGCCGAGTGTGCATCAGATGTGTAGTTGAGCAAAACTGACTCAGCACTGCTAAGTCTGCATTCGCATAGGAATGCATTGGCCAGCCTTCGGCCAATCAGCGCTGGCTCTGCCGGAGGAGGCGGAGTCTAAGGTCGGACCTGAATGGAGACTGGTGTGGAGCTATCTTAGACTCCGCCTCCTCCAGCAGAGCCAGCGCTGATTGGTCGAGTTCCGTACTCTGGCCAATCAGCACTGGCCAATGCATTTCTATGGGGAAAAGTTAGCTTGCGAAAATCGCAAACTGACAGGGATTTCCATGAAATAAAGTGACTTTTATGCCCCCAGACATGCTTCCCCTGCTGTCCCAGTGTCATTCCAGGGTGTTGGTATCATTTCCTGGGGTGTCATAGTGGACTTGGTGACCCTCCAGACACGAATTTGGGTTTCCCCCTTAACGAGTTTATGTTCCCCATAGACTATAATGGGGTTCGAAACCCATTCGAACACTCGAACAGTGAGCGGCTGTTCGAATCGAATTTCGAACCTCGAACATTTTAGTGTTCGCTCATCTCTATATGTAACCCTAGAAAAAACACTTTTAGGCTAAGGCCCCAAGGGACATCCCACAGCAAAAAAGCTCTGCAGGAAAAACCTCGGCGGCAACGCATTGCGGTTCTTCTCACAGCGCTTTAGACAGAAAGTTCTTGGAGGTTTCCTCTATGGACTTTCTGCTTCAATTATACCTTTGGGGAAACTGCCGGCATTTCCGTAGGTATAATTGATATCCTGCTATTTCCAAAACTGCACCGTGTTTTTTTCTGCAAAGTGAGCATGGGATTCACTAGAATCCCATCTGGTTTGCCCTTACTGTAAAACACCGCAACATTTATGTCCCTTGGGGCCCCAGCTTAAGACTGGGGTCCCACGATACAAAAACACAGATTTTTTGGTTGCAGATTTTGCTGTGGTTTTTTGAGCCAAAGCCAAGAATGACTACACAATGATTGTCTCCTGCTCAAACCAGACTTGCCTTTGACTTTGTCAATCACTCTGTGTGGATGGGGTAGTCATGGACTCTCACTGTCTCTCATAGGAGTCCTGTCAAAATATATATATATGTATTAATTAAGTAATTAATTAATTAATTAATTAAAAGAAGACAGAGAGAATCATGTAAGCAAGAGGTTGCTAGTTATTGCAATGCTTGGTGAAATTGGCAGAGAGAAGCTCTCCAGCTGCTAACTAGCATTATATGATTAGTAACAGGCAAGAATTTTCTTTTGCTCCTGTTTTGCTTTATGTTCTGCACACCTGCAAGTGTATCAATAAAACCTGACCCAGTGTCAGTTTACACCTATCTGCTGCATATACAGTATATATGTGTCTGTATATACACTATGTGATCAAAAGTATCCGGACACCTGTCTGAAAATGACTTACAAGTTGGTGGCGCCCTCCATCGGTAATGCTGGATACAATATGGTGTTGGCCCACCCTTAGCCTTGATGACAGCTTCCACTCTCACAGGCATACGTTCAATCAGGTGCTGGAAGGTTTCTTGGGGAATGGCAGCCCATTCTTCCCAGAGTGCTGCACTGAGGAGAGGTATCGATGTAGGTTGGTGAGGCCTGGCACAAAGTTGGCGTTCCAAAACATCCCATAGGATTCAAGTCAGGACTGTGTGCAGGCCAGTCCATTACAGAGATGTTATTGTCGTGTAACCACTCCGCCACAGGCCGTGCAGTATGAACAGGTGCTTGATCGTGTTGAAAGATGCAATCGCCATCCCCGAATTGCCCTTCAACCATGGGATGTAAGGTGTTTAACAAGCGAGGCGTCGTTTGGCATTGACCTGTGTGATGTGTGGCACCCAATCACCTGACCACGTTCGAAGTCCGTGAGATCCGCGGAGCGTCCCATTCTGCTCTCTTACGATGTCTAATGTCTACTGAGGTCGCTGATATGGAGTACCTGGCAGTAGGGGCAGCACAATGCACCTAATATGAAAAACATATGTTTTTGGGGGTGTCTGGATACTTTTGATCACATAGTGTATAATGGACTTTGCAAATGTTTAGGTAGATGTGGAAAAGTTGCTGCAAAGTAAGAAGGTTTTAAAAATAGAAGTTTTAGTTTTTTTTCCTCAATTGACAAAATGAAATAGATGAAGAAAAGAGAAATGTAAATCCCATCAATGTTTGGTGTGACCTTACCCTTACAGACAGGTTGTTCCTGCCGCCATCTTGGAGAACTAACCACAGATCTTCTATAGATGTAGGCATGCTCAAATCCTTCTGTCTCTTTGTGTAATCCTAGACAGACTCATACCTCCCAACTTTTGAAGAACTGAAAGAGGGACAAAATGTGCGGCGCGCGTTTCGCGCCGCGGCAAACTTAGCCCCGCCCACTTTTGTGTTGACTCCACCCACTCGTTAATTTTTCATGTTCCCGCACACAGTATAATCCTCCTACAGTCACCCGTAAATTATATGTCCCCCCTCTATCTCTCCCCCAGTTTCATATACACCCTTCATCTGCCCCCAGTTTCATGTCCCTCTTCCATCTCTGCCCCCAGATTCATGTCCCTCCATCTCTGCCCCCAGATTCATGTCCTCTCCATCTCTGCCCCCAGATTCATGTCCCTCCATCTCTGCCCCCAGATTCATGTCCCCCATCTCTGCCCCCAGATTCATGTCCCCCATCTCTGCCCCCAGATTCATGTCCCCCATCTCTGCCCCCAGATTCATGTCCCCCATCTCTGCCCTCAGATTCATGTCCTCTCCATCTCTGCCCCCAGATTCATGTCCCCACATCTCTGTCCCCAGATTCATGTCCCCCATCTCTGCCCCCAGATTCATGTCCCTCCATCTCTGCCCCCAGTTTCATGTCCACTCCATCTCTGCCCCCAGATTCATGTCCCTCCATATCTGTCCCCAGATTCATGTCCCCACATCTCTGCCCCCAGATTCATGTCCCACATCTCTGCCCCCAGATTCCTGTCCCTCCATCTCTGCCCCCAGATTCATGTCCCCCAATCTCTGCCCCCAGATTCATGTCCCTCCATCTCTGCCCCCAGATTCATGTCCTCTCCATCTCTGCCCCCAGATTCATGTCCTCACATCTCTGCCCCCAGATTCATGTCCCCCATCTCTGCCCCCAGATTCATGTCCCTCCATCTCTGCCCCCAGTTTCATGTCCTCTCCATCTCTGTCCCCAGATTCATGTCCCCACATCTCTGCCCCCAGATTCATGTCCCACATCTCTGCCCCAGATTCATGTCCCTCCATCTCTGCCCCCCAATTCATGTCCTCTCCATCTCTGCCCCCAGATTCATGTCCCCCATCTCTGCCCCCAGTTTCATGTCCACTCCATCTCTGCCCCCAGATTCATGTCCCTCCATCTCTGCCCCCAGATTCATGTCCCCACATCTCTGCCCCCAGTTTCATGTCCACTCCATCTCTGCCCCCAGATTCATGTCCCTCCATATCTGCCCCCAGATTCATGTCCCCACATCTCTGCCCCCAGATTCCTGTCCCTCCATCTCTGCCCCCAGATTCATGTCCTCTCCATCTCTGCCCCCAGTGTCATGCCGTCCTCTCCATCTCTGCCCCCAGTGTCATGCTGTCCTCTCCTTCATCTGCCCCCAGATTCACGTTCCACCTCCACATTAAACTTACCTTCTCCTCCGCTCCCTCGCCGCTCTCTGTCCGCCTCTCTCGCTGACACATGCGGCTGAAGGAAGGAGCTGACACAGGTCAGCTCCTCGCTTTGCCGCTGGCCGCCTCTCTCCCTGACACATGCGGCTGAAGCTGCTCGCGTGCTCGCTTCGCCGCTGCGTCTCTCTCTCGCTGACACATGCGGCTGAAGCGAGGAGCTGACCTGTGTCAGCTCCTCGCTTCGCCGCTGCCGCCGGCTCCTGGCTTGTACATCGCGTCTACAAGCCAGGAGCCGGCGGCAGCAGTGAAGCGAGGAGCTGACACAGGTCAGCTCCTCGCTTCAGCCGCATGTGTCAGCGAGAGAGAGATGCAGCGGCAAAGCGAGCACGCGAGCAGCTTCAGCCGCATGTGTCAGGGAGAGAGGCGGCCAGCGGCAAAGCGAGGAGCTGACCTGTGTCAGCTCCTTCCTTCAGCCGCATATGTGTTCAACTCAGATCTGCGTCCTCTGGACGCAGATCTGAGTTGAAATCAGGACCTACCTCCCTCCAACCGGGACCGCGGGACATGTCACCCAAATCGGGACTGTCCCGCGGAAATCGGGACGGTTGGGAGGTATGCAGACTGGATGATGGTGAGATCAGGGCTCTTATTTTGTTAATTGACAAAAATAAACTATTAACCCTTCTATGTCTGAAATCGTTCTTACTGTGGAGCATTTTCCACACCTGCCTAAACCTTTTGCAGAGTACTGTACATGCAGATATACTATTCACAGGGACTAGGTTAATTTCTTTCCATCTATGAGCCATTTCCTCCGCCATGTTTATGAAGCACTTGCTTATTCTGTGTAGCAGGTATTATCTCGCTGTCACTAGGGCGGTCACCATTGTAGCTCTGATGACTCCGGTACTAGAGGCAGATAACCTTGAGAATTTCCCCTCCTAGCAGAAGGAGGTATCACTGACTACCTATAGGATATCCCAATAACACCTGTCACCTGCTTAGCCTCCCTCCTGCTGCGAGGCCAATGGCTTTATGTATATAAATACCTCTGACCTGGGTTTCTCCCTATGATCAGATTGTACTGAAGGCTGGTGTGGAGACCCAGAAATAGGAAATAGATTGCAAAAGCTTTGTTACCGAGAAGATAACAGTGTGCACAATGCTAATTTCCTAACACTCTGTCCCCTATTAGGCAACATCTCATCATAGTCACATAAAGAGCCGTAACCTAAAACACCTAAGTCCCCGTGCAAACCTGTAACAGGGCCCCCAGTTACCATGTACTATCTATAATACATTTGTCTCACTATGGCCGATACCGTACCAGGTGATGTCTATCATTGTTCATTACAGGAGTGTCTGCACAACTCACCAGTGCTCGCCTGCGCAGGAACACGTCCGTGGGTACACCATTCTGGATGGCACCAGAGGTAGGATGATCTATATGCTAATCATCTGTGTCCCCAAAACGTGGGTTAAATATTTCAAGAGGTTGTCCAGGACTACATAAACATGGCCGCTTTCTGCCAAAAACCACACCTTAGCCTTCCAGGGGTTGTGCCTAGTACTGTAGCTCGCCTCCTTTGTAGTAAAATGGTCTGAGCTGCAATTCCACACACAGCCTGTAGGCACATGTGGTGCTGTTTTAGGAAGAATCCTGACATGTTTTTCTAATCCTAGACAAACCCTTTAAATAAAGTTTTGTATCAACATAAAAGGGAAATTTGGGAACGGACAAGACAATTGTGCTAATATTCTAGTTTCTAATGCAATCATTGGAAGAATAGCAGAAGTGTTAGCGCCATCTGCAGGCAGATAGTTGCAGTGCAGCTGTACAATTTTGTAATTTTTGTTTATTTTTTGCTAATTATTACGAATATCCTGAAGTTGTTTTTAAGATGCGTTCATAGGACACATTCATAATATTTAATACATTGCAGAATTCTGTGTCCCCTCGCTACTTGCAGGATTGCCTTCTGATTTTTCTGTAGCCTTTTTAGTTCATTGCTGCCCTATCTCCCTATAACATCCCCCCCGACCTTGTTGTACCGCAGCATGTGCTCAGTGTATCAGATGATGTTGCCAGTAGATAATTGTGGTCCATTACTGGAGTTCTCTCCTGCCACTCATCAGACCTCATTCAGACGTTGGTGGTCGGCACCGGGGGATTCAAGGTCACATCGGGGTTAATAGCTTTTGGGCTCTTTACTTTTACTCACTATTCATCTAAAATTAGCCGCGATGATTTGGATTGATCGGACGTGAAGTCAATTGCCATGAAAACATTCAAGTACATAAACTGGGTCCCCAAAGGAAATTCTATAATGTGACGTGTGGGAAGATCCCTGTACTGTATACGTGACTGCGTATAAGACGGGGAACCCCAGGCCAGGCATACTCATTGGATAACTGTCAGATGAACGCTTGTTTGGCCCAATGGCTATTTTTTTCCCGATTTGTTCCACATGGCCAAGTGTGCATATGTTTTCAATAGGTTGAGGGGAGTAAGTCACGGCTACAAGTATCAAATGAGAACAAATGGATTGGGCATGCTGCATTGTATCTGCCTGATCCTTCTCTTCCCTGACATGCTATTGGGGTAAAGGAGGTTCCCTATCCATATTAGATCGTTGTCCACCTGGTAGGTTTGTCTGATAGTGTATGGTTGGGTTTAGGTAAGTGTTTCTAAATTATAGTCCTCCAGGACCCCCAATAGATCCTGTTTTAGGGTTCTCCCATAGAGGAGCTAGACCAGAGTCCTCACTAATATCCTCTCTTGCAACAGATTAGAACAATGGCCTTCAATGTTGGCAGTGTCAGCTCAGCTTAATGCAGGACCTTGTAGTTCCCCAATGCTGGCTTCAGCCCATTTCCAGTATACATATATATATATATATATATATATATATACCGTATATATGTATATATACCTTTAACCAGTTCTTTACCCTTGTGCAAATGTTGTCACAAGAGGATCTTTCATGTCCTGTAACTTTAGCGGTATTATGTACTTGGCACTGACCAAGGAGTCAGAGGAGTTTTGGAATCGGATCCTATCATTTTTGCATACAACATTGGCGCAATTCTATTCTTATCATCAAAACTTTTGACAGGTTTCATTGCCATGTATAGTGACCTAGACCATTATAGAGAGTTCCTCCCAGCTTTTAGGCTATCCCTAGACCTTGTTCCATGCAGTAGTTACAGTTTTCATCTCTACAAGTCACCTCCTCCCTGATGGTCCTGTTTTATCTTCTATAGTTTTACAAATATTCCTTCCATCACGGAGACCATAAAGATGTAAATCCAGCGTGTGTCACCCATAGCAATGTCTACACAGAAGGAATTCTTACACTTGTGATTCCTTGTCTTTGCGCCCATGGACATACCAATGACTTTTGCTCTACCGTTTGGAATGTCCCCCATGGCTTTATAATATATGAGAAGATCTGTGGTGTGGGGGGCTGTATATATATATACTTTATACCAGAATACTACCATACAATGACCAGTACCGTGCTAACATAATACTGCCATTCAGTGCTCAAATAATAACCACCATTCAATGCCTAAATGATACCACCATGAATGGGACTGAACTACAGCATGGCCATGTGACCAATGGACATGGTGCCACTTCCTGAGAAACAGAAGTCAGCCATGTTTTCTAATCCTGCACCACCCCTTTAAGGAACTCATTTGTTCACTGTTGCTGTTTCTTTTTAGTGCAGTCAGTGACAGTCGACCACACATATACCAGGGAACCAGCACTTACTTTAATGCACTGAATAAAGTATATGGACATCATGAACTTTTGCCCCGGTGCTTTGGCATTCATCTGGTGATGTCCTGTCGTGGGGGACGTCTAAATGCAAATGGGCCAAATGCTGAGAAGCCATTTAGGTCAATTAGAGCCTAAAGGGGTTTTCTGCACACAGAATCTCCTTTATAGAAGCAAACCACTGAGCCAGCAGATAACTGTAGAGTTATGGCTCATGAAACATTGTTATCGCCAGGGATGTCATGGTCAATGCAGGGGAACTGAAGAAACACAAGATGGCCAGATCAATGAGTGGGTGGGCATGTAGAGCATGGCTAAAAGGAAGCCTTCAAAGTGGAAGCAAGTTCATGCTCTAGGTAATAAAGGAGAGTTCCAGAGCAGAGTAACCTCCTGTATGGTGTCCATACGCCATGGGCAAATGGATAGGGGGTTGTCATTATCAGATGTGTACATTTAAAGGGGTTTTCCAGGAGTTACATACTGGAGGACCTCCATCGATCAGCTGTTTGAAGAATCCTCAGTGTGGCATCATCACAGCACAGTGCCATACATTGCATTGCATGGTATTGCATCTCAGCCCCATGCATGAATGTGAATGAGCTGCAAACTGTCATTAACCTACAAATCAGGATTCTGCTTCCAGCAGCTGAACTGTGCATGTCCTCTTGGGTGATGGACCCACCACTGATCAGGTATGGGTGACATATCCAATACCTCCCAACTTTCAAAGGACAGAAAGAGCTACAATGACTCTACCCATTCCCATCAATTTCTCTTTGTGCCCCCACACAGTGTAGTCCTCCTAAAGTCACCCTAACATTATATATGTCCCCACATTATAATGTTCCCTTCCAACTGCCTCGTAGCATAAAGTCCCTCTCCTGGTGCCTCATTTTAAACTGGCAGAAACTAAAGAGGAACATTAAACAAGGGTCAGCTGGCGGGGGATATTAAACTGTGGGCGTAGCTGGCGGGTGACATTAAACTGGGGGAACTGGACATGGACATTAAACTAGGCTCAACTAGAGGGGGGCATTAAGCTATGGGGCAGTTGGAGGGTGATGTTATTCTGGGGGCAGATGAGTTGAAGCTGAGACAGACCTCCCGCCAACTGGGACAGCGGGACAGAACCCGGAAACCAGGACTGTGCTGCTAAATCCGGGATGGTTGGGAACTATGCTATTCTTAGGATAGGTCATCAATAAGTAACTACCAGAAAACCCTTTTAAGCAAACATTCCATACATTTACATTGATATACCTTCTAATATTCGAGGCTTATCTTTAAGCCCATTCCAAAGTCCACCCAAGAACACTCACAGTTTACTGGAAGTGTCCACAAAATACCAGGAAGCCTTGCTTATTTATGACCCATTTCATGGGCCAAATATCCTGTGAAAGACAGGATGGTTGGGAGGTAGGTAATTTGTAATAGAGCCAGGGGCGGACATACCAGTGGTGCCACCTGTGCAGCTGCCCAGAGGCCCAATAGGCCGGGGGGCCCTATCATCTAACAACAGTATTCTACTGCCTATTATATTGTATTATATTGCAGGTAAATGCCTAAACTAATGAACTTCATGGCTATTTATTAGAGAAACGTAAGTAGTAGGGGTGCTCTATGCTGCGGTATCGGGAAATAGGGGGCCCTCAAGTGTCCCTGAACAGCGCTCCTATATATCAAGTGTTATTTATAATACTGATGTCTTCTTATGTATCTGAGGGACCTTTGGGCTCTCCCAGGATCCTGATATCCAGATGGGACTGTAACTTCTGCACCGCCTACGGCTACGACATTGTGAGACAACAGGAAACAATCTAATTGTAGTGTATATAAAAATGTAACAGTAACCTACAGTCTAAATACATCTATAGCCATTCTACTAGAACTGGGATAAGTTGATGATTAGGCAGAAACCTGGAATCTCCTTTGCAACATTAACCCCGTCTTGTGGTTTCCAATAGGTCATCGCTTGTGAGCAGCAGTATGATTACTCCTATGATGTCCGCTGTGATGTTTGGTCTCTCGGGATCACAGCCATCGAGCTGGCAGACGGAGATCCGCCTTTGTCTTCTATGCATCCAGTGAAAGCTCTCTTCAAGATCCCGAGGTAAGACACTAGATGGCTGTCTTGACTCACTGGACGGTTAGTAACATTCAGAGAAATTACAAATGTAACTATACAAAAAAAAAAAAAAAAAAAGAAAAATACCAAAACAAACCAGATAGGGAATAATAAATTGACATGTTGGTTGTGCGTATTTGTATGCCATTACCCATAAGCCTTAGCTGCAGTTTATCTATTCCTGACAATGGCATGGAGCGGCGGAGCGTATTATATCTATTTTTATTCTTTACAATATAAAACAATACATACAATGTGTTTTATTTTATTCACATCTTAAAGGGATATCTGTAATAGACCATATTTTTTACACACTCTTTCGGTGCCTGTTTGTTCTACAGATCGTCCCCCTCCCCAAGTTAGTTAGTGCTGTGTAAATGACAACTCCTGGATTAGGTAGAGCATGTCCAGCCATTGAAATCAATGCACTCCAACACATTTCAATGGGAGATCCTGCAGTGAAAATAGGCCTTTACACAACAGTTACTCCAGTAATGGCAACTGATAGCAGGAGGTCCCCCTGGAGACCCTCGGCATACAAAGGGATAGTCCAAACCAAAAAGTGTCTTTAGGATGTTAGAACATCGCTAGTATGTAATATAAAGTAACATAAAAAATGTTAATGGAAAAAATAATAAATACAAAATATAATTAATCAATCAATACCTGAATAGATTATACTAATAAAAATATATAAAATCTAAGAAATCAATAAATACAAAATATGAATAATAATAATAATAATAATAATAATAATAATAATAATACATAAATATATAAAATCTAAGAAATCAATAAATACAAAATGTAAATAATAATAATAATACATAAATATATAAAATCTAAGAAATCAATAAATACAAAATATAAATAATAATAATAATACATAAATAAATATAAAAAAATCTAAGAAATCAATAAATACAAAATATAATTAATCAATAATATATAAAATTGTAATAAATATATGAAATCTAAGAAATCAATAAAAGCAAACTATAATGAATCAATCAATATATAAATAATAATAATAATATTACATGAATAAATATATAAAATTTAAGAAATTAATAAATGCAAAATATAAATAATCAATCAATAAATATATAAATAAATAATAAATAAATGTATAAAATATAATAAAGGAATAAATACAAAATATGATTAATAAATATATAAATAATAAATACATAAATATATTACATCTAAGAAATCAATAAATATATTCTGTAAATAATCAATCAATAAATATATAAATAATAATAATAAATAAATAGATTAAATCTAAGAAATCAAGAGAAAAGTTTTGATAAATTAGCAATACTTTAGAATAATAAAAAAAAATCTGTATTCTTTTTTCTTATCTAAATCACCGATTCGAATAATTTTAGTTGCTGTAAAGAAGAACAATGACAGTATTTGAACTTGGCTCTTGTCACATTTGTACAATTACGCTCGCCTTTCGCATCTTTCCATGATTGCAATTTGCATTTCTGATTAGCTCAATTTATATGCAGATGAGCTTGTGCGTCATAACGTTATCTACTTTTACCCAGCCCAGGCTTCAATAACTCACCAGCATGAAATAATGAATCAGGCGCGAGCGGCGGCGTATCTTGTTGCCTTTGGATGAACGTAGAACAGGTCACAGCAATTACTGTAGCGAGGGGAGGTACCAGATATCAAAGCAAAAACCCATATGTTCTATCAGATGAACGGATGGAGGTGTTCAGGGATAGCGATCACAGCAATGCAGAACAGAAAGATTAATAGGAAGATTAAGAGATATGAATAAATACATAATTGTGGGATTTCTTTGTGTTCTGCCTTTTAAGCTGTTTCGTATTGATGGGTACAAAGCTTGGGAACATTCACAATGATAATCGGCCTTTCGAAGCAAGAAAACCATCCCTGCAGTCATTTACATGGTACTCCGTTGTGGTGGTGGGTTAATCTGTCATCTGGTGGTCCGTTTCTTGAGCTCTATGAAGGATTAATAGCAATTGGTTTCCAAGATACAAGCCACAGACCACTGCCCACCACTTGTCACGCTCCTATGTGCACACAAAAATAACGCCGTGCAGATACTTTTTGCTCCTAATGTTCTGATATTTAGATGTTCTGACTCAATGCTTGCATTGCCCCGTTCAGGAAATCCTTGGATGATTGCTTTTGTACGTTATGACTGTAACAACTATGATAATCTGCTGGAATAAAAAATTTTAGGACTTCTAAGAAATTGTAACAATTTTTTTACCATTGATATATTACTATTGTACCATATTGTTACACTAGCGTTACAGATCATTGGCCTGAACTTGAGTTGACTTTGGAGCCCTAAGAGCATAGCCTTAGGAGAAGCAGTGGTCACGTGGTAAACTTTAAAGCGCACCAAAACTTTGGAACAACTTTGGATTTTCAGGCAGCATTTTCTTCTTTCATATGGCACCAAAACTGCAGGTTTATCTTTAGTAATTCATGAGATATCAGCAGTGTCAGCTTTCATATGACACCAGGACCACGGTTCTAGCAGCCTCAGTTTCTATCTATTACACTCCCCATACGCAGAGTCAGAAGCAGTAAGGATTTCTGATGCTAATAAAAGAGGGAAGAATATAGATTTCAGAACAAGATTTCACAGAAAGGAGCCAACATTTAGAAGTAAAGTATATCCTTCTGATTCTCCTGTCACCAGATTTTCTTCACTCATGTGCAGAAAGTAAAAGAATCCAGGGAATGAGCACCCAGTGCATGCGCCAGAATCATGAACCTTTGGGCACATTACTATAGCACATATCCAGAACGGTGTATATTGTTCCATTACATAAACCAAATCCTTCAGTCCGCATACATGGTTCATCAATTCAGAAGAATCCATTGGTTCTCTTTGGAGTTTTCCAGTGTCCTCAGTACCTTTTTATTCCCCATGTTACCAGGTAGCCCCTGAATATATTGGAGACACCAAAGAACAGACCGAGAATGAGGTGGCTGAAAATGATATATAACCCTATTGTGGATCTGAGGTGTCCGGTCAGTGTGCAGAATAGCTGGCGATATACCAGCATTTTCAGTGGCACCACCTGGCAATAAATATTTAGTTTTCCTGGCTTTTGTCTGGGAAAATTGTATTAATTTCAACATGCAAATTTACATTAGCAGGGGAGGGGCTATAAGGGGTGGAGTCCTGGTGCCTGAGGAGCCTGAAAGGTTCCTCTGCCCCATAGGTGGATGATAGTATTACACTGGTAGGCATGTAACGTATGCTGCACTGGATCCCAGGAACTTCATGTTATGTCCAACAGCAGTGCAGACAGGTAATGTATCTTAAGATTATAAAGAGCCTATTTAAAATAAGTATATTTTGACCCGTGTCCATACCATAGGTCCATAAGGACCAGCAAAGGAAAATAAATGTCAATCTCCTGTCTAAGAGAACATACAGTTATATTGGTTTAACTCATTTGTTAGAATTGAAGAACAGATCTTAATAATCCAAATGTTACCTGAGCTCGGGATCATCGTAAATTATACTATATATGACGTTAAACCGTTTATTGATATGTTTACACTATAAAAACAACTAGGCAGTAAATGTAACATTGTAACAGTGACTAAAATTACACCCGGTAATCATCTTTTGCTCATCAATAAAATATAATTATGGGAGATAATTAATTGTACTCGGGAAAGGCTAAGCAAAGCTGTGAGAGCACCTGAGAGTCCCTGCACATTACAAAGACGGTGTCATCCTGACATTAATGTGGTCCATGTGGCGCATTATAAACCCCATAAAATGTAATGCACCGTCAGATGTAAGGTGGAAATGACCTGTTTTGGTGTCCAAGGAGAAGTAATAGTAGGGCACAGGGGTCCCAGGCTTACAGTTACAGAAACACCAAAAGGGTTGAGTCTTACCAAATGATGGTGAAGGACACAATGGGGCAAATTGATTAAAGTACAATGGCTCTACATAAAATGGTACAATTGTACAAAAATGTTCAATTTTATCAATTTTCCAGCTCCTGCTCCACTTTTGTGAAAAATGGGTGGAGCGGGGATCAAGATGGGATGACATTAGCTTACTATAGATTTACTATAACTCACATAACACTACCAGGCGCAACAAGAGCTTGACTTGAATTGGAATTTCCTGAAGTTCTAAGGTCTCCTAATAAGCGCGGCCATACTTGTTCAATTGCTTTATATCACAGTAGAAGGGTGTGTTCACACAGAGTAATGTGCCGCATGATGTGGCACGTATACGGCGTGTGAGACTTTGCCGCCGGTATACGATCCAGGCTCCCATTGAAATCGATGGGAGCGTATATGGTGCGTAAAGTCGCACACGCCGTATACGTGCCACATCACGCGGCACATAACTCCGTGTGAACGCACCCGAAAATTGTCTTGCATTATTCCTGAAATCTACTGACCAGTATAGATTTCATTTCTGGAGCACAGGACGTCCCATGGCGCACTAGTATTATTAGGAGGCCAGAGCCTTTTCATAATCCTGGCACATCTGCCGCCAGTGCATACAATATTAAAGGGGTTGTCCACTATCAGACCAATACTGAGAGACAAATGTTATTGTTTGTAGAATGAAAAGTTCTACAATTTTCCAATATACTTTCTGTATCAATTCCTCTCAGTGTTCTAGATCTCTGCTTGTTGTCATTTGTTCTGCTTTCTAGTGGATAAAAATCAGTCCATGATCATGTGATATACAGTCTATGGTCATGTGATGGACACACAGGTGCACAGCTCGTTACAGTCTCAGCACAGTAATCAGGCATCTGGCTGGTAGCAAGCTGTGCATTTGTGTGTTCATCACATGACTGTGGGCTGTATCTCACATGACCATGGGCTCTATCTCACATGACCATGGACTGTATATCACATGACCATGGGCTCTATCTCACATGACCATGGACTGTATATCACATGACCATGGGCTCTATCTCACATGATCATGGACTGTATATCACATGACCATGGGCTCTATCTCACATGACCATGGACTGTATATCACATGACCATGGGCTCTATCTCACATGACCATGGACTGTATATCACATGACCACGGGTTGTATCTCACATGACCATGGACTGTATATCACATGATCATGGACTGTATATCACATGACCATGGGTTGCATCTCACATGACCATGAACTGTATCTCACATGACCATGGCCTGATGTTTTTTCCACTGGGAGTAAGTAGAATGAATGACAAAAAGCAAAGATCTAGAAAACCACGAGGAATTGATCGAGAAAATATATTGGAAAATTGTACAAATTTTCATTATATAAACAATAACATTTGTCTCTGAATATCGGACAAGTCACAACTTCCTCCAGAAAAAGCAAGATTGTCCATTGATTGGCTTAAGACTGTTTCTTGCAGGAGCTAGAGAATGACAGGGGACCTATGATTTTTTTTTCAAACCATTCTGATCCCTTTAACCGCATAGCATTAGACAATCTACAACCAAATGCTGAAAAATCCCGTATTGCTAAAATTGTGTCCAACCAAGCCCTCATTTGAATGGGACTGCGCTGTAATATTGTCAAATGACTAACGGATGTGAGGTCACGTCCTGAGAAGATGAAAGCAGCCATGTTTTCTAATGCTGGATAACCCCTCTTAGATTAGTACCTGAGCCCTGGGCTACATAGCAGCTGTCACCCCAGGCTGTAGCATTGGACTATATTATGAGCAGGCGTACATTACTATACTGCATTAGTCAGTGCTACCGTATGTACTTATGTGATGAGCGTTTGGCGCAGCTTTAAAAATGAAGAATTGTCCAAACTTGGGCATTTTGCTTGAAATAGCTTCAAAAGATCAGCTCATTAATAGAATCGATAGGAACTCGCACCTCATATTAGAATTGATCGCTTTAACAAAAACTATGTTAATATCACATTATGGTTTTCAGTTACCGAACTGCAGCAAGAAAATTACAAGCTACGCCTGGCTGACTCGCACAAGGAACCCTTTAATCTCTATTTTTGAATGCATATCATTTGCCATATGACATCAAAACAATCTAGGCTGAATCATAAAAGATGTTCCTTTAAGAGGTCACTGCAGATTAGAAATGGATCGCTTGCATAGGCGTCACCCATTAGACATGACAATCAATGGCGATCATTCATTCATTCGAGAGATCCAGCTTGTCCCCAAGTCAACCTGTTATTGGATCTATAGACAATAATCATTCAGATCAGTCCCTAATGTGGCTCTCCATCCAATTGTTTTATCTCCAATTTCAGAAGAATCCAACAAACCTATCAGTATACTTTGTAGATGAGCAGGAAGAAATTAGAGTATCCAAAGGAAACAATACAAAAAGGGGGAGAACATAAAAAAATCTATAAAATCTTGTTACTTCAATGGCCGTGTAATACTTCTTGTCTCTGTGCATAAGGCTCCTGAAGCATTTATTTCTATCGGCCCATGCACAAGACCATGTATTTCACGGATCAGTGTGCGGGTCGGCAGTCCGGGCCACCAAACTCAGGACAGGTCCTATTCCTGTCCTCTTCTGCGGCTCCTATTCATTCAATTAATGGGGGCATTGAAGCACAGCCAGCGCACAGGCAGAACATGTTTGTCCTGGAATTTCGGTGGAATCACGGCAATTCCCACTTAGGCTGGGTTCACATCTGCATCTGGTATCCGTCCGCTTGCAAACCTTTTTAAGATTATATGGTTTGGTACAAAAAGGATTCCAAACGGTGAGGCGCGGTTGACATCTGTGTTCGGGTTTACATTCGGGAATTCCGCTTGGGGACCCCCGAATGATGACCTATATGCATTAAAATGCGGTTACCTAATGGAAACCCGCGGACCCCATATACTATAATGGGGTCCATGTGGTTTCCACTTGGTTTCTGCACGAAACATGCGGAGAGAAAAGTGCTGCTTCCTACTTTTCTCTCCGCATGAAAAAGCAGAAACCAAGTGGAAATGGCACAAACTGATACATGCGGATTACTTTTAAAGGGATTCTACCATTAAAAACTTTTTTTTTTGTGGATAAAATGTCGAAATAGCCTTTAGAAAGGCTATTCGTCTCTTACCTTTAGATGTGATCTCCACTGCGCCGTTCCTTAGAAATACTGGTTTTTACCGGTATGCAAATTGGTTCTCTCGCAGCGATAGGGTGGGCCCCAGCGCTGGAAATGCGATGGGGACATCCCCACTGCTGCTCGAAAACAGGCTCCAGTGACGCCTCTATCTTCTGTTGGATCCTCCCCTTCCTTCTTTGTCTTTCTTCGGCGTCACCTCCGACGCCTGCGCAGTTGGCTCTGCCAGTGAGGCACTAGTAGAGCCGACTGTGCATGCCTGCGGCCATAGTTCCGACGCCGCAATTGTATGCATGCGCAGTCGGCTCTACTAGTGTCTCACTGGCAGAGCCAACTGCGCAGACGTCGGAGATGATGCCGAAGAAAGACGAAGAAAGAAGGGGAGGATCCAGCAGAAGATAGAGGCGTCGCAGGATTGTGTTTTCAAGCAGCAGTGGGGACGCCTCCATCTGATTTCCAGCGCTGGGGGACGCCCCCATCGCTATGAGAGAACTAATTTGCATACCAGTAAAAAACGGTATTTCTAAGGAACGGCGCGGCAGAGATCACATCTAAAGGTAAGAGATGAATGGCCTTTCTAAAGGCCATTCCGATGTCTTATCTAGAAAAAAAGTTTTTAATGGTAGAATCCCTTTAAAACCCATTGAAATGGGTAATCTGGACAGTTCACAATCAGTATATGAAGATTTCAAATACTGATTTCGAATGGATTTGCTGAACGCAGATGTAAACCGGGCCTTAAACCAGCTGATCACAGTCACTACGATCATCTAAGAACTAGAGATGAGCGAACACTGTTCGGATCAGCCGATCCGAACAGCACGCACCCATAGAAATGAATGGAAGCACCTGTGACGCCAGCCGGCTGCCAGCAAAGTCAGCGTCACAGGTGCTTCCATTCATTTCTATGGGAGCGTGCTGTTCGGATCGGCTGATCCGAACAGTGTTCGCTCATCTCTACTAAGAACCTCAACATCTTTCTTGGAAATGGTTCCTACCTATTGTACATAGTCTTGGATAAGTCGGACGAGTACACATCACTCCAGGCTACAGACCTCCATGTTTTCTAATGAAGTATTTTTTGCATTTTTTATTGGGACATCAATACACACAAGTGGAATTAACAGCACGTCAGCTCTGGAGGAAAGTGAGAAATATGGATTGTAATGTTCAATGACCATTTGCCTCGGAGGACCAGTTTACATTATAAAACACTCCTATTACCAACCTTCACATGATTGATGAATAGACGCGGGTATTCCTAAATGTGTCTGAAATCCACAAATATCTGGAAAGAAATATGAGAGACGAAGAGGAGCCAGGGAAATATTATAATATCTCAACTTAGCACAGCAGGGATCTGACTATGAAATCCTATTGAATGTATTTAAGGGGCCACTAACTTCAGCTGAGATGGCTGAGACGCCGGTTCTTACCAGGTGAAGATAAATACATAAATTTTCTTTATTTTATTAGAAGGAAATCTGAACCTGATAGAATTGACTGTATAAGAGTGATACAGTAATCGTAGAGGGATACGTGTTGAGCTATGACATTCCACCATGTTACTCGATCACGCAAAAACAGCTGAATGGATTTGGATAAAATTTGGGACATAGATAGTTTGTAACCTCAATTAACACATAGGCTATGTTTTATCCCGGTAAATGACATGGCTTCATGACTGTTATGAATTTATTTTCATATACCATATTACACTGCTCTTGGCAGCAGCTTATCTTAGTTAATTGGAGATTGCTGATAAAGCCTGGTCTGTTATCTCTCTATGTAAACAATCAGATAACATCGATCATTCTCTGGTCTGCAGAAGTCTTCTGTGTCCTGTTTAGCCAGAGGGAGGAGAGGGGATGGGAGACAAATACAGGCAGTGAGAAGCAGACACTCGAGGCATTGTGTTGCAACATTTGCAAAAACTAGAGCTGTGAAGGTAGCCAAAAGTCAACAGAGTTCTTCTCAAGTGGAGCTGAAGAGGATTGAGCAAGCTAGGCATCAAGTGGCTCTTAGAGCTGACGAAACGCCAGAGCAGGTGGATCTTCGATGTCAACAACAGGTTCCTAGTGAGTTGCCAAAATGCCAAAACAATCACAGGCACAGCACCAGGTACAAGTTATGTGGCAGGCCAGCTTCAGAGCGGCCGAAATGCAGGAGCAGGTGGATCATCGACGCCAACAACATGCTCATTGTATGGTGTCCCAGCAAGCTGCTGAGATGCCGGAACAATCACAGGCATGGCGTGCCTAATGTCACACACAGCTATACTCTAAGTTTCCATAACAACCCCGCCTTTTTTATTCACTACACACGTAGCTGAGCCATGTGGGTATGCAGAGATGTAGCAGGACCGTGTGGGTATGCAGAGATGTAGCAGAGCTGGGTATGCTGTGCATATGCAGAAATGTAGCAGAGCTATGTAGGCTGCGCGTATGCAAAGATGTAGAAGAGCGGGGTATGCTGTGAATATGCAGAGATGTAGCAGTGGTGGGTATGCTGTGTGTATTCAGTGATGTAGCAGAGCTGGGTATGCTGTGCGTCTGCAGAGATGTAGCAGAGCTAGGTATACTGTGCCTATGCAGAGAAGTATTTTTAAGATAAACCACTGGATTACTTTAGGATCAGGGAATGGATTACCATAGAATCAGGCACTGGTTTACTATTGATCCAGAATCTGGATTGCTTTAGGATTAGACACTGGGTTACACTTGTTGCAGTCCCTGGATTACACTAGGACTAAGCTATGGATTACTTTAGGATCAGACACCGATTTACCATGTAATTAAGAATTTGGATTACTACAGAACTAGATAAGGGGTTACCACAAAATCAGACACTGGGTTACAGCTAAAGAAGACCCTGGATTACTTTATAATCTCATTCTGGATTACCCCAGAATCCGAGCATGGGTTACCACTAGATCAGACATTGGATTACTTTAGGATCATCCATTAGATTTCCACACAATCAGACACTTGAGCACTCCAGCTTTTTTAAGGATTAGTGTACTCACCTGCCGCACTTCCCCCAGCTAATCCCTGTCTCCCTGTTTGTATATAGGTCTGCTTCTCTAGCCACACCCTGACTTTTCAATCATTCTGTTATCTGTTTCATGATCTGTTGTTTGGATACATGCTATCCTTCTGTATATCTGAGTGATGCTTCTGTCTAATGTCGGAGCAATGTCTGTAATTTAAGAGTAGCGTAGTCCTGCTATCTTGTATCTTTGTCTGTGTGGGCTCATTTGTCCTTCCATACACCCTGTATTTCTCTTGCTAATTGTGATCTATGGGCTTCATCTCTACCTCTGCTACCTGTGACCTTTGGGTTTTTGCTCTGTATGTATCTATGCTACTTTGGGTTTCCACTATGAATGTATCTCTCCTAATTGTGACCTATGGGCATCATCCATGTCTTTGCCACTTGTAGACTTGGGGCCTTGGTAGCTGTAGCCTAGGGACTTCTGCTATACCTCTGTTACTTGTGGCCTTTGGTATTCTGTTATATAGGTGTCTTGCAACCTGTTTTATACCTGCCCTTTGTTCTGATCTGTTCCTGTTTCAGAATCTGTGCTACTGGTCCTGGATACCTGTGCGTTGTTAGTCTGTCCATATGTTCTGTCTGTTATGATTTTAGTCTATATTCACACTATGTCTTTTGCTTGATTCTATGGTCTGCAGCACCATAGTCCCTAACCTGCCTGGTCTGGAGCTGCCAACACCAGTACCAACTCAGGGGGTAGCGACCTGTCAGACTACAGTGAAGTACAGATTCCTGTAGAGAGGTTAAAGGGCGGTTTAATGCTTGGATTGGACAACACCCTTAGACCTGGTTCACATTTCCGTTTGGTATTCCATTCGGGGAGTCTGCTTGGGGAACACCTGAACAGAATACCGAATGCATTGACAAGTGGTGAGCAATGAAAGCACATGGAACCATAAACTATAATGGGGTCCATGTGTTTTCCGCGTGGTGTCTGCACGAGTCATGCAGAGAGGAAAGTAGTTCATGAAGTATTCATTTCTCCGCATGTTCCGTGCGGACACAAACACATGGACCATTATAGTTTATGGGGTCTGTGTGCTTTCATTGCTCACCACTTGTCAATGCATTCGGTATTCCATTCAGGGGGTCCCCAAGTGGACGGAATACCGAACGCAGATGTGAAGCAGGTCTTAGAGGAGATCTTAAGTCAAACTGGTAGCACAGGGGTCCACAATCCACTGCCTGCTACAGAAAGTACATTGAAATCAGGGTTAATGTTCAGGGTTTATGGATAGTAAATGTAGAAGAGTTACATTAGGGAGTATGACTAGCTAGGCCTCAGAACCATCACACACATGCAGGCCCAGTTGGCTAAGTGTGCATGTATTGTTAACCGGGACAAGGGATTAAGCCATTGCCATATAACTCTGGTGACAGATTATCTCCTGTGTGCACCAGGCCTGCTACAAACATCCGGTTCAGCCAACTTTGCCTAATGTATATGGCGCCTTTATATCACTCTTTATATAGTAAGACGCTCTGTTATCCCAGTTTATTTATCTCAGGATATTAAATTTATCTCATTTCCAACATCGGCAGTAAAATCTTTATCTTTCTGCCTTTTTTATGTTTCTTTCTTCCTTTGTATTATTTATATTCCTCTTTTTAATTAAAATATAAGTCGCGTTGTCGAATTCGGAGCGGGACGAGTTTTATGGATAAAAAAAAGACTAAAACAATTAAAACAATAAGAAAGTTTTATATAAAACACAAGGAACGTCTTACAGATGACTGAACCTTTTCTATGTGAGAAGAGTTTCACAAGATTAACTCTTATAGGCGATGGAGGCGTGCGGATATAAATCACGCCATCACGTACGGCATAAATTGGCTTATTGTCATGTGGCATATTGTTGGCTTGCAGCGCACGCTGTTCCTGAGTGATAGTGGCTCATTCATTTGCTACAATGTATAATTAGGAGATATCTGATGAATCTAAGGTGAATATTAATGTTTTATTTTCCGGTAATGGATCTATTTCCCCTCATCAAAACAGATTATTAAATCCTGCACATGCATCTCATGAATAGCGGCCTTCAGCGCCTGGAGATAGAGATAAATCATCCAGTGAGGACTCTGAACCATGAAATGATTCTGTTAACATGTCATCTGCCTGGGATATATTTTAGGATCCCTGGGAGAAGGCGCTAAGTGATGAAGAACAGGTAGCTAAGCAAAGTTATGGAATGGGAATTGATACTTTATACCCTTAAAATATCTACCCTGGTATACAAGATGTCATCTGTTAAAGGGATCCTATCATTGAGAATGAATTTTTTGTCCCTAACACGTTGGAATAGCCTTAAGAAAGGCTATTCGTCTCCAACTTTAGAGGTCTTCTCCGCGCCGCCATTCCGTAGAAATACCAGTTTTCACCGGTATGCAAATGAGTTCTCTCGCAGCACTGGGGGCGGGCCCCAGCACTCAACCAGCACTGGGGACGTCCCCAATGCTGCGAGAGAACTCTTCAGCCCCGCCTCTATCTTCTTCAGGAACGTCATCTTCCTGTTGTCTTCTTCCGGTGCAGGCTTTGAAACTTGTAGGCCTTGGGCCTCGGGCTGGAGCCATCTGCGCATGCGCACAGGCTACGAGAAAATGAACTCTTACTTACTGTGTAAGCGACCATTTTTCTTGTGGCTGCGGGCATGCACCTGAGGCCTACAAGTTTCAAAGCCTGCATCGGAAGAAGACAACAGGAAAATGACGTTCCTGAAGAAGATGGAGGCGGGGGCTGAAGAGTTCTCTCGCAGCATTGGGGACTCTCCCAGTGCTGTTTGAATGCTGGGGCCCGCCCCCAGTGCTGCAAGAGAACTCATTTGCATATCGGCAAAAATCGGTATTTCTATGGAACAGTGGCGGGGAAAAGACATCTAAAGGTAGGAGACAAAAAGCCTTTGTGAAGGCTATTCCAACGTGTTAGGGACAAAAAATTCATTCTCAATGATCCCATTAAGTCAAAACTACTAAAATAACATAAAAGAAAATAAAAAATGTAAAATGAATCTAAAAAAAATAAAAACTAAAATAACATTGCAGGAATTTATACTTTGAACCCCTTAAAATATCCACCTTGGTATACGAAATGGGATCCCTTAAGTCAAAGCTATTAAAAATAACAAAAAAAAAGCAAAAATGGAAAATTAAAATAAAATAATAATAATAATATTGCAGTAATTTATACTTTAAACCCCTTAAAATATCGATCCTGGGATACAAGATGTGATCTGTTAAGTCAAAACTATTAAAATAACGTTAAAAAAATGGAAAAATGGAAAATTAAAAAAATAAAATAAAAATGCAAAATAAAATAAAAATTACATTTAAATAAATACACATTTAAAACAAATTACATAAAAAACTAATAATATATATATTTTTTTAAATGTAAAATCAAAATAAATTAAAAATAAAGCATTCGAATTTTTACTTTAAACTTCTAAAATATTCAACCCGGTATACTGTATGAGATGTGGGAAAACTAATGGAAAGTGAAAATAAAAAAAATTAAAATAAAAAATAAAATAAAAGTGCGTTAATTTATACTGAAAAACCATTTTAGTGTAAGTTCACATGGGGAGCGGTAAGGCAGATTTTGGCACTGAGAGTGATGCGGGGAGCCTGCCACGACTGTCGTGGCTTCCCCCTCTGGAGCAGGCTCAAATGAATGGGACAACTCCGGAAGTTGCTGCCGCCCTGCAGATGCTGTGGCTCAGTGAGCCACGGAATCCGCATGGAGAAGGGGCCTGGCGGTCTCCATACACCACCATTGTGAGGGGGCGGATTATGACGTGGATTACGCGCCATAATCCGCCCCCTCTGTGCCCGTGTGAATGGAGCCCTTAGGGTTCTTAAGTATAAATTAACGCACTTTTCTTTTTAATATTTTTATTTACATTATTTATTTTGATATTCCATTTTTTTCTGTTATCGATCCTGGTATATGACATACGTTAAGCCAAAACTATTAAAATAATACAAAATTTATTTTTTTTTAAAATAATTAAAATATTAAAATTAATTTAAATAATTTAAACCGATAAATTCCAAATTACAATAAAAAAACTGAACAAAAAATATAATAACCAAAACTAAAAACCAAACACCCCAATTGCTTTACCATCTTGATTGCGACAAGAATTTGTAACGTGAAATGACCTCATAAATTCTTCCAGCGACTCCATCAAATGAAAAGTATTATATCATATAGATATCATCTTGTCAGCGAACGCCACGGTGACATTTTGAAAAGACGATTAATAGCTCGAGATGAGAATGTGGCAAAAGCCCCGGCTACAAGTTTGTATGAAATATAGGAGCGATATCATCTAATGCTCCCATTCCGCCATTTTGATAGCATTTGGTTTAACCCCTTAGACTATAGAGCAGCGCTCGTGTGTATCTCACTCATTCCAGTAAACTCCACATTTTATCATTCTGCCTTCTCGGCTGGATGCCGAGCGCTTGACGTGAGATCTTTGCATCGCTCCAGGCTCATCATTTCGTGTAAATTATTATAGCAGATCCTCTGGGAATATTTCTGTGCTATTTCTGACAAGAAGCACTTCACAATGCAGAAATACCTGCAACATCTCAAATCATGGAGGAGGAAATTGAATGTCATTAAAAGGAACCTGTTTTGATTTCTGTCTGTATTACGTCTATCAATACAGGTGCAAAATTTAATTTTTTTTATTTTTTAAAGGAGTTTGTCCATGAGAGTAATTTATTCCCTATAGTAAGGGTAGGGGATAAGTTATAGGTTGGTGAAGGTCTGTCCACAGTCACTAGAATGGGGGTACCTTGTATCCTTGTCTGATTAGAGTGGTGGTCTCACAAGTGTTCTGCTGCTCCGCTCATTTGTAGATGACCGCTGGGGATAGCCAAGCACTATATTGGGCTCTCTATCAGTCCTATAGACAATGAATGGAGCAATAGTGTACAACCTTGACCACTGATCTTTGCAAAAAAAGGGTCAGGACCCCAGTTTGTGTGATGACTGGGGATACCTCTGATTGGAGCCCCCACTAATCTAGCAGTGGATAGTAGATAACATGTTCATACCGTATACCCCTCTAATGTATGCACAGATTATATGTCAAACAAGTGACATTGCTATCACCAGACCCTGCTATATCAACCCAGACAGACTAGTGGGTTAGGATCTCCTGCATCAAACAGTGTCTGAGATATTGCCTTTTTTTGTCAGTATGTAAATGAGCTCTTTGGAGCAACAACGGTGTGGTCATTGCTCCAAAGAGCTAAGAGACAACACCCTTTTTGTTTTATAGAGCTCATTTGCATATTGACAAAAACAGCAATATGTTGATAAAGGAGGCAACAATTCATAAGGGAAAAACACCATTCGATTCAGGTATCTGTGGCATGGGGTTGGGTTGATATACCTGTTTCTGATGACCCTAACCTATCTATCTGCGGGGTGGGGTTAGCTTAGTTTGCTGGGTTTTGGTGACCCTAACCTATCTATCTGTGGGGCAGGATTAGGTTGGTATGCTGGGTTCTGGTTATATACTTCCTTTAATTGGTTGATGAAAATTAATAGAAGATACACTGAAATAATTCATCTCTTTGTCAAACACATTGCACTGGGTCACCCTAAGGTTGTACGGTGCCCTGTACAGAACATTCTATTGTTCCCCCTATTATAGTGTACCAAAAGAGTATTATTATTATACCGTGTACAAATACAAGTATCCAAATAATGCTGAAATGGTAACATTATCTATAAGTATTTACTACAATAGACATGTCAGTATCTGTCAGGTTCTGTGTAATCCTTCAGAGACCAGTAACAACCAGTAACAACAGCCATAATGACAAGTCTACTATAGATACATCTGTAGACAAACCTGATCATTTTTGGGATCTCTGCACCCATATCCTTCATACCAGACTGGCCTGGCACTTCACATCATTATCATACAAGTGATATTCCCCTTTGACACTTGACATTGTAGCAATGTCATCAAGCCACTACATTGAGTAGACCTGTGGGACCTGTCGAGAGTCAATGTCACAGCGCTTAGTGGCTGATACTCGTGTAATCTCGTGTAATTGTCAATATTAGATAAATGGAGATTTTCTTATCTTGATTTGGTTTAAGGATGCTTGTTTCTTGTTTCTTGTGTGTTTAAGACAGAGCTGCCCTAACCCTGAGTTTCCTCCAGCAGAACAATTAAACACAATTGTCGCTATTATAGTATCGTTAGTTATACACAATGACGGTATTCTATTATACTAGTTTACAATGGCCTTGACTTTCACTGATAGGAATATTACTATTTATTCTACTTTTTAAAGTCCTGAGCCCAGAATATATTCTCCTCCCTGACAGAGACATGACCAGATTGGGGCCACACGGTGGCTCAGTGGTTAGCACTGCAGCCTTGCAGCGCTGGGTCCTGGTGTTCAAATCCTGCCAAGGGCAAAAAAACCATCTGCAAGGAGTTTGTATGTTCTCCCTGTGTTTGCATGGATTTTCATCCCATATTCCAAAAAAGACATACTAATAGGGGAAAAATGTACATTGTGAGCTCTATGTGGGGTCACAATCTAGAAAAAAAAAAAAAAAAAGATACATGACCAGATTAACCAATGTCAGGGGGCTCATGCTCTAAAACTGCCAACACACCTTAATGGGGTTGTCTAAGACACAGTAAAGTTGGTTATTGATGACCTATGTCCAAGATAGATTGTCAGATTGGATTATGGGGATATTGTAACTCCTTAGGGAGAGACCACCATGTAGGGGTGTGGAGTCTTACAAAGCCCGCATCATTGCAATAAAGGCTTGTTGGAAAGTCGGGCATGATGTTCAAAGGAGTTACCCATAGAGGACAGCATACAGAAGCAGTATTTCCCTATTTACAACCTAGGAAACATATTTGCATATTCTTCCCAGTATCAGATTGGCCAAGGTCTGACACCCGGACACATTGCCTGTTATTGGTCACTGGAAACCATATGTAACATACAAGGCTTTGCTGCTATTCATGTGTTGCACTACAGTGTATGGAGTGCTGTAAACTGCATACAGACTACTATTTGTACAGGAACTGTAGCTTTGCTCCTATTCATCTGAATTGGGGCAGAGCTGCTTCCGACCATATACCTTGTATACAGCTTCTGGCGGCGTAAACAGCTTATCAGCAGAGGGTCTGGGTGTCAGACCCCACCGAATTGATAATGATGACCTATCCTGTGGATCCAAATTTTTACCAGGTCTTGGACAACCCCTTTAAGAGAATCCATTATTATACACCCTATTAAGGAGGTTGCCTGTATAGGGTCCTCATTTCTTGGCCAAAGTGGAGAAAAGCTAGAAAGAGCATACCTGGAGGACCTGCCAAGTATGGCACAGGATTTACAGATTACCCTGCTCGCTGGGAGTCCCAGTACGGAGACATTTTGTGATCAACTTACGTCTTTTTTACAAGTAGGGACTGTTCATGTTGGAGCCCACCCATTTTGGGGAACTGGCCAACTATCTTATGTGTATGGGGATGTTACAATGGCTGAAGTCATAGAAAGAAGGCCCCAGTATTGAACCCGGTCAAAGGAACATGGGATCCTTTGACCCTTGGGCGATTGGTGTCTGGCATAGGTTCCTTTTCTCCATTGATAAAAACCTTTATGTTCAGTACACATGTATGGGAAGGGGTTGGGGAGAGTAGGGGGGAGATTAGTAGCTGCTGGACCAATGGGAGTTATTCCAGCAATCTCACTACCTGACGTGTATGAGCGAAATGCAAGAAGCAATGCTACAACAAAATACATAGGAGCTCGGACATTCTAGATCTGTTATTGATACTGGAGTCCAAGTAACCCCATAGTAATCATTTGTTTATATGACCTGTTGCACGTGCTCAATTGCCCCCTCTCACCCCCCGCAAGGGAAATGAAGCGATTTTATAGTCCGCCCTTCACTTGCGGATAATTACAATGTCACCGGTTTTCCGTATCTATTCCCATATGCATCCTGAAGTGGTACATGTAGGGTTAAAGCATTGTTTTCTGGATACCCACAATGGGATCACTCAAGTCACAATAAGCCGTATATTACGGGAGATGATTACAGGAGAGCCATCGAGACACTTGCTCATATATTTGCATGCAGACCTATTTGCTAAAGAAGAATGGAGGTCTACGACAAGTAGGGACACCGCAAATCACAGTCATTTTAGGTACTCTGTAACCCTGGCAACTATAGAACAGCCGCAATTATGGGTCATTTTCATCGCTGGTTTATCACCTAGGAAACCATAATTGGTTTTCTCGTCTCAACATTTATGGAAGGGCCCGGGCCGGCATAAAATATCAAACATAAAACTCAAATGGAAGCCGTCTCTTCTGTCTCATATAATAATAGCCGCGCTTTGGGATCTTATATCAAGCCCTATATTTATAAACACGTGAACAGGCGCCGGTCACGTGCCGAAATCTGATGTTATTTGGTTTGCAGGTTGTATTGATGTCTCCGTCATGGGAGCGCCTTCCATTATCCGCATATACACGGCTATTATTCTAAGGCTATTATTTTAAGAGAAGAGTCAATTCTGCTTGTTTTGGCGCTGTCTCTTCCCCGCCGTGACAAGACAAGTGAGTTTATTTGTAAACTTGCATAAGGAGTTATTGAAGAAGTGACAAAAGACAAGAAAATCTATAGATTTTCAGAGACGCTTATCGAGCCACCTAAAAGGAATTTTCTGCCATTGGATTCGAGACCCTTTTAAATATCCGGCTGTCTATCTATGACATGTTTGTCAATAACACGACAATGATATTTGCATAGAGACAATTCAATGTGACAACCGTATGCCGGGAAATACAATAATTAGACGTAGATCCAGGCGGTATAGGTTACAGATATATTGAGGTGTACAGTACTCGCTATTTTAAAGGGAATCTCCATCCAACGGTAAGATTGTCTATGTGTCCGATCCATAACTTCAGGAGCGTATTTGTCATTTCACACATTTTTAACGTGAATGGAAACTGACAACAAATCAGTATCCGCTCACTAAGATTTCAGTATCCTGATGCTCATATACATAATTTTTTTTACCAAGAATAAAATATTAGGGTAGGTCATCGTGAATATTAGGTAGGCAGTGGTCTAACACCCTGGAAAATCTACTGGCTGCTTGATCCATGGTGATCTAAACGATTACTAAGGCATGTGCAGTTTCAATTACTCCCCATCACTCAGGTGTCCTCCCGTGCCTCCTGTGTCATCTGCTCCTGTGGCGTCTTCCGGCATTGTGCTGAAGCTGCTGATTGGCCTCAGCGGTCACATGACTGCTGAGGCCAATCAGCAAAGTGCCTAAATGTCAATACCTGTGACATCATGAGTCCGCTTCTTGAGCCGATCAGTGGCTTCAGTGGTCACATGACCGCTGAGGCCAATCAGTGGCTTCGGCACAACGCCAGAAGAGATCCAGATCAAGCCACTTATGGTTTTGGATAAAAAAAAACTCAAAAAATCTGCAACAAAAAAATGCAGCTTTTCCACAAAGTGGGCCCTGAGCCTTAAAGGGGTTGTCCCATCACAAGGATCCTATCTATACTGCTTGTTAATGTGAATGTAAGACTTTTCCTAAATACACTGCTTCAGCAAAGCTGCTTTGTTTGTCCACTATATTACTTTATTCATTTCTTTGTTGACACAGCCCTTGACTTATCTGGTCAAAAGTCAAGTGATGTATGTGCTGCTCTGAGGGGGGAGGGAGGAGGGGCTAAGTGCACGAGAGCGAGCCTGGAGGGGGGGGTAGTTTACCCTTTGGGGGGAAGGGGCCGCCAATACAGACCCGGCATCCGCTGTAATAGAGAGGCGGATGCCGGGGAGTGTAGACGCCGGCACAAGTGCCTGCAGCATCGCTACGCTCCTGCCCTGCATGAAGCCAGCAGGGCAGGAGCGTAGCGATGTTGCAGGCACTTGTGTCGGCGTCTACACTCCCCAGCATCCGCCTCTCTATTACAGCGGATGCTGGGTCTAAATTGCATTGTGAAGGCTGTACGTCCGATGCCTAGCTGCATCAGGAGCGCACACGCAGGGCCAGCGGCATAGAAGCGGCGTCTTCTTGCCGCTGGCTTTGTATATGTAACCCCGCGCACCAATGACACAACAAAGCCAGAAGAAAGAAGAATTTACAGCATCGAAGACTGGTGAGTATGCGACGTGGGAATACCCCTTTAAGGTATCTATCCCCATGGCGCATCCAAAAAATTATGGATGAAAAATACAGTACTAAGTAGAAAACTGTTTTCAGCCACTTGTAGACGGCTTCCATATAAAGTAATTCCTCTTCATTTTCCGCCACTGTATGAATGGGCCTAATCGGCAGGGACTCCTGAGCCACGGAGTCTGTGACAAGACTGAGCAGGACACAAATTTTTCCTATGCCCTGTTGTGATCTCTGTCTCCCACTGAAATCAATGAAAGAAAAATTCAGCATGGATTCCGCCCTCAAATTCGTTTCCAAATTCATGAAGTATTCTTGCGTGTGAACCTACTGTTAGACATAAAACAAATCTGTTTAAGCAGAGGGACTGGATGTCTAAGATCCTATTACTGTGGATATGGCATTCCCAGTGATCACCATCTTGGTTGGGAACCAACCAGACATAGAAGGGATTGTTTAAAGCAGACATCCCCTTTAATATACCGTATATACTCGAGTATAAGCTGACCCGAGTATAAGCCGACCCCCCTAATTTTACCACAAAAAACTGGGAAAACTTATTGACTCGAGTATAAGCCTAGGGGGGAAATGCAGCAGCAGAATATAAGCCGAGGGGGGCTTTTTCAGCACAAAAACTGTGCTTAAAAATTTGGCTTATACTCAAGTATATACGGTAGTAAAGTCTAGAGGGCAGCCATACTATACCAACTTAATAATCTTCACTTCCATATGGTAAATTATCTCAACAAAAGGCCTGACTTATCCCGTGCCAAGGAAGCGTCCAAGCTGTTTACTCTCCCTGTTGTCGAGGTATTGCTGACGGGCCGGCTGCTTGTATCTGTCAGCGTGGAGATGAACGCTCAGCCGATGACAGCAGAAAATGATGCCTTGTCAAACTCTGAAAAGGCCTAATGAAACTTTGCAGCTGCCAAACATCGCCAAGACCAGTGGCCTGTAAATTGCAATATTCAAGCAAAAAGTCACAGATAATCCAAATGCTGCAGAGCAGAACATTCCTCACACAAGTTCTCTTTCCAAAAGAATGTTATTTCTTCCATTTCACTTCTACTTTTCAGCGAAGTGCGGAGTCTCTGACCTCATTTACTGCAGCTATCGGAATCTCAATGACTAGAGAAGATGGGAAGCTGAAATGTGGAATAGGGAAAGGAGATACTCACTGTGCTTGTAAATTTAAAGGGGCAATTAAATTCCATGTGGAGCCCCCAAATAGTGGTAAATGTACGTGTCCAGGAGCACCGTATAGCAGCATCCTTATGGTGGAAACATGCTATGTATCTGGTTATAGCTATATTCTTAGGCCACTGGTGCTTTTACATCGATGTAAAGCTCCATCCACATGGTGTATTTTGCACACACGCAAAAAAATGCCTGTGTTTTTTGTGCAAAAACACACCTATATACAGAATAATGTTCCATAGTGGCCCCTGCACACAATATTATGTCCCATAGTGGCCCCTGCACACAGTATTATGCCCCATAGTGGCCCCTGCACACATTATTATGCCCCATAGTGGCCCCTGCACACAGTATTATGCCCCATAGTAGCTCCTGCACACAGTATTATGCCCCATAGTGGCCTTGCACACAGTATTATGCCCCATAGTGGCCCCTGCACATAGTATTATGCCCCATAGTGGCCCCTGCACACAGTATTATACCCCATAGTGGCCCCTGCACACATTATTATGCCCCATAGTGGCCCCTGCACACAGTATTATGCCCCATAGTAGCTCCTGCACACAGTATTATATCCCTTAGTGGCCCCTGCACACAGTATTATGTCCCATAGTGGCCCCTGCACATAGTATTATGCCCCATAGTGGCCCCTGCACATAGTATTATGCCCCTTAGTGGCCCTTGCACATAGTATTATGCCCCATAGTGGCCCCTGCACAAATTATTATGCCTCGTATGTTCTCCCCATGTTTGCATGGATTTCCATCCCATATTCCAATAAAAAACATACTGATAGGGGGAAAATGTACATTGTGAGCTCTGTGTAGGGCTCACAATCTACATTAAGAAAAAAAGAAAAAAAATAAGATAAGATAATCCTTTAATAGTCCCACAATGGGGAAATTTCAGTGATACAGTTTCATAGATGGTACAGTAGTATATAACAAGAGCGAAAACACATACAAGCTCATGGCAGATAGAGAAATCCTAGGAATCATAGCAACTACAAAGAAAGAAACACAGACACACTGCAGGATCATTTAGTTCTCTGTGATGTTAATAATACAGCCCGACCGTGGTTGGAGGACACGAGGAGGGGTCACAGCATGTAGATATAACAGGCAGAAACGTTTTTTTGCAGAGGTGGGGGACATATGCAGCTATCATGATAACATGTGGCAGTTCCTTTGGTAGGTGGTGAGATCTCCTGCTCACAGCTGATAGTTCGGTATCTTGCATCAGCACTATTGTCCATTAACCACAAAAATGCCCCAAATGTCCTTCATCACAAGCCCTCCTCCTCTTCCTTTCTTCTTACCACTGTGTTCTACTGCCCAGAGAGGTCTGAAGCCATCCAGGTATACATGGTGCTGCTCTCTTGCCAAGCTTCCATAAACACATGGGTAGGTGGGTGATGGTAGGTTCCCAGGCTGTAACAGAGTCCCACGTGTCCACAGTAATAGAAAGAAATACCAGTCAGCTGTAGCATCTTCACATATCAGCAATAGACGCCAAAAGTATTATGCCCCATAGTGACCCCTACACACAGTATTATGCCCCATAGTGGCCCCTGCACACAGTATTATGACACATAGTGGTCCCTGCACACAGTATTATCCTCCATAGTGGCCCCTGCACACAGTATTATGACACATAGTGGTCCCTGCACACAGTATTATCCCCCATAGTGGCCCCTACACACAGTATTATGTTCCATAGTGGCCCCTACACACAGTATTATGAGACATAGTGGTCCCTGCGCACATTATTATACTCCATAGTGGCCCCTACACACAGTATTGTGCCCCATAGTGGCCCCTGCACACAGTATTATGCCCCATAGTGGCCCCTGCAAAACAGTATTATGCCACATAGTGGCCCCTGCACACAGTATTATGCCCCATAGTGGCCCCTGCACACAGTATTATATCACTTAGTGGCCCCTGCACACAGTATTATGCCCCATAGTGGCCCCTACACACAGTATTATGCCCCGTAGTGGCCCCTGCACACAGTATTATGCCACATAGTGGCCCCTGTACACAGTATTATGCCCCATAGTGTCCCCTGCACACAGTATTATCCCCCATAGTGGCCCCTGCACGCAGTATTATCCCCATAGTGGTCCCTGCGCACATTATTATGCCCCATAGTGGCCCATACACACAGTATTATGCCCCATAGTGGCCCCTGCACACAGTATTACTCCCCATAGTGGCCCCTGCACACAGTATTATGCCCCATAGTGGCCCCTGCACACAGTATTACTCCCCATAGTGGCCCCTGCACACAGTATTATGCCCCATAGTGGCCCCTGCACAAACACTAGTGTGGCAAACACAAGTGTGAATCCAGTCTGAATGAGACTGCAAACTGCCCAGAGACCAGAGAGATTTCTGCAGCTGCGGATGTGTAAAGCTCACAGAGCATTGTCTAGATTGGATACAATTGTTTCTGCTTCTTGGCGGCGCAGGACTAGATATACAGTATATAGCGATTTGCAGCCTATGAATGTAAACAAGTGTTCCCATTCGTTGACAGTGGAGACCTTGGTGGGAATTTATTGTGCCCCATATGGCAGTTTTCTGGATTGAAAAAGTTGCAAAGTTTTGCACAAACCCTTCTCTGTGCAAGAATTTATTACCTTTTACAGTTTATCGTTGTCCACAATACTTTTCAGAAAAGTGGACGGGGATTAGGAGGGATGTGGCCTCCCTTGCAATGACAAATGTACTATAATTTATATCAGAAACTGGTGTGAGTTATAGCTCAGATCTACGCCAGCTCCCAAATGTCTGGCACATGTTGGGCAAGAGATGCATCTAATCTATTAGGAGGCGTATGTTTCTTAATAAATTAAGAGAAAACCTTTATAGGCGGGGGGTCACATGTAATGGTCACGTCTTATGCAATTATCTTGTGGCAAAACTACATGTGTCAACTATGTCCTTGAAAAATGGGTGACATATGGATTTTACAGGTAAAACATTAAAAGAAATGTGCTGCTGTTGTAAAAACTATTTGTAAATGCGTCACATTGTAAAAGGTACAGAGGAGAGCCACGAAAAATGATAATGGGAATGAAGGACCCTCGGTTATGAGAAGAGACTGAAGGAGATGAATCTGTTTAGTCTGGAGAAGAGGCGAGTAAGGGGGGATGTGATAAACCCGTATAAATATATAAAGGACACATACAAGAAATGTGGGGAAAAGCTGTTCATGCAAAATCGTCTCAAAAGACAAAGGGGAGCTCCCTCCATCTGGAAATAAAAAGGTTTCATCTCAAGAGCTGACAAGGCTCTTTACTGTAAGGACTGTGAATCTGTGGAATAGCCTACCCAGAAGCTGGTTCTATACTTAGGACTGTGAATCTGTGGAATTGCCTACCCCAGGAGCTGGTTTTATACTGTAAGGACTGTGAATATGTGGACTAGCCTATCTAGGAGTTGGTTCTATACTATAATGACTGTGAAACTGTGGAATAGCCTACCCAGGAGCTGGTTCAATACTATAAGGACTGTGAATATGTGGAATAGCCTACCCCAGGAGCTGGTCAGAGCAGCAACAACTGATAGCTTCAAAAAAGGAATAGATATTGTTTTACAGCAAAATAGCATTGTTGCTCATAGAAAGGTGTAGAATACTTACTCCTTCACTTGTCCCGTCAGTAATTGACAACCTGTGTGTTCACCCTGTTTTGGGACACGTGGCCCTATCCAGACACCACAGAACAGATCAGTTCCTCTGCTCCTCTATGGTATGTGAGGGGCCTCAATGATGTTGATTTTGGCATTCTTAGACCATAAGATTAAGGCTGAGGCCCCATGTAGCGGTTCACTGCGGAAACGTATCACGTTTTTTTGCTTTTCTGCTTCAATTATAACTTTAGGAAAATTGCCATTGTTTCTGTAGATATAATTGACATTCTACAATTTCCCAAAAACACAACGGTTTTGCAAATCGCAACATTTGCATTGAAGGTATTTTTCTGCAATGTGTGGATGGGATTTAAGCCACATGGGGCCCTGGTCTTAAGGGGTCTTCCAACCCCAAACAGCTGATCTGTGCAGGGCCCGGGTGTTGGACCTCAGCAGATTATATAATGATGACCTATCCTTTTTTTAATGTGTATTACCGTTTTCTGTTCATACCCGCCAGCACTAAAAGGTCATTTTTGGCCACACGTGGATCTGGTATTGCAGCCTATAATGTAAGGGATCCTGCACATGGAGTTACGCTCCGCTCATTCTGAATGTAAAACTCGTTCAGAGTGAGCGGCGTAAAAACCAGATCCCATTGATTTGTATGGGTGTCGGCATACGCGGGGTTTTTTCCCCTATTGCTTTCAATGTGGTACGCGCGTATGCCGGTACCCATAGAAATCAATGAGATCTGGTTTTTATGCTGCTCATTCTGAACGAGTTTTACATTCAGAATGAGCGGAGCGTAACTCCGTGTGCAGGCTCCCTAATACCAGACGCAGCCCATGAGCAAGAGTAGCGCAGTTTCTAGGAAAAAAAAGTGATCCCTTTAAATGGTAATATTTCAGAGGACGTTATTCGTTTTCTAACTTTTTATTGCTTAACTTCCCTTTTTATTGTCAGATAAACCTCCGACTAGCAGTAATGTATGCAGAAAGAAATGACTCTTCGTGTACTTATGAGAAAGTGACTCCGAAATCACAAGGATTAGTCAAAAATCCACAGGAAATGTATTTGAGACTCTGAAGTCTCTGGAAATAGCTGCAGATATCCAAAGCAGATATCAGTCACAGACCTAATCCTCTCGTATATTTCACTTTAGTGATAGGAGGATTTTATGACAACAATAGTTACAGCGAAATCTGTCACATAAAGGGAATGTCTCGCTAAAGACATGGATGGGATATCGCCAACATATACTGTCTGTCTGGTCTGGAGTTCAGATATCGATGACTTATCTCAGGGGTGGACACAGATCACTGAGGACCTCTGTGCAAGAACAGTACGGGCTCCTTGTTTTTGTAGTGTCTCAGCATAGAGCGCACCCTTACGTCTCTCTAACAATCCCCTAGTAATGGTTAGCCATGAAGTCCACTAGTTTACAGTGGCTTACAAAAGTATTCACATCCCTTGAACTTTGTCACATTTTGTCACCTTACAACCACAAACTTAAATGTGTTTTATTGAAATTTATAGGCCTGGTTCACATCTGCACACGGGTTTCCGTTCTTTTGGAGTCTGTCTCTGCAATTTAAGCGGAATCTCAGGCGGTTTCGCCCAAACGCTAGTGTGAACATAGCCTGTTATAGACACCATAGGGATATTATTATTTATTCTTATTTTATGCTTTGCTTACATCTATATCCTAGTCCGTACAATCTCCAGGTACCTGTCAGCTTCTATGTGGTGTAGATTTTAGTATAGTTTCAACATAATTCCAATCATTGCCTCGAATTCGGCGGCTCCTGGCACTCGCTCCCGTCTGCTCAGGACTCCTTTGGCAATGTTTATGATGTAGCTGCTTGGATTACCGGGCATGTTACCTTCTGTACAGAGACAGCTGACTACCGGAGTGTGAGATCCAGCTAATAATTGTTTCTCTCTTTGGCAGTACTGATACAATGTTTATCACGGAATAGACACAATGTCGTCTGGGCTTTAGCAGTTACTGATCACTGTCTACTGAAACCATTGGATTTTGCATTGCAGGTTGGCTGTCTCAGTTTAGTCGTGATAATAGTGCAGTCGGTTGTCGTAGTGGAGTAGGCCTAGATCCACACAACCAAGTTTCATCCGTGAAATTTGGTCCGAGTGTGCACCGGATTGACCAGCCTGAACATCATGCCGGGAGAGGGACTCCTAGCAGTATAGTTATCTGGGCTGCTAGGAGTCCTATATACTGTCCTGTACTATAGTCACTATGGGACAGTATGTTGCCGGGAGGCAGCGACTCCAAGTATCATAGATAACTGTAATGCTAGGAATCCCTCTCCTCGTATGATGTTACGGCTAATAATTCTGGCGAATGGACTAGGCTTCATGGGTGAAACTCCATCGTGTCAATCCAGAAAGAAAGAAAAATTGGTAAAAACAAGATGTCTGATCATATACATGTTGGGTGACCAAGTGACCAAAGACAACATGTTAGTCCTGACATAATGGCTGCAACTTGCTAGCCCCCAAAAATTGGTTTTGTGACAGTTGAAAAAGATAGTTTGGGTGTTATAAGCATAGGCAAATATAGTGGGTATTAAAGGGGTTGTCTTATGATTGACAATGATCCCCTATCCACAGGAAAGGTAAAAACACCTGATAGCTGAGACTAAAGATGGGTGAATTGAAGAATCGAAGCTGATGAAGTGGAATTCGATCCGAATTTCAGGAAATATCCGATTCGCATCAAATCTGTATTCCCTCACGCTTTGTGGTAACGAATTGCATTGTTTCCTAAAATGGCTGCTTCACATGTTAGGACATGGCTCAAGGGACTCTGGGAATGCGGGGTTACCCACAATGCCATGCAGCCAGCCAATCCTGTGATGTCACAGCCCTATAAATACCCTCCACCATCTTGGATTCAGGCATTTTCCAGTGTACTTAGTGCAGGGAGAGACGTCAGTAGGTGACAGGGAAAGTGGTAAAAAAAAGAGTTTTTGCTCAATTGAAGTGCAGGGAAAAAGCATTAGAAGTGTAGGGGAAGGATAGGGAAGAATTTATAATTTATGCAGAGTATTGAAGCAGAACAGGGTTTATTGGAGTATTTGCAGCCCCGTAACTAGCCAAATAAGTGAAATGGTTCTAAGAGTGACGCCTGTCATGTGCGTATCATACTCGACTCACAGTATTGTTTCACTACCACAGCAGACCCCCCGTGCGTTATTGCAAGGCACAGTGTTCTGCACCATTATACAGGCTCTCTGCAGCCAGGAAATAGCTGGTTTTTAATGCAATCGAATGGTATCATTTTGGAAAATTCAACAAACCGGCCGAATCAAATTTTTGAAAAATGTGCTCATCTCTAGCTGGGACCCCACTAGAATGCCAGTCCCATAGACTATATATATGGCCGCAGCGTGCATGCTCGACCACCACTCCAATTAAACTTCAGCTTACTGTGATCGCACAGTCAGAAGGAATGAGGAGCATCACTTTCCACGACCTCTCTTGGACTTACTACTACTACTTACTACTCTAGCACAACCAGAGTCTTCTTTTCCTATTTTTTTGATCAGACATCATTATATTTCATCCGCTTCATACACTGACACTAGGTTTACATTAGCGTTCGGGTTTCCGTCCATCGGTTCCTCTTGGGGACCTGAAAAATGGAAACCCTACTTGCCTAAAAAGTGGTTAACCACGGAGCCCATAGACTAGAAGTTAAAGTTTTCTCTCCTCCGATCTTAAGCGTGCCCGAACGTTAGTGTGAACCTAGTGTGAGTGCGCTTGCTCTGGCCATTGTTCATCTATAATGCTCAAGTTTTGATGTTTTGCACTAATATTTGGGGCAAAAAAATCTGCATAGAATTTTGGACCAAAAATTCTTATATTCATTAATATATTGTAAGATTACATCTTATTAATATATATCAATATACAACTTTTTTTCTGCGCAGACGTCAGACCCCTTATAAATCGTGCAGCGTACCTGGCGTATAGCATAGTAGAATATAGCAGTATATAGAACTAGAGAATCTAAGTATCGCCTTGCAAAGTGTCCAAACAAAGGTGTTGTCATTTACCCGGCTTCAATGTCACAGCTGGCAGGAGAGAATGTGTCATCCTGCCACAATAAGACCAATGGCATGGTCCATTGCCTGCCATTTGCTGTTACATTAAGCAATCTGCCTAATTACATCCATTCGGAGGCTAATAGTTTACAACAGACAGAATTATATCGCTTTCGACCTCTAAACGCGTTGTAGTAGGAAAGCGGGACATGAAATATAACATTGCCGAGGATGACATTTGTTTAGCAGTATTGACTTAGCTATGGCTGGTAATTTAATCCTTCTAGGTATTTCAGAATAATCTGTGATGAACAGATTGTGTAGTCAGACCGTACCAAATGATTCCTAATAGGCAAAATTAGCCGCTGTTCGGGAACACCTGTCCGTGTTAGTGTACGGCAGCACTCCAGGCGAACCGCGTGCGAGGCTTACAAGAGGCCGGGGCTGGTGATGGATTTCATCAAAAATGCATAAACTTTTGTAAACTATATGATAAACTATTCCAGAAACAGGAAATATAATCAGGCAGCCATCTGTTAGGGGGCGCATCTCTCCAGCAAACGCTTACGTGTGCGCACTATTAACTGGGGCTGCCATATACTGAGCCTCGGCGAATAATGCTTTATGTTATACATCTGTCTGCCTGTGTAGTCAGCTGTATATACAGAATATCATTAGGATCGAAATGATGTACAGTCAGGGGAGGATATAAACAATAGAGGGAACAATATAAGGACCCCCACTTCTAATTGTATGGTATATAGGTTATATCCAATCCTGAGCTCACCGGACTGAAACACAGACTGAACAACTTTTAGGATAACACGGTATCTTACCGGCCTAAAGCTAACTGTGATGTCATTAAATATTACTAGCATAATATACCTGTGTGATGTCATAGCTCCCAACTTGTAAAGGACAGAAAGAGGGACAAAATATAGGAGGGCCACTGCAAATTTAGCCCCACCCACATCTAAATTGACTCCACTATTTCCATCCATTTCTTGTTGGGTACACCCTGCACCCCAATGTCCCCCACACACAGTACACCCATGCACCCCACATCTCTCCCACACTGTACACCCTGCACCCCACATCTCCCCCCCCCCACACTGTACAACCTGCACCCCACATCTCCCCCCCCCACACTGTACACCCATGCACCCCACAACTGGAGATATTTGTGATGTCATAGCTGCCTACCAACTTGTGATGTCACAGTAGCCTACCTTCGAGGCAGACACCAACAAGATTGGGCGCCTGTGCAGTATATGGGCTCCTTGACTTCTAACTGCTGATTTGATGACATAGATAGACCACCTTGTCCACCGCTCTCCAGAAAACCCCTCGTTGTGGAAAATCTTATGTGCATGTTAAGGAGTATAACCCCTTACATGAGTTGGAATCCCTGTTACTTTTTTGGGTAAAAGCTCCTAATAGGAACTATTTTGGTTGGATTGTCCAAATTTGCAAACCTTAGAATTAGGTTTTTCTTTGCACAGCGCTATTCCTGCTCACCCACTGTGCAACAACATGCAAGACTGACCCAACAACCTGTGCCATGCAGGATGGGAGAGGACTGGTCGCACCCGCACCAGAAAAAAGCCATAGCTTATCCTAGTGATATGTCTCTTAAGAGAGCTAAACCCCTTTAATACATGTCAATATCTCGGCTCTGTTCGCACATTCTTTTTATCACCTGCACATTTACTATGAAACATTAATCTAGAAAAGTTCCTAAACTCGGTGTTAGCATTTTGTAGGAAGTAAAGAAGAAATGGGATGTGACTGCTTATCTGACTGGTTAATTGAACATCTGTTAATTCAAGGGCAATTGGGTGTCAAGGAGGTTGAAATTTGCCGAGTATAGGAAGAAAGCGAGCCAGAAACCAACAATGTTTTAGGTATATAAGTTTTATATTCCATGCAGCTTTAGTTAGAAATTACAGATACTTTTGGAAGGAGATGATCTTGTTATCTTTCGCTGACGACAGATGATAATACATAGTTGCATCAAATATGTTGAGTATCTTTCTAGTTTAGTTCCTCCTATTTACCGCCATCAGTGCATCGTAATGGTTGCATGCTACCCGGTTGACAACAGTCTTAGATTTGCTGGGATTTTCTTAAATGATCAAAAACAATCCTGGAAAATTTGGCTTGTTCTGTCTCTAAAAGGGCAGAGATTGCGCAAGACCCATAGAAAAGTGGGTGGATAGGGGTGCGGCAGTACATTTTGCAAAGCTTTACTGTACCCATTTTAGTGTTGACAGCCTGTCTTCTTAGGTTGCCAATGGATAACCATGAATGACTATGAAGACCATGAATGCAGAAATTTTCTATGGTCTGGGACTTGTCAGAACCCCTGGCTACCCATAAGGAAATCATGGTTGGATTTCTGACAAGTCCAGACCATAGAAAGTTCATGGTTGTGTCCATTGGCAACTGATCAAGATGTCGCTTCTAAGATGGTTAAAGTAAATTGATAAAACATCTTAATTTTAAATTATTTATATTTGCAATTGATGGTTATATTGACTTGAAGATACAACTGCCCCATATTATTTAAAGCATATCTTCAAATATCAAGTTTTCGTAAATCAATAGTACAGGTGAATATAAGAAACTTTGCAATATATCTTATTAAAGAAATCTGTTCCCTTCTCCATTTATCAAGCTGAGATACTTTTACAAATCAGTCCATGGAGTGGGGCGGGCAGGAGAACAGCTTAATACATTGAGAAAGAAACAAATCTCCTTTATACGATATGTTACAAAGTTTCTTATATTCACCTATACTATTCATTTATGAAAAGTTGTTTAGAACTGGAGGTATGTTTTAATGGTAAAATTATGGTGAATTACAACCACCACTAGAGGGAGCTAAGGACCGTACTGTATACTGCTTCTATGCTTTCCCTATAGATGGCGGCAGACTGTAAGAATTGTGTTATTTTGTTATCTGCCTATCGAATTTTCTGTGAATGAAATCGAACTGCAACCACTATAAAGATATAAAATAACATAGCCTGTGGGTAATAAAATGTATGAAACAGAATAATATGAGCATTGCTTCAATGTCTATTCACAAGCCATGACTATTTTCCTATATCAAGTCAGTTATAGGCTAATATTTACGTCCAGATGTCTGTTCCTGAGCAGCAGTAATCTACATATTGAGTGAAAAATAAATTATACCGCAGTCCTCTAGAGGTAGCCCATCAATTATTAGCATGAGATCACTCACAGACCCGAACACCTGCCATGTGTCCTTATGTGAAGCATTATATACGGTTATTGCCTGGCATTGTCTGATATTATAGAGCAGTTCATAGAATTGTATCATTGAAGAATTAGGATTATTAATCTATTCAGAAGAGTCTGCAGTCAGATATGGCCAGGCGATCTCATCTTTCTTAGGGTGATATGCTTCTCACATCATATGATGAGCGTACTAGGACGAAGCTATGTAATATAACTGTAGACTTTCCCTTTTATGAAGTACAGAATGGGAGCACTATATATTGGAGAATGGGAGATATAGATTGGTGCTTTCCACTTCCAAGTATTATAATTTGGAAATTGGTCTTCATCATCATTTTCTAATTTGGAAACCTCTTTTAGTGATCACAGTTTGCCTTGTTTGCCAGGCCATCCTGTTCTGAGTTTGAACATGTGGTGACATAGATTAGGCAAACTACCAAAACTGAGCCTAGGACAGGAGAAAGACACAGGAACAACACACAGTTTGGAGTTTTACCATTTTTAGTTAAATTTTGGAAAGTGGGAAGAACTTGGAATAATTTGCAAATAGAACTGATGATAGAGGGTGATGTCATCATATATCTTCTTTTTTATGTAGATTGTGAGCCACGTATAGGGATCACAATATGCTTTTTTTTTCATTTAAGTATGTCTTTGTAGTATGGGAGGAAATCCATGCAAACACAGGGAGAACATTCAAACTCCTTGCAGTTGTTGTTCCTGGTGAGATTCAAACCCAGGAATCCAGCATTGCAAGGCTGCAGTGCTAACCACTGAGCCACCGTGTTGCCCTAACATCATATATCTTCTGTCATAAGGAAGTTGCCCTCTCTCGTTGAGGGCTTGGACTGTTCTCCCATTGTAGATCCTGTGTTCCGTTATATGGGGCCCACGATTCCACCATACACTTCTCTAGTCTCCTCCAGGCTACTGTGTTCAGTCTTCACTCAGTCTGCTTTCTCAATCCGCTCTGGGCACCTGGTTTTCTCATGAACTGTGTACCAACCAACCCTAAAGGACCATGACCCAACTCTCACAGTTTTGCCCCCACCCCTGCCTCCTTTGCCTAGCAGGCTAGCCACTTCAATAAGACCGCTGTTCTCTAATACAGTGGTGGTTCACTCTCCGCCTTAATGGCATCCCCCATTGGGGTTGTTAGACTCTTTGGTATCTGCGGGCAATGGTTGATATGAGGAAGTGTAGGTTGGGACTGGTTGTTTCCTAGGATCTGACATATGACGGCAAAGGAACTTTTCACAACCTGAAAAATTAGCCAAACAGATGGAAATACCATAAAATAAAAAAGTAATCACCTGATAAATCTTCTATTGTAGTGATGCCTACTGGTCTTTGTTGATTTTTCTGCTGCCGGGTTGCGTTGTCCATCTTTGTGAATACCATAGCCAATCACATGCTAGTACCACCGTCCTGTTATGGTCTAATTTGTCCCTGTACACCTCATGATGGCCTTATAGAAGTGAAGTCTCCTTAGTGACACATAGTACCCTTCTGACCCATGTCTAAGAACTCTCCACCAGCCAGTCCTCATTTGCACCGATGAGAGGCGTTAACCTTGAAGCAACTTTCTGTAGATGGGCCGTCTTCCTTTAGTGCGGTTATTGTGGTTTGGCTTTATTCTCAGATGATTTTTCGAAGTTTCAGGCATTGATCTATAGGCAGTTACTTTCCAGAAGGTGGAACTAGAGCTAGTGCTCCTTATTTGCATAATTATTTGACAAGAACTGGTGGAAGTCAACGTAGCGGTGGTGAGGAATCCATCAGGTGAGCAATGGTGCCATCTTTATTTTATGCCATTAATGTTCATGGTTTCTTCTGTTTGCAAGTGTTCATTTTTATCCTGAGGGTGCAAGTAAAATTGGATATACTGGGGCAACAGGCAAAAACCACTGAACACATGACCCCTATTTTTTAGGACTAATGAACCCACTGAATCCACCACAACACTTCCCAATTACAATTTCCGTGTAGGAGGATATAAGGGGTAACCCTCATGCCTGGAATCCTGGAAAAGGAGTCTGGGGACAGTTTAGTACGAGCTATTTCACCTACCAATTATTCCTAATGAATACATCGTATAGATGGAATGACAGTAAAGGGACCTGCCATTGGGACCGTGGCGCTTTAAATAACTCCCAAAGCCCTTATCGCCATTTCATAAACTGCTTTATGGCTGTAGTTTCCAGCCATCAACACAAAACCCTTCTTTTCGTGCTCACAGGCTTCTATTCCCTGTGTTGAAAAATTAAGTGACTTGGCCAAGGTCACTAGAAGCTAACTAAGGAATCGATCCAGACTCTTCTGCTCGAATTCAGTGTCACATTCTCTGGAGCTGACAGCTGTGCGATTCCATTTTCCATCGAGAAAGAATTGTATTCGGTAGACTCGCACCTGCTATAACGTTCCTTATGACACAGATAGGAAGGTAATCTTCTACCTGAAGTACAGGACTTGTATTCTAGTAAGTTCGGGAATGGTTAACAGAATTTTCACAAAAATGTAAATGGCCGGTATAAGGCTGGGTGTGGTGGTGGTGACATTCACGGTGATGGTTTCCTTGGTCATTTGGAACACAGAGGAGATAATTACATTCTGGGGGACGGTTCACTGAGAAGACAGTTTTGTGGGTTTTTTTTGCTGTCGTCGTGATCACAGACATCAATCACCTACATGAGTCTTATATGGCTAGATGTTTTTCTACCAAATTATTTGTTGCTTACTGTTTCTGACTGTGGACTGCCTACAAGAAGAGTAGAGATCCTTAAAGAGGGTCTGAAAAGCCCAATGACATCATCTGATCAACGCTGTCACCCTGAGCATTTTGGTTTGGTTTGACGTTTCGTTCAACCAAATCCGTTCAGCCATTCCAAAGATATAAGCACTTTTAGTGTTCGTGCAAATTTGGGTATACTAGCCAAGTGGGTGGTAACACTGTATGAAATACAGCACACAGAGACCCCATCCCCAGAGAAACCACAATGTTACCACCCACTTGTCTAGTATACCATAATATGCATCAGCACTAAAAGGGCTTATATCTTTGGAATAGCTGAACGGATTTAAAGTCTTAAGAGCAGTGCACCAGGGAGGTGAAGGCCTGCCCCCAATGCACCAACTGCCCCGTTTTCATAAGACATCAAAGCTGTTTTTTTTTTTTTCAAAACTAGAAAAATTACATATATAACAAAGATAGGATGTTTATGACTGTCATCTGCTCTATAATACAGTGGTGACAGTTGAATATACTCGGAGATGTGATAGACACCCTTTAAGGTTGTACTTCCACCCTTAAGTTTTCACAAATTTTGTCGAGGACTTTCTCACAATCCAAATCCAGTATCACAACATGCTAGCAAAACCTATGACAGGCTGCAGTTCACATCACAACCACTGGAGGTCCACACATAAACTATAGCATATACATCTCATGACACAATATCATAAATTCATTTTTTTTTTTTTAATTTGGCCATTTATATAAAGAGGAAAAGTAAGGAGGGACACACTGTAGCCCTCTGGTTAAAGGTGAACTTACTATATGCTTTACAGCCAGTGCAATGTAAAAAACATGGCTGCCATGGGAGCACTTGAGGTGTAGGGGTTTCCATTGGAAAAGAATACCCCCTCTCACTGCTTACAACCCTGCTGTGACTTGACAGCACTGCAGAATATGTTGGCGCTATATTAGCTATGGGAAGTAATTAGGAAAGCTGCTATGTTTATAATATATGCAAATTAAAGGGGCTGTCAAATCCTTAAAACTGTACCTATAGGGTGGAAATAGTCTAACTATAATAAAATAAGTACGAGATAACTCACCTTATACAGGGCTACCGGGTAGTCGGTCACATGCCCTTCGTGGCTGCATCAGGAGACGCCATCAGCGGGGTCTGGGCTGTCTGTGCTGTAATGGATGACCTGTAAAAGTTGAGATATCTTCTTTATATTTGATCTATTTCCAGCCTATAGGTACATTTTTATGGAGTCTAACAACCTCAGTATGTTTGCAGCCGGCATGACGTCTGTCACCCTGAACGTTATCCCTGACACCTGCTATGACCGCTGTATCCCTGTCTCCACTCCATTAACGGGAAGATCATTATTAGCTCCTCTATAAAGGGTCCAAAGCAATTTCAGAACATAAAAAAATCCCTGACTGACTAACCGACTGCTGGCTCTATTGAACCAGAGTTTTTTCATCTGTTCCACAGATGTTTGTTCGGGGAGTGGGCAGATGGCCAAATCTGCTAAAAATTGGCAAATTCAAGTGCAATTCAAGCAAAGAAATTGCACATTTACTACAAGATTTGTATCTGGCAGTCATTTTCTAGTGTAAATATGTTTTTGATAAGGTATCACTTACTGCATATGTCACTGTATCCTATATTATTAATCACAGCCAGTCATGCATCGGAGCCTCACATATGAGCTTATAAATCGCAGCGCCTTCTTATAGTCCCTGACAAAACACATGGCTCAATTCAAATTTTTATGCTTTTCTCAGCTTTCTAATTTTTGGAGAACATTGGGATAGGCATGACAACTTAATGGGGTTCTCGAGTACCGAGACTTCATGGAAGGCACCCAAACTAAACAATCAGATCTCCGTAGAATATGGAATATGTAGGAAAGTCTGTATCTTCATAGGTATAAGATAAGATAATCCTTTAATAGTCCCACAGTGGGGAAATTTCAGTATGTTACAGCAGCATAGTAATACAGATACAGGATAATATACAGTAATATATTACAGAAGTAGACACACATAAGCTGAGAAGAGAAGATATACTAGGAGTCCATAGCAGCTAAGGAACAGAGAAGAAAGAAGGAGGACATTTATAGTCATTTAGTTCTCTGTGCGGAGTGATCTTCGCTTGGTCTGATGTAGATTATACAGCCTGGTTGCGGTTGGAAGGAAGGACTTGCGATAGCGCTCCTTCTCACACTTGGGGTGAAGCAGACGGTCACTTACAGTGTTGCCAAGTCCCATCAGGGTCCCATACATGGGGTGGGATTTGTTCTCCCGCATGTAGGTCACCATAGACAGTATCCGTCTGTCACCCACCACCTGTACTGGGTCCAGGGGGCTCCCCAGGACAGAGCTGGCCCTTCTGATCAGCCTGTCAAGTCTATTTCTGTCCCTGGTTGATATACTGCTCCCCCAGCAGGCTACACCGAAAAAGATAGCTGAAGCAACCACCGAGTTGAAAAAGGCCCTAAGAAGTGTCCCCTGGACTCCGAAGGCTCTCAGCCTCCTGAGCAGGTAGAGTCTGCTGTGGCCCTTTCTGTGCAGCGCCTCCAGGTGATCAGCCCAGTCTAGTTTATTATTGAGGAGCACACTCAGATACTTATAGGTCCTGACTATCTCAATGCATGTCCCCTGGATCTCCACCGGGGTCGGAGCACTCCTCCTTTTCCCAAAGTCCACCACCATCTCCTTGGTCTTCCCAGCATTAATCCTGAGATGGTTCTGCTGGCACCATTCAACAAAATCCTGGTTTATGTCTCTGTATTCCCTATCGTCACCATCAGTGATAAGGCCTACTATTGCAGAGACATGTTAGCAGCATCACCTCATTATACCCTATGCAGCAATGTAGATACCGGTATATACTGTATCTGTATAGGATCTATTCTAAGACCCTAAATTCCTATAGTGTATTCAGTGCTGGGATTCTTTGGTCCACATTTATTAAAGAGGACCTTCTATGTCCTTGGGTACATGCCGTTTTATATACCACTTGAATTCAGCACATTGTCGACTTTCCCGTTATGTGCCCCAGGGCTGGAGATATCGGTGTCGTTACCAGTATCTCTTCACTGTGAGAAGGGTGTTCCTGACAGTCTAGCTGGGCTGTGAGGAATGCCCCACATGACAGTACTGTCCATAGCTCTGTACTGTCAGAGAAAGCGTTCCTTACTGCCCAGCCGTGATGCTAAGCTGTGAGGAACGGGCCCCCTTTCCTGACAGTACTCGTCCATAGACTAGTACTGGGGGGTGTTCCTCACTGCTCAGTGTCATCGCTGGATGGTAAGGAACACTCCCTCAAACAGTACAGAGCTATGGACAGTACTGTCAGGAGGGACGTTCCTCATGGTCCGTCTAGACTGTCAGGAATGCCTTTTTGACAGTGAAGAGATATTGGTAACGGCACCGATATTTCCAGCCCCAGGCACATAATGGGAAAGCCGACAGTGCGCTGAATTCAGTACACTGTCGGCTTTCTAGCGGTATATAAAACTACATTTGCCCAAGGACATGAAAGGTCCTCTCTAAGGCTGATGCTCCTCGAAAGTGACCAAAAGTGCTCCTGAACTTGGTGCCTTTTGACCTATTGTGGCATCTCTGCCATTTGTACCCTGCTTGACACTTTTTTAGATAGCGAGTGGACCTGGGCAGGAATGTAGGCCGGATGGGGCACGGGCCCACACTCCACTAGATTTATTATAACTAATTCTAGAAAACTGGTGTGAATTATACCAGGACTCTACAACAGTCCCTACACAATAAGACTACTAAGAGGTGAGAGACTCTTTGTAGTTCGGTCAGCCATGTGCTTCTCAGACAGGTGTAAGAATCGCCAGTCTTAATAATTTATCCCCATAAGCCCACCAGAGGTACAGGATTATGAGGGTCCACCGTCCAATCTATACAGAACATTAGAGTGGATTCACTGGACAATAGAACCTGGGCTGATTCCCAAACTTGACCCCCACCTTCTCCATTGTCATGTCTATAGTCAACACATGTGATGGGTGAACCTTGCAAGATTCTTTTGTGAATATTTGCAAAGTTCTCTTCAGGTCCCAGAGTATAATAACTGAAGGTCAGGGAGGGTGATATGGCATTCTCTGGCATTTGGGTCTTCTTTGATGGGGATCTGTAATGACTTCTGCCTTTCTCCCTGATATCGTGGGCCCAGGTCACTGAATTTATATGGTCAAGATTGATGACATGATGCCAGCATCATATTGTCATGATGTGACTGCTGAGGCCCATTTACAAGGCTCAATAGTAAGTTGGGGCTAATGGCGTCAGGGGAGCCCAAAAATGAGCTGCAGAAGGGAATAGATAACTAACTTTATTGACATTATGACATTACCTTTAGCTAGCCTATGATGTGTTGTGATATTTTCAGTTGTCTTGATAAGAATATGTCTCTCGTTCTAGAAACCCTCCACCTACATTACTTCATCCAGAACAATGGTCCAGAGCATTGAGCCACTTCATTGCACAGTAAGTTCCTGTCACACTCTTAGAATGATGCTGCTTTATAAACATGCCACATTTTCCTCTTATGTATAAGAGCCACTGATGTCATCTCTGAACGACACTTATGAGGAACATCTTAGTAGGTTTCCAATTACACCTGTTTTGTTATATGCATGTTTACATGTTTATTTCTTTTGTGTGTATTGGAACAACATAAAAAACTGAGAAAAAAAGCAAATTGGACATCATTTCATACAGAACTCCAAAAATGGGCCTCACAAAATTATTGCCACTTTTTCAAAACTGTGGGTAAATAACTTTTTTTTTTGAGCATGTGATGCTCATTCAAACTTATCTGTGGCAAGTAACAGGTGTGGGCAATGTAAAAATCACATTTGAAACCAGATAAAAAGGAGACACACAATCTTTGCATTGTGTGTCTGTGTGTGCCACATGAAACATGGAGAACAGAAATTGTGGAAAAATATCAACAATTTCAAGGTTACAAGTCCATCTCCAGAGATATTGATGTTCCTTTGTCCACAGTGTGCAACATAATCAAGATGTTTACAACCCATGGCACTGCAGCTAATCTCCCTGGATGTGTTAGGAGTATTTTGGTTCATTGCTTTCTATTTTTCTTACCTGGGGAGTTTTTGGCTGCGCGGTGTCTGGGGTGGCATCCTGGCGCTGCGGGGTTGTCCTGTCGTGGGTATTGGTGCACACCTTCTGACTTGCACGCGCGCACTGTTGGTAGGCAGCTTTATTTCCTGGTTGATTAGTCTGTCCTCCCATTTGCACCTGGGAGCAGTGGTCTCTACTCTGTATTTAAACCCATGCCTCCCATGGTTCTGTGCTGAGTGTCGCTTTTACAGTGCTAGGCCTTAGCAGGAGGAGTAGGTGGTTATCTGGGATAGAGGAAGTTCCGTGGTTGGTTTTTGGGAGGTTTGGGTGAACGAGTTGGTTTGTGAGTTTTCCCTTCTGTGTTCACCAATCCTCCCTCTGTGTATAATTGACTGTTTGAGTGAATTGCCTTATCCTTTGATTTCTACTCAGTTTCCCTGTGTTTGTTTCCTAGTGTAAGGTTCCTTCCCTTATTGGTTTGGGGGAATCCTTTCCCACATGTTTCCTGTGTGCTGCTTGGGTTGTTAGTCAGCGCACACCCTTGTCAGTCCCTGTCAGTAGCAGCTTCACTTGTTCGTTAGGGGTGACCCCCTTTAGTCTCCAGTCCCTAGAGGTCTTATAGGGCATTCCTTCTCCCACTTCCCTCTAGGCCTACGGAATCAGTGAGAGAGGAGCTGTCGGGGTCAGGCTTAGCCTGAGAACAGCCGACCCACACCCGTGAGGCAGGGACCGGGATAGCTAGGGGGAGTAGTGCAGGGCGAGATTCCCTACTGCTGTTCCTTAGCCCCGTTGCAGTTACCTAGACTGACATAACAGGATGTGGACGAAAGAGAAAAATTGAAGAAAGGTTGCAACGCAGGATAGTTCGGATGGTGGATAAGGAACCCCAATAAAGTTCCAAAGACCTGGAGCAGTTTGCGAAAGAAGAGGGGTCCAAAATCCCAGTTAAGAGGTGTAAAACGCATGTTGAAGCGATTGATTTCAGTTATTTTTTTTTTCCAAAGGGTGGAGTTTTGCATAAAAAAATATTACATTTTTGGTTTTTTTTCCCCTATGTTTTTTTGCGTTGTTCCAAGACACACAAAGGAAATAAACGTGTATAAGAAAACATGTTTCATTACAATAAATTTCTGGGAGAAATATTAAATTTTCTGACAAAATTTCAGGGATGCCAACATGGCCATGACTGTATATGTGTTTGATATAGCCAACAAATAGAAGATGGCCCTTTAATCTAGATACATAGATGTAAAGTGATCCTGTCTGGTGATTCATTCCACCTGATAACGTCACCCATGCACAGTGATACTGATACCTCTCCATGTATCAGTGTGTACACATTGAAGACTGCCAATCACTAGAGATGAGCGAGTAGTATTCGATCGAATATTCTATCGAATACTATGGTATTCGAAATACTCGTACTTGATCGAGTACCACTCACTATTCGAATGGAAAAATTTGATGCAGAACTAGCATTGATTGGCCGAATGCTATACAGTCGGCCAATCAACGCTGGTTCTTCTCCTACCTTTAGAAGTCTTCTCCGTGCAGCTTCCCCGCGGCGTCTTCCGGCTCTTCATTCACTCTGCCAGGCATCAGGCCTAGACAGAGCCAGCTGCGCATGCCTGCGCTACAAGAAAATGGCCGCTTTGACTGTAAATGGCCATTTTCTTGTAGTGCGGGCATGTGCAGTTGGCTCTGCCCAGGCCCGATGCCTGGTAGAGTGAATTCAGAGCCGGAAGACGCCGCGGGGACGCTGCATGGAGAAGACTTATTGGAGGATCCAGCCAGACCCTCACTTGTGGACTTGGTAAGTTCAATTTGATCGAATGTTGCCTACCCCTGAAACGAGCATTTTTACCCCATAGACTATAATAGGATTCGATATTCGATTAGAGTAGTCGAATATTGAGGGGCTACTCGAAACGAATATCGAATATCGAGTATTTAACTACTCGCTCATCTCTACCAATCACCATGCGTGGACCGAGTAATCAGACTCTCACTGTCTCTCTTAGGAGTCCGGTCAGAATTCCATTTTACTCCGAACTCCTGCTTTACTCCTTTAAAACCATGGCGTGCTCTAGATCTAGGACGCGTCTGATATTGTATGTGGCCAGTACGCGAGCCTTGTAGCTCTCGACTATAAACCATAATAATTACATTCTGATTTTTGGGGAATTTTTGAGTATTTCTTTAACATTTCTTTATGTGCAGTCATTTTGTTTCATTTCAGAACCTTGAAAATAACAGACTAAACGAAATCCTTTCTACGAGTCGCAGTAATTTTTTATTATTTTTATGTTCTGCGTACTTTTGTTTATCCTTTTGGCTCGTAGACAAATCTGGCTTCATGTTATCTCCGGTGGGGCTGTAATGACTTTAAAAATGACCATTTTATCATCACTGAACAGATTTTACCTCCAGCCTGGAAGTCATAGATAGAGCAAATGTTTTAATCTACCTGCCACTATTTACCGAGATCTGAGACATCACTGATACGTAATAGTACTTGGGTATACTTGATATAAAAGCGAGTGCAGTCAGCTACACATCTGTCCTTTCCCCTTTCGCTGTTACCTACTTGCTTATGTTTTCCCCGGTGTATATCGAGTGATGAATGGCTCTTTCACAGCTGGAAGATAAGACAGTAGAAAAGTTCTATTATTTTTCTTGGAATTACGGATTTGCAAAAGATAAAGGAAAACAGATTCCGACTAGTTTAGGCAAAACTCCTATAGAATCGAGAACACTTCACTATATAAAAATCCTTTAAAGGGATTCTACCATTAAAAAACTATTTTTTCTAGGTAACACGTCGGAATAGCCTTTAGAATGGCTATTCGTCTCCTACCTTTGGAAATGATCTCCGCCGCGCCGGTCGTTCGAAATACCGGTTTGTACCGGTATGCTAATTAGTTCTCTCGCAGCGATGGGGGCGTCTCCCAGCGAAGGAGATGCAATGGGGGCGTCCCCATTGCTGCTCGAAAACCGACTGCAGCGCCGCCTCTATGTTCTTCTGTATCCTCCGCTTCCTTCTTCAGCTTGATGTCGGACGCCTGCGCAGTACGCTCTGTTCGGCGAAGACTTCGAGGAACGCACTGCGCATGCGCGAAATTGCGGTGTCGGCATTATGGCCGCGGGCATGCGCAGTACGTTCGGCAAAGTTCGCCGAACAGAGCGTACTGCGCAGGCATCCGACATCAAGCTGAAGAAGGAAGGGGAGGATACAGAAGAACATAGAGGCGGTGCTGCAGTTGGTTTTCGAGCAGCAATGGGGACGCCCCCATCGCTGCAAGAGAACTAATCAGCATACTGGTACAAACCGGTATTTCGAACGACCTGTGCGGCGGAGAGCACTCCCAAAGGTAGGAGACGAATAGCCTTTCTAAAGGCTATTCTGACGTGTTACCTAGAAAAAAAAGTTTTTTAATGGTAGAATCCCTTTACAGGAATTTCACCATATTAGTTATTTAGTAAATCCAGATAATGAAATCTATCACTTTTTTTCTAATCTTTTTTTTTTTTTTTTTTTTACTCTATTTTCTGTACATTTGGGGGAAAGGCGGCATCTTGCCTGAGGTTCTCCTCTGCTCCTCTGATATTCTTTATACTACCTTCACGGTCATAGACAACAATAGACTGGAGCCAATTCATTGAAGTGTATGTTCATTTCAATCCATTGAGGTTTTCCATACATGCTCTGTGCAAGGAGGGGGAGTAGATAAAGTATGACATCATCTGTTGTCCGTAGGTGTCAAAAGGTGTTATCTTCTATTGTAATCCTGTCTATAATGTCAATGAGGTGACATGGAAAATGAAATATAAAATCATCAAAAATTCTTAAAAGTAGGCTCAACATTAAAACTTAGTTTAAAAAATAGGCCATTTTTTGGTGACACGTTCGTTTTAAAGGGGCTGTTCTGACTCATATTTTTATTATTTAATAAACAGAAAAAACAGCACTCTTCCATTTCCAGCAACTCCAATCTTCAGTTGACAGGTCCTCGAGCTGTTTGTGCGTGTCATGACCAGCTTTAGTATCAAAAGTGACTGAGATGTGGGTCAGGTTCAGTTCACCCTTCATTTGCTGCTTATTAAATGTTTACTGTTTACTAGACCGTCGAGATTCCCGTACGACTCTGTGGAGGAGACGTGACGTCCGTTCATCGAACACTCGTGATTGACCGGTGCGCCGGTTTATGCGACTGCCAGTGTTGTCTCTGCAATATTGCAGGTCCACCCGAGATACTGTTGACCTCGGAAACCTAAATTCGTGGGTAATCTCCAAAATGCTATGCTCCATCCATCTTGAACTGATTATCATCCCATATTCAAAGTCACTTAACTTGCGATGTGCTGCCATGTTCATGAGACACCTGTCTGCATCAGACTGCTCAGATATCCTGGCGACGTTAGCAACATAGGCCACATCGCATCACACTGCTTGAGCGTCATAGCCAACACAATCGGCACTTGAAAACACCTTCCCGTGACTTTTGGCCACTGAGTGTATAAGAGTAAAGTTGGCCAATATCAATACTACTATCTAAAACTTAGACTACAATGTTTACTGAAGGACACTGAACAGAGGACTTTTTCCTTGGCGCTTTCAGTTTCAGTAATGATGGACACCCGACAGACCCCATAGTCAATGGGGTCAACTGGGATCTGTATGTTACCACTATTCTAGTGGACCTGTACAACAGAGAGGCAATGCTAGTGGGAACCCATCATGAAATTGTCTAGTGCTGTTTGATAAATTTGTCTAGCCTAACTTTATACTTCCTAATAGTTCACTGAGTTTGCACCAGAAAAATTTGCAAAATTTTGGCACATTTTTGCACCATGGTGGGGCAAACTAGACCGTGTCCCTTTCCACAAAGTCACGCACCCTTTGTTGTGCAAGTCGTAAAAGTGTTGAAATACTTCATAAACGTGGCACACAGCGTTTTAGACAGTTTTTGGCACAATTTACACAGAATTCTGGTACATTTTGCTTGATAAGTCTCCCCGTTATGCAATAGATGAGGATGTAATATGAATTTTATGCATTGTTTTAGGCCCATACCCCACCTATCAAAAGCCAATTCATATAGTATGGGCCTATATGGGTGCATAAAAGTTAGACCATTTGTTAAATGTAAGTATAACTCAATGGGTCCCCTTATAGTCATGGGAGGTGGATGCAAGTTTTTGGGGGCCGTCTTTGCACTCATCATCTGGGCTACCATTATGGCTACCCTGTCTACTTCCTATATTATGCCTATGTCTGCCAGCAGACGTCCTCGCCTACAATAGGAATTTCCTTCCTTTACAATAATATCCGAAAACCTTCTTTATCTCCTCTTACTAAATTGTTCACTGTGCATTTCCTGACCTCGGATTATGCAATCTGCATTTTTTGTAATTTAATCATCTATGCAAGCAATTTTTAAGCGTGTTTTCTTTGCAATAGATCATGAGGTAATGAAGCATAGAACGAGAGAGATGCATTAAGGATAAACAATACAAAGAGAGCTGTAAATTCACTTGGCTCTGCAGAGATTGTGCGACGGTGACCACGTTTTGGAATGTAATTCCCAGTAATAACGTTGGAAGCCGAAGCCATTGTTTATTCCTATGACATGACGAGACCGATCATCATTAATAATCAGTATTCCATTCATCTAAATGAAAACATCAGGGCACAGAGTGGCGAGCCTTCGGCCATTTGGGATAATTGGCTCATTTATTTCCATTAGTTATGCATTTGTCAATACTAAACTTCCGACGGGTTAGTTATGATGAATTAAAAGTAACACATCTTAGAATTTCAGATTACGTTTCTGTCTGGGATCAAAATTTGGCAGCAATTTTTTTTGTAATTTCCTTTTTGCTGTGCGGTAATTTAATTACAAGGAGAGAAGCTGGACGTAGATGTAGGAGTAATACGCTCATAGGCGTCAGACACAGCTTCGTCTTTTTCATTTTATCATCTACCTAAGCTATTTACAATTTCATACTATGTCTGGATCAATATGCTAAGATTCGGTTCACACCTACCAACATTTCAGTTTCCACTTGTAGGACATTGACGACCTACCATAGGCTGCTCGGGAATGACTGCAAAGCTTTCCATAAGCTCCATTCTTCTGAGAGCAGGAATGGACTCTTGTGTGTATTTGGATTATCAATATGCTATTGCTATATATACTATATTAGCACTCCCTGCGACTTCATCCGCGCCCACTCCCCCCCCACTGCGTCCCACCGGCGCGCTCACTCCTGTCAACAGTCCCACTTTGACTTCTTCCGCAAAGACAGAATCAGCTGGAGATAATAGTAAGTTTCCCCACAAGTGCTTTAATTCAGATCAATACTGTTCACTCCTTCTCAATAACATCTTATATGATGTTGCTGCTGCATGTAAGTGAGTGAGAGAGTTATGAAGCAGGATCTCCGGTTTTCTCCATGTATGGTCTACCGATGACTTCATAGCAGCTACTTTCTACCTACAGGCTCAGAATGTAGTATACAAATCATATAATGGATACAAATATTATTCTTCTTCATGTATAAACACATGACAGCTTATCCTGAAAGGTCACTTGAGAAGTTAGGTATGCTTGAAATATTCAGATTGATATAAATTTGCTTTCAGTGACCTATAATTTATATACAGTATATGCAAGTCCACTTCAAGATATGGTTTTCTAGGAGAGTGGTCTTCTCAGAAAATATGTCCAGTGTGGTACTAAAAATCTATCCCTTACCTCTGATCTAGATAAGGGGTGTATGTTCAATTCTCAAGATGCATTTGTAACTGACGTGGACTAACAATGGAAGACCTCAAACTCAAGTTTCGGCTAACAATGCTGTTCATGTGAGATTAGATTCAGACAAGTATTGACAGATTGGCTGCAGGAGTCATCAATTCCATCTCCTAAATCCTGAAGGTCATTTTCCAGTGGTAAAACCGACATGTTATCTCCCATTACAGCATTGAACCTTTTAGCCAACATTTATATGTTGTTGACCCTTTTTTTATGGGAAACGTTTTAGGAATTTTAAGACAAGAATTACAGTAAGACAGACTGTTGTCGTTGTAAGCACCAAACATAACATGTAGAGTTGTTCATATTTGGCAAGTACTTCTTAAATATGTAAGTTGTGATTTATCTGTGTGTATATATGTATTGACACAACCAATGTGGCTGCTCTAACCGTTTTGGCCATAACAGATTACATGATGGCATCCTTCCATGGCTGCCAAGAGTCCTGACATTAGATCTTGATGACATATCTGTCCTATGTAAAAAAGCAAAAGGACTCAGCCATCCACATATCATAAAAGTCAATGAGATTCATCAATTCAGGTCAACTTCTTCCACTGATCCAATTCTGAGGCCCATTGTAGGCTCCTTCCATGTTGTTCAGGGGTCACCATGTGCTGTCTGACCAGTTTGCAGCCACAGCCCCATATTCATCATTACATCTGTAGCTATTCTGTATAGTTGCACCAGGTGGGCTATGCTTGGCTGTCCATGGTTGCCCTTGGTTCACCATTTGTCCTTATCAACTTTTATTGGGATTTAATCACTGCTTACAGATAACAAAATACAAGGCACCTTTTCTTAAAATTCTGCATTGTGATCTTACTCTCTTATTCAGTCATCAGTATTGGATCAGCTGGGGTCTAACACTTGTCACCTTGGTAGTTGGTTAAAGTGGCTGCAGTGCTTATTCTATATGGGACTTCCCAATGGGACTCAGCTGTAATACCAAGCACAGGCATTATATAATATATGGCGTTGTGTTTGGTACTCGGTGAAATGGATAAATTTCTTGTCTGAATACTACGACCCCTTCAAATAGTTCATCGGCATAGTTGTAGGGTTCCAAACCCCCACCAATCTGAAATTGATTACCTATCCATAGGATAGCTTATCACTATGATAAATCTCGAAGACCTTAGAAAGTCAAGCTATGTAGAATTAACTATTGCTCTAGCTGCAGTGCAAGACATGGTGGGAGGACGGTGCCTAGGGTACAGATCATGAGATTATCACTACACATATGCTGTAATAGCAATCTTAGGGGCTTCTCGGAGGAGCGGATGATTTTATACTTATATTACTTGTATCATTTTATGCTTATATTACTAGTATTATATATAATTATAGCAACACTTCTGTAAGTTTTGGAGTCAGGGTCAGGCAGTGCAAAGTGACACAGCTGGGAAAGCAACAATGTGCAACTAATGACAAAAGGGGGCGCAGGCCCTGCAGCTATAACTATGCTGTAGTATCTGAGATGAGGCAGACCAATGCACTTCCTAATTGAAGTGCGCCTACCACGGCTCCTAACCTTCTATCCGGCGGCTAGGATAAGGGAAGAGGAGGCCCTGAAAGTCCTAGGGACTGGAGTCACGGCGTCACACCTAAACAGAAAGCACAGTGTACATGCAATGCAAAACAAAAGACTAAACAGCATGGAACAAGGGAGGACCACAAGTCCCAGCAAGACACAGAAGAGAAGGCGAGGTCAGACGAGCAAGAGGTCAAGCCAGGAGATATAATAAAAGGTACCAAATGAAAAGACAAGGGATAGTCAAAAATACAAGCCGGGTCTAAAAACCAAGAAACATATAGAATACAAACAGACAGGGAATCAGACTGAGCAGGGGGACCAGGAAACACAAGTGAATGGCTGGCAAGGATCCATGCCTGGGTGGGGATTAAATAGCAGCAGAAAAACACACCTGATGGCTAATGACATGGAGACTGAGAGCAAGGAAAAGATTAACCCTTAATGACCTAAGCACACCCAATAGAACTCCTAACACGTCTCCCAGGGAGACGCTGCGCAGCAAGGAGACCGCGGCGACTCCGTATCCTGACAACTTCATTATGATGTATTTAGTATAGTTAGACCACAGATGAAAAGGCATTTCTTTGTGCTCTCAGTGCAGGACATTTACAGATTCCCAGAAGTAACCTTTACATAGTGGAATCCAGAATTCAGATCAATGTAGATACAAAAGCTTCCCCTAGTGTAAAGCCTCGAGAACATAGAGGAATATTGACCTCAGCATCATATGTTAGATCAATCGTCTTATTATCTCTGAGAACAAATGAGAAGACCGCCATGTATAGTGTTCATCACGGTGTGCTGGTTTCCACAGTAAATATGTCTGATCATAGCAGAGTCAAACACAGATGAAGTAGCTGGTCCTTGATCGTAGTTATGTATGTTCACACGTTACATTAAAGTACAACGTGTAGTTCTGGAGCAGAATTTCAAGGCTGACCCTTGGTTGTGTTGTGGAAGTGTAGCAGACCCAAACTAAGATCAGTCCTAAAGATGGGGTTAATATTTTTTTCCTGTGCAGAATAAGGCAGTATACTATGGACTTCTCAAGTGGATTTTTCAACAGTGCAGACTAAGAACCATGTGCTAGTTTTTTATTGCATGTGAATGGGGTGGCAGCAAACTGTCATCATATTTTAAAAAGAACCTCCACTAATTCAAGTTCTTAGCATTTGTTTATAGGTCTAGCTTCACTGATCCCAGCACAGTTGGAATTTTCTTTCTAGCTCCTACCATTGCTGAACAATGAGTGCAGTTAGTTTTGGTGCCTGATGTGCTATTTAAGCTCTGTAATGTCAGGTGGGCGGTGCCTGCGTGGGGGTGTGATTCAGAGCTCCAATCAGAAGCAGCCAGTGTCAGAGCTCAGAATCCCTCCCTTTGTCTGCTCCTGCCTGACACCGCCCTCCTGACAGTGCAGAGCCTAAATAGTATATCAGACACCACATGAAAAGCATTGATTGCTCAGGAATGGTTGGGGCTACAGGAAAAATTTCAACTGTGCCAGAATTAGTGGAAGAGAGGCTATTAAATGATGTAAAGTACTGGACTTGTTGGAGGGGGTCAAAAGTTCTCTTTAAGCATGTGAACAAACCCTAAATTCTACTTACTGAATACCGATAAGAAGCCAACAGTGCACTGAATCAGCTTTGTCAATATACACCCTAGTTCTGCAGATATCGGTGCCATTAGTTTTGGCACTGACAGCTTCCCACTGTCAGAAAGGCAGGCCTTACAGCCTGGACTATGAGGAACACCCTCTCTGAGAGTACAAGCCTATGGAAGAATATTGTCACAGGGGGCCATGACACTGAGCTGTAATGCTCACCCTTCTACCAGTGAGGAGCTATTCATGCCGAATCTAACGGCACACATACCTCCAGCACCAAGGCGCATACCGGGAAACCTGTAATACCGCACATCTTGAGGACATGAAAGGACCTTTTTAATACCCTTCATATTTTACCAAACCAGCAAATGTCAAGCTCTTTGTCTGCAGAGGGAAATTGCTAGCTAAGAAGCCTCAGTACTGAGTCAAACAGGGTTTAATAGGGTCCTAAAAGTGAGTTGTTGGAGTTGGGGGCTAGTGGACTTGTAGAAAGAGTGACCATGACCGAGATGGGTGAACATTAAAGGGAAAGGCTTTATATAAAGGTTTATCCATTTTTCAGTAGAGGCAAGCTTTGAGAAGTACAATATACAGTAAGTTTTCCCCTAAATGATCTTGTCTGGGCACAATCTGAATTGACACGAAAGAGCTATGGTTCTATACAAGGCAGATGTGGCAGCCAGCGTATTACACCTTAATAAATAGCTTTCTTCATCTCTATTTTTAATCACAGTATCTCCTCTCCACAACCTAATATATTGTTCTTACATTTTACAAATTCTATTAAGAAGAGTGAAACGCTCCCTCCTCCAGGAGTTACTAAAAAGATGGATCTCAGCAATGTAAGTGTTATTAAGAAGAGAAGAGTCTGCGCGGATAGATTTACAATGAGCGTAAATAAATGAATACAAGCTGCTTGAGCTTAACCATGACAACACTTTTGTACCTCAGACTGCATTTATGACTTCAGCCATATGGCTTATTATCGGCTTGTAAAAAATTCTGTCTGCACAAAATATATGTTCAGCTCTTTGTAAATAAATGGCGGCCAATTGGATTCAGCTTGATTTACTACATATATAACAGCTATTTTCATGGAAACAGAAAGGAGCCTTCTCCACAATGTTATCATCGCGGAGCATGCAGCGGCTACATTTGTGAAGTCAGCCTTTGGCGTGCCTCGATCTGGCCTTGTTAAACGCTATGGAATATTCCAAGTGTCAGGCAAGGTCGGAATTAAAGGGTGCACAGAGATTGCCGTTGCCCCTGGGCCCTGGAGCTTGGGGTCTTATGCCAGATAAGAAGAACCCAGTATCATAAATTACATGTGACAGGGGGCCTTGTTACAGATTTTGCAATGGGGCCGGGTATCTTAGTAGGATGTTTGGAGCCCATAGTATATGACCAAAACTAGACTGGCACAATAGATTCATTTGCATTTATTAAGGCAGACATTATATAGTGGGGCCATATTAAGGGGGGCATTATACTGTGGGGGCCACACTGAATAGTGGCACTATCCTGTAAGGGCCATATTAATGGGGGTATTATACAGTGTGGCCATTATTAACGGAAACATACTGTGGGGGCCACATTGAAGGGGGGCATTATACTGTGGGCATAAAAGGAACAGGACATTATACTGTTGGGGGCTACCAGTTGAAACTATACTGTGACAAGGCTACAAGAAACATGGGACCGTGCCGTGGCCATGGGGATTGTACTGTGAGGGCACAAAGGGACATACTGGAGAATGAGTGGGGATGGAGGTGGGACTTACAATACCTAAATTCACAATGATGCGCTACATGTGCCACAGGTTGCTCCTATTATAGTTCTTTAGAAGTTGGAAGGCGTGCAACATATTTTCCTAGTGATGCGGGATATTATATCTGTATTTCTATAAGAATTCCCATTCCTACATATAATGTATTATCTCTTCTAGTAGATTGGTAAGTTGATCACTGCAACAAACACACAAAAATAGTTTTCCATTAGTATATATATATATATATATATATATATATATATATATATATATATGTATGTGCAGGCGCATGTCACAATGGTTGCAATAGAAATGTAAAGTTGATAACTGCAGATTTGGATTTCTTAGCACCTGTTATATAACTGGATGAAACTCCATGCAACCACCATTATATTGTGCCCAATGAAATGCATCACGTACCATATACAGTGGGGCAAAAAAGTATTTAGTCAGTCACCAATAGTGCAAGTTCCACCACTTAAAAAGATGGGAGGCGTCTGTAATTTACATCATAGGTAGACCTCAACTATGAGAGACAAAATGGGACCAATGTAACAAAGCCTACCATCAGTAACACACTACGCCGCCAGGGACTCAGATCCTGCAGTGCCAGACGTGTCCCACTGCTTAAGCCAGTACATGTCCGGGCCCGTCTGAAGTTTGCTAGAGAGCATTTGGATGATCCAGAAGAGTATTGGGAGAATGTCCTATGGTCTGATGAAACCAAACTGGAACTGTTTGGTAGAAACACAACTTTTCGTGTTTGGAGGAAAAAGAATACTGAGTTGCATCCATCAAACACCATACCTACTGTAAAGCATGGGGGTGGAAACATCATGCTTTGGGGCTGTTTCTCTGCAAAGGGGCCAGGACGACTGATCCGGGTACATGAAAGAATGAATGGGGCCATGCATCGTGAGATTTTGAGTGCAAACCTCCTTCCATCAGCAAGGGCATTGAAGATGAAACGTGGCTGGGTCTTTCAACATGACAATGATCCAAAGCACACCGCCAGGGCAACGAAGGAGTGGCTTTGTAAGAAGCATTTCCAGGTCCTGGAGTGGCCTAGCCAGTCTCCAGATCTCAACCCTATAGAAAACCTTTGGAGGGAGTTGAAAGTCCGTGTTGCCAAGCGACAGCCCCAAAACATCACTGCTCTAGAGGAGATCTGCATGGAGGAATGGGCCAACATACCAACAACAGTGTGTGCCAACCTTGTGAAGACTTACAGAAAATGTTTGACCTCTGTCATTGCCAACAAAGGATATATAACAAAGTATTGAGATGAAATTTTGTTACTGACCAAATACTTATTCTCCACCATAATTTGCAAATAAATTCTTACAAAATCAGACAATGTGATTTTCTGGATTTGTTTTCTCATTTTGTCTCTCATAGTTGAGGTCTACCTATGATGTAAATTACAGACGCCTCTCATCTTTTTAAGTGGTGGAACTTGCACTATTGGTGACTGACTAAATACTTTTTTGCCCCACTGTAATATGGTTGTTCCTAATGTGGAAAAGCTGCAACTGTCCCTCCATTCTTATTCTTGTCTACTGAAGGAGGTCTTGAGTGTTGGACCCACCTCTATGACATTGCTTTTTGTGTGTTCCATTGCAATAAAAAAGAACATATATATTTAAATGGAGTCATTGTGCAACATATACCACTGTAGTCCTATAAACCATAGAGCCTTTATCAGAGCCACGTAGGGAAACACTAGAAGGCAATGTGAACATAACTTCAACTTTTTGCACACCCTAGAACTCATTTTCAGAGGTGCTACATGTATTATGCTGTTAAACAGTAACATGTCAGCCATCTATTGTATGCAAAGCCAAGTGATGGATGTGACCTGATGGGAGGGTAGGCTCTGTACACAACAGTGACATGATTTAAGCTTTGCTGGTTCAGTCTCATAAAGCCACAATGAAAGGTCCTGCACAGAGACTTGAAACCACCTGTTAGCCGTGATAAGCGGTTTGAGGGAACGTCATTTTAAAGATTAGATTCCTGGAGTTCAGTTCTGATAGTCCACCCTGCAATGATATGCTGTGTACCAGACATAGAGGACGACTACGGGAACCTGCGCAACAATTTAGCCATTCGATCCAGGTGAGGCTTATTCTTCGCTAAAATATATGATGATGATGACTAGTTATGTATTCTGGGTCTCCAATAGCAATAGAAGCACAAAATTCAGTGTAGCCATCTTTTTGATACAACTACCATATTGATTTTACTGGTACAAATGTAGCAGAGCTTAAGATGTCATTTACTATCTTGTGCTCATCTTGTGATCATTGACTGTTGAATTCCTGCTCAGTGGTATAACATGACAACGTTGCAATATTAAGAGGGCTTCCTATATTACTGCTATGTACTTGGTCGTAACATATGCTCATTACATGATGCTTTTTGGGGTCTCAAGGGTTTGATTAAAGCCAATGCAAAATTTCTGAAAGAGAGAGTGAGCCTTTTTGAGATTATTGCCCCTCATCATTGTGAAGCAGGGTAATGGTTGGTGAGAGGATCATAAGAGGTACTATGTCTCCTTAAGGAGCGTGTCTTTGCAGACCACATTTGGAGTCTTCTGACCCTTCTGACCCACATTGCTTAGCCAACCAGCACTCTACATTGCACTGATCTGCGGCAATAACCCAGATGGGTCTCCCTTCCTTTTGGAGAAGATATTTGGTTTGGCTTTAACTCCAGTCAATGTCACAAGGTTTCTTGAAACTTAGGCATCCATCTATAGGAAACTTCCTTCCTAAAGGCGGTACTAGAGCAAGGTTTCCTTTTTCCATTCCAACTTATTTGCATATTTTTGATAAAGTCTTGTTATTAGGTTTCTTGAAAACCAGGCACTGATCTGAAGGTGGTGCTAGAGCAAGTTTTCCTTTTCCCAACAAGGGAAACTTATTTTCATATTTCCCCAGAATTCTTAGCAGGGTGTGGGACCTTGCAAGATGTGCTGGAGTTATAAAGATGTCAGAGTCTCTTATTAACACTTGCACTCAGTATTAAAGTTCAAGGATCCTATCTATACTACTAGATACTGCAAATTTATGAGGTTTTCTCAATACATTACTTTAACAATGCTGCTTTGTTTGACTGTTATGTTAATTATTCATCCCATTGTTTACACAGTGTTTACATGGTGCACAACTTATATCTGATAAGACAGGTCAGAGGGATGAGTCACTGCTCTGTGGGGACAGGGGGGCTGAGTTCTCTTGCTTTTATGTGCAGCTCTGCTGTCAGGACAATCAGTTCAGCTAAGAGTCATTTGCTGATAAAGGCTCGGACATTGTTTGTTATCTCTCTATGTAAACGGAAAGATAACACTGAGTCCGTTCACTATAGAAGCATGGTAAATGTTCTATACAAACCTGTGTAATGTAATATACATTTACTGTGCATATTATTTGATCTGCATTTACATTAGATTTTTAGTAATCATAATAAATGATCTCTCATGATAAAGGCAATGTCTATTCTAAAAATATCTCTTGAAATACTTCATAGTGTCCTGTCCATCAAATAGTCAAAGCCGTCCACAAGTATTTTGAAGAATACAGAAAGTGAGAAGAAAAGGCATCAGACAAAGATGATGAGACAGAGATGACAAGACCCCTTCAAGACTGGAAAAGAAAACACTGGTCTTAATAAATCCACCCCCCCCCCCCCCCCCCCATTGTGTCTCAGTATATGGGAGCTGTCCAGTGCTGAATTCATGCACAATCAGTCTCCACAGGAATGAATGGTGGTAATTGAACCAATAACTTAAACTTGCATTTGACACTTCATTAATTTTCACATAGTACGTGCCACGATGGCGGATAAAATGCGTAATGTGCATGAGGACTAAGTCTCTTCCGAACTGTTCATTGTTGATGACAGAAAATCGCTGGTTCCTGCCTATATTATGTGCATGTGGTATAAACAATATATAGAGGTGATATCTTTCTTTCTTTTCTCTGTCTCCTCTTGCTTTCTCTTACTCCTTAAGTTTTATATAATGTACTGAATGATGTCATAGAAGTTTTGTAAAATACTGCTTTGCACAAAACCATCCTGGACATTTTAATAGAAATATCATGCCCATGTATGGGGAAAGGGGTCTTTGTCAATTAAATGGCTGGCTTTCAATGAATCTAGGCAAACCCTTTAATAGCCATATACTGATGTCAATATAACATCACAAAATGTAGTTAAATGTTTTCAGCAATCTACAACTGAATCCTTAAAGGGAACCTATCAGGGAGATTTGGGACACTAAATTGCCCACACGAGGTGTGAGCAGGACTTCCACGACCGTATTGAACGTACGGTCCGCAAGTTGCTGATCAACAACACTAGTTGCTGATAGGCAACATGGACTCCGCAGACGCCCATGTCCTGCCGCACTCACCCATAGAGTTCTATGGGCGAGTCCATGCAGTGCCGCAATTCACGGCCATTACGGACATGTTCTATAAATTGCGGACCACGGTTGCGGCCTGGCCACACCACAGATAAAATATCCAGTGGTGTAAGAGGCCGCATTGAATATAATTTGTCCGCAAATGGTCCGTAATTTTGAAAACCCTCAATTGCGGACCATTTGCGGACTTACATTACAGCCGTGTAATATTAGCGTCCCAAATTGCCCTGACAGTTGTAAAGGTATCCATGCCAATGTTAGAAATAAAAAGCCTTTATCGTGTTTGGAAGTATAGCTCAACTCAACCGCGCATGCGCCAGTCCTCGAACACACACAGTGAACCTGAGGTGTACGTCCCTGGCTTCATGAAGCAACTGCACTGATACCAGGAGCAGCAGAGATGAGTCCAATTCAATACGAGCATAGACAGCTCTACGATCAGGCTGTTTGGTGCACTAAACCCCTTTCCCAAAGGCCTGTTGGGGTTTTTCTATCCCAAATCTCCTTGACAGGTTCCCTTTAATTTAGTGTTTTCTGATATGTCACTTAATATTTGCCTTTCCCTCCAGTATTAATGCTCAGGTTAACCAGTAAAGTAGGCGAGGATATCAAGCACATGAAGATTCAGAAAGATATATCTGTATAATGTTCCTAATGTGTCATTCTAGGTGTCTTATTAAGGATTTTGAGAAGAGGCCATCAGTCATCCATCTGCTGGAGCATCCATTCATCCGACAGGCTGATGGTAAAGACATGGCCTTACAAAGGCAGCTGGCCAAACTCATCCACACTCAACAGCAGACTGGCTCTATCTCTAAAACAAGGTAGGACAACCTTCTATCACATCCCATAGATATAGATACAGAGATGTACTTTATATACAGTATTATGCAGAGCCAGATGCTAGTATGGGGTGGGTAAAATCAGGTGTTGACTGGTATACTGTGTATCCAGTAGGTGGCGCTGCCTCCTGTGACTGTTAGGAGGAGGCACCACCTGCGGTATCCATGTCAAACCAGGCAGGGTAGGGTTAGGGTAGCATATAGAGGAGACATAGTTAGCCCCTGCTTCAACAATTCAACACCCAAAAATGTGGAGTCACCGGATCTGATGGCTGTCATGAGGCTGCCAGATCGCACAGTTAACACTCCCAGAGCCGAGGCAGCGCCACCCACTGGATCCACGACACACCTGATTTAAACCACTCCATTCTAGTTTCAATGGTGATTTCATTGGAACTGTGAATCTCTTCCTCCTTGTCCTCTTCAATATAACTGGTGTTTGTAATGGTCTCTACTGCTTAAAGATGAGCCATACACCCCGTATATTATTCCCATACATTATTCTCCATTCACCAGACTATAATGTGTATTGCAGGAGTTGTCTAGAATTTTAAAAATACTTGTATGGAGCAAGTTTGGTATAAGAAATAAAAATGCATTTACTCGCCTCTCAAGATTTGTTTCGATTAGACTGGATCAGCACCCTCTACATTCCTAAAATTGCAGCACATCAGCCGTACCTCCATGTGGATAACCTCGGTGCATGCAGTACTTTGTCTTTCTATGTGTCACTTACAATGCAAATGCATTAAGAGAGCAGCCATGTGTAGAAGGCTTTAATTGTGTTTGCCCCGCAGCCATCTGTGGTCGCCCTGTAGTCACCGTGCAGGGTCTCATTGTCATTACTCACTTGGTCATTGCTCTGAGGACTCTTCATGCTTTGTTCACCTTCAGGTCAGCCGAGCACAAGACAGTGCCACATGGATGGCTTTACCTGAAACCACCAGCCTTACATCAATGCTACTTCCAGAAATGGGTCACAGGCCGTTCAGTGGGGAGATGTGAACATGTCTGGCTGGAGACTTTTCAGTAGGATATTTGCCAGTTACCTGCCTGCCAGTTATAGAAAGATTTATGTATTTTGTGCAGATAAAGATATTTTCTTTGCATAATGTAGAATGTAGATTTGTTGCATTTACTTGATACATCAGGTTCTGTATATCAGGATAAGAAAACTACTATTGGCCTTTATTCACACGTTCCAGATTTGGTCACGTAAACCATGAGTGGATCTCAAAGTCGGGAAATACTGTATACCTCAAAGATTTATGATTGTTATCTTTGCATCCCTCCTAACTTTGGCTTCAAAGTACTGATGCAAAATACGGACTTTATCTGCAGTGTGTGAATAAGGCCTAATAACTTTTACCTGACACACAGGAGGAATGGTGAAGAAGGGAATGGACGGCTTTTGCTTCACTATTGTATTCATCTGTTCCCTCCAGATGCAGATGAGTTTGAGCCAGGACATAACTCCTGTTGACAGGGACTGGACCTGGAAACTGGGACTGTCCCGCTGAATCCAGGATGGTTGGGAGGGATGTGTAGCCAACGGGTATGTGTTGAATTACACATGGCTAATCTGCTGCTTAAACTCACAGCCATGTGAGTGAGATCTAAATAAAGCTCATGCACTCATTGCACATAAAACCCTGCAGTACAAATTGACCTATGGTGCGGGTATTCACTGTGGTTTCTGCCCTTTGCAGTGCATAGAAGTGGAAAATACACTATTAGGGTTGAGCCAATCTTGAGATTTCAGGATCGATTTCAAAATCCGACTTCCGATCATTTTCCAGCTGATCGCGATCATGAAATTTGCTCGATCGGCATCCGATCTTTTCCGATTCCGATCCTCAACCCTAGTCAATGCTTCTCTATGGGAAAAATCACTTGAGGGTTGAGCCAATCTTGAAATAATCTCCGACCTCGATCCCGCTGCAAAAGATCGGGTCGGAATCGCGATCGTAAGATTTACTCGATCGGAATCCGATCTTTTCCTATCCCGATCGCTCAACCCTACACACTATGTATGCATCTGAATTTTGGAAACCCAAAGCTGATTTTCTGCAATGTAAACTCATCAGTGGAAATGTCCCATGTGGAGGTACCGTAAACCTAAGGCCCCACAATGCGGTAATGCAACCTTTTTGTTGCAAATTTTGCTGCGTTTTTTTGAGCCAAACCCAGGAGTGACTATAGCAAGAGGGATAAGTATAAGAGTTTCCTATACATTTCCTATTCTTATTGAAGCCGTTCTTGGCTTTGGCTCAAAAAACCCATACAACAAATTACTGCCCAAAAAAACATTGTGAAAAAGACTGCGACTGAAACACACTGCAGTTTTGTGTGTTTTTCCTGCATTATATCTGTAGAAATGGCTGCATGCATTGCATTGTAAAGACTGTTCAGGTAAAACGCAGAAATATTCAGCACCTTAGGTCACTCTTTTGCTATGTACAAACTAACTGCAGTTCTGCTTTTGTCCAGAAGGTGGCAGAGCTTCACTTCTAAACAGAAATTGTTATGCAGATGATTGTGACTTTTGCCTGGCACAGCACCACACGCCACTTTCAGATACTGTAAGAAACCCCATAGCTGACGTGGGCACAATTAGCATCCTGCCCAGTGACTCATGACTGCATACGGCAGGGTTAGTGATACAGGATGTTATAGCGTCCCCCGTAATGTGCTTGTCTACATTTCTACATATATTTATGTGATATACAACATGAGCATTGCAGGGAATCTATGATGAATTGTGACACATATTGCTTCTCACCCTATTGGTCAGGATCAAATGAGGTTTTTTGTCTTCATCAGTGTTTTACAAGGGATTGTGGTATTGGACCGCACAGTTTTGCATTTGGTCAAGGGCAAATCAGGGGTTTTAAAGGAACTCCCAAATAAGTTTTACCTAAATAGAAATGGTCATATGCCCCTGTACTGTACGCTTTCTACACAAAATATCTTACAAAGGGCGGATTAGAGCAGAAATTCTTAAACATTATCAACTTAGTCCTCATCAGTGAACAAATACTAAAATACCAGTTTCACCAAGGCAGTGCCCATATCACCCCATCAGTGCCAAGTAAACCATGCTGAGCTCATAAGACCACAGTGAGAGTAACAAAACATATATCATATAGCACCAAATAACGACCACAACGCAGCTCAAAATCAGAAGCACCAGACAAGTATTACAGAGCAACACCACAGTCAGCAGCACTGCCCCCTTCTTATACCTTCTTTACTATCAGCAGCACTGCCCCCTTCTTATACCTTCCTTACTATCAGCAGCACTGCCCCCTTCTTATACCTTCCTTACTATCAGCAGCACTGCCCCCTTCTTATACCTTCCTTACTATCAGCAGCACTGCTCCCTTCTTATACCTTCCTTACTATCAGCAGCACTGCCCCCTTCTTATACCTTCCTTACTATCAGCAGCACTGCCCCTTTCTTATACCTTCCATACTGCCAGCAGCACTGCCCTCTTCTTATACCTTCCTTACTGTCAGCAGCACTGCCCCCTTCTTATACCTTCCTTACTTTCAGCAGCACTGCCCCCTTCTTATACCTTCCTTACTATCAGCAGCACTGCCCCCTTCTTATACCTTCCTTACTGTCAGCAGCACTGCCCTCTTCATACACCTTCCTTACTGTCAGCAGCACTGCCCCCTTCTTATACCTTTCTTACTGTCAGCAGCACTGCCCCCTTCTTATACCTTTCTTACTGTCAGCAGCACTGCCCCCTTCTTATACCTTCCTTTCTGTCAGCAGCACTGCCCTCTTCATACACCTTCCTTTCTGTCAGCAGCACTGCCCTCTTCATACACCTTCCTTACTGTCAGCAGCACTGCCCCCTTCTTATACCTTCCTTACTGGCAGCAGCACTGCCCCCTTCTTATACCTTCCTTTCTGTCAGCAGCACTACCCTCTTCATACACCTTCCTTACTGTCAGCAGCACTGCCCCCTTCTTATACCTTCTTTACTGCCAGCAGCACTGCCCCCTTCTTATACCTTCCTTACTACCAGCAGCACTGCCCCTTTCTTATACCTTCCTTACTGGCAGCAGCACTTCTCCCTTCTTACATCTTCCTTACTGGCAGCCGCACTGCTTCCTTCTTATACCTTCCTTACTGCCAGCAGCACTGCCCCCTTCTTATACCTTCCTTACTGTCAGCAGCACTGCCCTCTTCATACACCTTCCTTACTGTCAGCAGCACTGCCCCCTTCTTATACCTTCCTTACTGGCAGCAGCACTGCCCCCTTCTTATACCTTCCTTTCTGTCAGCAGCACTACCCTCTTCATACACCTTCCTTACTGTCAGCAGCACTGCCCCCTTCTTATACCTTCTTTACTGCCAGCAGCACTGCCCCCTTCTTATACCTTCCTTACTGGCAGCAGCACTGCCCCCTTCTTACACCTTCCTTACTATCAGCAGCACTGCCCCCTTCTTACACCTTCCTTACTATCAGCAGCACTGCCCCCTGCTTATACCTTCCTTACTACCAGCAGCACTGCCCTCTTCATACACCTTCCTTACTGTCAGCAGCACTGCCCCCTTCTTATACCTTCCTTACTGCCAGCAGCACTGCCCCCTTCTTATACCTTCCTTACTGGCAGCAGCACTGCCCCCTTCTTACACCTTCCTTACTATCAGCAGCACTGCCCCCTGCTTATACCTTCCTTACTGCCAACAGCACTGCCCCCTTATTACACCTTCCTTACTGCCAGCAGTACTGCCGTCTTCTTATAACTTCCTTACTGTCAGCAGTACCTTCGATACTGGAAGCTGCCTAGCCCCCTTCTTACTTTCCTTTTGGCAGCAGCATTGTCCCCCCTTTTTTCTCCTTCCTCATTGGCAGGTGCATTGTCCCCCTCCCAACTACTCCCCTTTTGGCAGCACTATTGTCCCCTTCCTACTCCTCCCCTTTTGGCAGCAGCGTTGTCCTCTTTCATGCTTCTCCCTTATTGGCAGCAGTATTGTCCCCCTTCTTACTCCTCCCCTATGAGGACAAAATGTATAGGCTATCTCTTCTACAACCTATGAGATTCCACATTTTATTTTTCCACCGCCGGATCGGACAGTCACGCTGCAATCCTATTGGCCAAGCTGCCATATTGCTTCACTTTTTATCTGCACATAGTTTTTGCATAAACTCCATTGCATGTCTTTCTATTAATATCCTGTATGTGGCTGTGCTGGCTTATCGCGTTACCTGTCATTTCTATAAAACCCACACATTACGGCAGTTCCGCTAACAACAGGGTATTCGCCATTTATGTTTATTTTTGGCTCCTCTTTGTCTGCTCTTCAGCTTTTATTTTTGGATACAGGAAAGCTTTGTAATGGAGGGCTTGTACAAGTCACCTGAATGTATGGTAATTATTAAGAGGTTTCTCCAGGCTGCGCACATCCCGCCATGTGTTCGGCTTGTCCTGTTTCCTCACTGAAACAATTACTTTTCACTTGAGCAGATTCAGTTTTCAGAAGCCAGCACAAAAGCTCTCCCATTCAGCTGAAACCTGAATTTCCGCCTGGCATTTCTGAAGAAAATCAATGAGGTCAGATTATTTTCAGCACATTTTAGTTTTTTTTTTATTAGTACCATGGTGGAGAATGTTTATCATATGTGCAGTATGTAAAAAAGCGCCCACCACCACCCACTACCCGTCATCACCTCTAGGGTCACATCTGCTTCATAGCCTTTGTTAGGAACATCTGTCAAAATAGCCAGATTAAATATATCTTTAATAATTTATCTTTTTTCCAAACCTCATGGTTCTCTGAGAGGACCTGTCACCAAATCTGAAAAGTTCACACCCCAGAGTATATTAGGTAGAGGCCCTACTATGGAGGCCTATTGATACTCACCTCTTTCGACCTCCTTGGATCGTCCATCGTGACGATATGCACCTGGGGTCACCATTGACATAAGCATGCCGTCATGAAACTTGGCATGCCCATGTGAGCACTGTGGCCCAATAACAGGCCTCAACGGTGACCCCAGACACATGACATCACCAGGGGACCACCACACAAAACAAGGAGGCTCAATAGAGGTGAGGAAAGAGAGTATGAATGTTTTTTATTTTTTGGCACTACCCCAGGGCCTCCACCTATTATATTCTGCACTTGCAGGTTAATCTACATATTCATAAAAAGATCATTATCTCTTCATTGGTTTGGGACCACAGAGATATGATTCTATTATAGGCCCGGAAATAATATGATCATTGGTATAGGAGGTATTTTGGACCTAACACATTCCCTGCATAGGGAACCTGTTACTAAGTACAAAATACTAAATGCAATAGATCTTCTGATTCTCACGGTGCCCCTGAACAATCTGGCGTTTTTCTTTTTTTAATCCATCCACCCATTCAAAAGATATGTCCCGTCAAAGATGATATATAAACTGGCTTGGATTCTCCTTGTGGGCAGGAACCTTTTGTATATCTCTGAGAAACTAAAAAAGTTTCCGCCCCCGCGGAGCATCAGATCTTGATCACATACAACCTTCTTGGGGTCGTATCTTTCGAATGGGTGGACGGATTTTAGAAAGAAAAATGCCAACTCATTCAGGGGCACGGCGAGAATAATATGATATATGACATTTATTATTCTGTACTTGGTGACAGAGCCGCTTTAAATCAAGTATCATTTATACAATAGTTGCCTTCATATGTGACAGAGAAAACTTTGGGCATAGGTTTGGCCCACCATCGTATCGTGCAGTGTAATAAGCAGAGATGTCATTGTGCGAGTGGGTGACTTCTTTGCAACTACATGAGCCCTAACATGGTCATGACAGTCACATGTTCTCGAATTTGGACCAACCACAGCTTACTTGAACTGAATTGAGCACAGAACCGTAGACCTACGGACGGTTAACGCTCTCGGATTCCTAGATCACCAGGATTCGTTACGTTGATCGGGGAGATGCCGCTGTCGTACGTATTCTTAGGATCGCGCTCAGGGAACCCATTAAGAAGAATCTCCCAGGAAAATAAACACACAGTTTTTATGTGCTAGTTATGTCTCCATTTTGTGTAATGGTCTAATTAACAAGGCTTATAGGGAAATGAATAAATTAAAAATAAACGAAATGTGATTTTTGCCTGGAGCTTTTTTCCTGCACAGGAGGTATTATTGACTACATTCTAGGGCGGGTAAATGTAGCTATAAAATAGCTCGGAGACTAAATAAATAAGGGAATTAGATTTCCTCAAAATGCCGACACTGACATAAATGTGACACGGCTGCTATTAATCGCTTTTATTCTCCATTCTAATGAATGAGGGAATTTGCCTTTTATCACTAAGCGAGGCGGGCGGCTGTTTAGAGGAAGATTTTAGTATTCTAATGGAAGTAGAAATTAAAAATATGAAAAAATGATAAAGGTTATATGTAAAGATTGGAAAGAAGTTCTTGAGAATTAGTTTAGAAATATAGGTCTGTTGTAAAAGCCATAGGTATTAAAGGAAATAGAAAGGTCAGTGTCGGATGTGGAAATGGGGAAGGGATGATGTATTATACAGGGTGAGAAACAGAATGGTGCAAAATTAGAGCCACAGATTTTACAGTTGAGAAAATTTAATATAGGGAGTCTATCATTAGAATCTTGTTTTTAACTAAGCCCACATCGGAATAGCCTTAAGAAAGGCTATTCTTCCCCTACCTTTAGAAGTCTTCTCCGTGCCACCGTTCAGTAGATATCCCGCTTCTTGTCATTATGATAATGATTCTGTGCTGCTTGAAAACTCTCCAGCGACTCCCTCCATCTTCTTCTCCGCCACGTCACCACACGTCTTCATCTAAAAGCGCCGATTGCGCATGTCCGTTGGCTATTTTACTTTGGCTGAACAAGAGAGGCCGCAGGAAAATGGCTGAAGGACATGCCCAGTTGGCCATTTTCCTGTGGCCGAACAGGAGAATGGTTAACAGACGTGCGCAGTCAGCGCTTTTGGATGAAGATGTGCGGTGATGCGAGAGAGGTGGAGGTGGAGAATAAGATGGAGGCGGCCCTGGAGAGTTTTCAAGCAGGACAGGGAACGCCCCTTGTGCTGTCTGGAGACTCTTTAGCATGACAATGAAAATCGGGATGTTTACCGAACGGCGGTGCGGAGAGGACTTCTAAAAGTAGGGGAAGAATAGCCTTTCTTAAGGCTATTCCAACGTGGCTTTAGTTAAAAACAGGATTCTAATGATAGAATCCCTTTATCATGAACAAGACACTATATGTATCCAGATTTTATCCATACACTACATAGGTTTCATGTAATTTCCATTGGTGACATGGCAAATGTCTAGGTTGTAGTCCAGACATATACTAGTATATCCTCAGATATGGACTCCACTGTTTCAGTGATCTGTTGTCTCAGGTCATTCAGACCTTGTTGTTGGGGGCAGATACACTGAGTCCTTGATGTACACACATAGAAAGAAGAAACAGGGTTTTAGGTTTGGTGATTTTGGACACCTGCGCATTGGTGAATAGTGCAGCCAATCTAACACTTTGGTAGAGTTTCATTTAGGTATTGGCGGACATCCAAATGGAAATTTGGAGAGGCACCATCCTTCTTATAGACTATATTTGTCAGATCTTCCTCTGTCCATCACATAAGCCATCCCTTTAATATATACAGGTAGGAGCGGTCTGTACCAGTATCCTGAGCAATACAGAAGTGACTGTAGACTGTGCTTGCTCATTGCACAGAACACATTTACTTTGGCTAATGTCCCTCATGTGCTCAATGTTATTGCTGAGCCCCGAATTCTAATGTTGTGGTGTTGACCTTCCGCCTGGGGCGAAAGGTGGTCTCATATATATATAATCTTTCCACATTTTCGGTAAGGCATCGCCTTCTGACGTGCTCTGGAATGAGATGATTATATGTAGAATATATGATTTCTGGCAACGCAATCTTGATGATTGCAGAGTTTAGCGTAGATGTTTATATACCTAGCAGGTGGATATTCCGTACATTGCTCTGTATCTCATGTAAACATCCCCTACAAATAACCTATTATTCTTTCTCCTGTACATTGTATAGACAAAGGAAGATTTCTCTCCTGGAGCAATACTTTATCCGCTCAAGTGGAATGGCTCTCGCTTACTTTACATCTTAGCTTGTTACTCGCGCATTCACAGGCCACTACTCTTTAGCTTTGGGGAGAATTTATACTCTCTAAAGTGACGTAAATGCTTGCGGTTATTTCTAATATAGACGGTCGCCACGCATTTAAAGTAGATGCAGCTTTGCCTGCTTGCAGAGATGAGCGCATATCTTTTGAAGATGCCTGGAAGAAATTAACATAAAACACATTCATTTCCATACAAAATCACAAACATTTCCATTCATTTCTGTAAAATAATTGCCTCCTGTAAAAATCCTCATGTGTGCATTAGCAGGGGACATGTGATGAGTTACATAAGTTCTGTACTTGTGAAGGTTATTGTAACATTAACTCAAGGGCGAACGTGCGATAGAGACTATCCATCCAGCTGCTATGAGTCTTCAGGAACAACAGGGGCCATTCAAGGTTGGTCTCGTCCCCAATGTAGTGGGGGCTGAGAACTTACTCAAGGATGTCTTCTCCACAGGTTTTGCAGTGTTACGAAATTGTATGGAAAATACACCAATAGGTTATAACATAGAAAGTAGTATAGCTCTTGATGGTGACCTGTACCCATCAAGACATGGACTCTGCAAGATCTCTTAAGGTCTCCTGCAGTATCCAGTACCATGACATTAGCAATGTCATGGTACTGGATTAGCAATCCTTTATGCCTTGAAAGTTTTGAGGTGGCGGACTTGTTTTTCCACCACATCCAGCAGATCCTTGATCCGATTGAAATCCAGAGAATTTGGAGGCCAAGTCATGTTCCTCAAACTACTGTTGAACAAAAGTGTGGTAGGAAACAAAAGAGACCACGACCTTTAGGGGATATAATTGCCATAATGGGCATATATTGTTTATGTAGGTTGTACATGTCCACTTGAATGCCAGGACCCAAGTTTTCTCAGCCAGATCTTGGTCAGAGCATCATATGGCTTTTGCTGGCTTGTCTTCTGCCCATAGTGCATCCAGGTGCCATCTCTTCCCGCAGTAAGTGATGCATCGGCTCCTGCCATACTCATGTTGTAATAACCAGGTTATGTTCTTCCATTGCTTTTTACATTTCTTATGCTCAGGTGTCTATTGTAGGTACTTTCACTAGTGAGCAGGGGTCAGCATGGGCTCTGTGACAGGTCCGCCACTTCCCCATACTCATTTAGACACCATACAATGTGTGTTGTGATGTCTTCCTACAGTAACGTTTACAGTATTAACTCTTTGGTGGGATTGAACCAGATGGGCTAGCCTTCGCTCCCCCATGCACATCAGTGAGACTTGGGTGCTTATGTCCTTGTCACCAGTTTATCACTTGTTCTCTGAACCACTGGCAGCTGCTAACTACTGAATTAACCCTTAAGACCTGCCATTTTGGAGATGTCCAAGCCCAGTTTCCAAGCTGTCAAAGTCACTCAGATCCAACATATCAAGCTCATAGATTGACTGCCTAATATATCTCATGGCCAGAGCCATTGTCCAAGGTAATCAATGTTATTTAGTTCATTGGTTTTGTTATTATGGCTGACCGGTGTATACTTTAATCATTGGGACACCAGGTGCCCTTACCCCGGTGGACTAGGTTTATAATAGTATGGGGTCTGGTTTTAATCTTTACCACGTTGACATCAATGGAACTGTGTCTGGTTACAATGTGATACAATTTTTTTTATTTTGTGCCATTTGTTCCTTTTTATAATTTATTGAATTTCCCGGCAAACACCATAAAATCTTCCATTCCTAAATTTTTGTCACCTGAGGAAGGTTGTGTGTTGAGCAGGTGACTCTGGTGATCTTGTATGGTGACAGTGAACATCATTGCAGTTATTTTGAGCTACTTTGTGACTCACAAACACAATCTCACGAGCAAGCAGATAGTTCTCAGATCTGAGGATTTGTCTTGTGGGTCTATGTGAGCATGTGACAGCGCAGCCGCTATGAAGCCTCTATGTCTGTCATTGCGGATCAGTGCTAAGTGCTCCACAGCAGGAGGCTCCTTTGCCGTAAACCAGAAATTGTTCTTTCCTTAGGTTTATAATTCAAGACAACATAATGTAGATAATACAGAGAGCTTGTTTCTCATCCTCGGAACGGCCGCCATAATAATCTCAGGGTCTCGTTTCGTTATTAGCCCATTTTAATTTAATAGTTGACTAGTTTCAAGATTTTGGTTATAATCAGATTACATCGAGTTTAGCAGATAAAAATGTCTTTGCTTCTAATTCCGTAACATAAAGACCCAAGATTACATCTCAGACCAGGAGCTCGACCATTCGTGTGGTTACAGGGAGTCATGTTTCAGAAAGACGGCCTGTTAGAAGAGGCGTATTGTAATGTAGACAGGTAAGGCCGGGCGTATGCTATGAAGATGATGGGGCCCATTGTGCTCATTGCATATACTTCTCTATAGCTGGTATATAGCGCTTATCACAGTCTGTCAGTAGTCAGTCATTCCTGTGGTGGTGGCTGAAGGAGTCTTCTTATACAACCAACGATCAGGACAACGGGGCCCATTGACATATCAAAAATTTTAGAATTTTTGATGAATTTCAGCTACACTTATTGCCAATTGGAAGCGCACAGTGGCTGTTACAATGTTAGAGCGCTGTTGCAAATCCACTTTAATTGGAGACCAACTTGATTAACTTCTATGAGATTATCCCATATCGAGGACGCGGGGTTTTTGCAATGGAGATACATAGTGAAGGATACATAAGGAAGAATCGAATTCTGAAGAGGCTACTGATTTTTATATAGAAGTCTTACAACAAATGATATAGTCATATGAACAGGGATTTGATATAATACCAGCTTTGTATCTTCTATGGGACAGATATGAAAGGATGCACACCAGGAGGCCTTATGTGCTGCAAACCAAGGAGAACACCTGCCTGGATGATGACCTGGTCAACCTGGAGGTCCTAGACGAGGTAAATCCCAGCAAGGACAGGATTTTATATAGATAGGTAATATTTTGTCAGTCCTTCCTAAGCCTACTGTCCAGTTGTGACCTATACAGTGGATAGTTTCCATCTGGAAGATCAGAAGCAATATCAGGATGTAGTTGGCAAATCTATAGTAAATGAATTTAACCCTTTAAGGGCACAGGGTCGTTTGCATGCTAATGATCTGTGATTTTTTTTTTTTTTCATATTTTCCTTCCTTCTCTGTCTACCAAAATTTATATTTTTTATTTTTCTTTATTATGGGACAAGTTGTACTTTTATTGGTATCAATGTTTGGTATCTATGACCTTTTGATCACTTTTTATTGTTATTTTTTGGGGAGAGCAGGTTGACCAAAGTATGTTAATTTGTGCATTGTGATATATTTTTTTTTATGGCGTTCACCATAATGCTATTTTTGGAATAGTAGGGACTTCTATTTGTTCATTTTATTTTGGTTATGTGTTTTATTTTTTTTTACCTGTCCAACAAGGGGACTTGAACCTGGGATCTCTGATCGCCAGTCCAATGCACTGCATTACATAGTATTGCAGCACATTGCATAGGCTCACTATTTTGCAAAGTGCATCAGCAGTCAGGAGGAGGCTGTCAGTAAGGAGGCTGTTGCTAGGCCTCTGGCTGCTGTGGCACTCCCTTGTACCCCACAATAAGGGTTTAATTTACAGAAGGAGTAGTTGCTTCCATCTCCAGATACAACCGAGTGCCGGAAGTAATGCTGCAGGCTCAGCTAAGTTTAGCGCTGAGCATTAACTACATGCTCAGTGCGGTGTAATAGTACACTGCAGAGCGCACAGGGGTTACACCTATACAGGGGGCCCAGTTTGATCTTTGCTATACAGCAGCCTCTTCTCTTCTATATATGAGCCCCATAAGAGGACAGGATGACAATGGATTGTCTAGTCTGTATACAATTACAATAACCTCTCAGCTCTGTGTCTAAGCTTTATGTCCCATACATTTATGGTATATATGATGTCTGGCAAAGGATTGGGCATCTTAAATGACTCCGTCTGATCCTTATGTCCTCCGACAACTGCACCAGTACAGTGTGGAGACTCCCCATACACATTAGATGGCCAACATACACCCGCCATATACAGTCCTATGAAAAAGTTTGGGCACCCCTATTAATCTTAATCATTTTTTGTTCTAAATATTTTGGTGTTTGCAACAGCCATTTCAGTTTGATATATCTAATAACTGATGGACACAGTAATATTTCAGGATTGAAATGAGGTTTATTGTACTAACAGAAAATGTGCAATATGCATTAAACCAAAATTTGACCGGTGCAAAAGTATGGGCACCCTTATCATTTTATTGATTTGAATTCCCCTAACTACTTTTTACTGACTTACTGAAGCACAAAATTGGTTTTGTAACCTCAGTGAGCTTTGAACTTCATAGCCAGATGTATCCAATCATAAGAAAAGGTATTTAAGGTGGCCAATTGCAAGTTGATCTCCTATTTGAATCTCCTCTGAAGAGTGGCATCATGGGCTACTCAAAACAACTCTCAAATGATCTGAAAACAAAGATTGTTCAACATAGTTGTTCAGGGGAAGGATACAAAAAGTTGTCTCAGAGATTTAACCTGTCAGTTTCCACTGTGAGGAACATAGTAAGGAAATGGAAGACCACAGGGACAGTTCTTGTTAAGCCCAGAAGTGGCAGGCCAAGAAAAATATCAGAAAGGCAGAGAAGAAGAATGGTGAGAACAGTCAAGGACAATCCACAGACCACCTCCAAAGAGCTGCAGCATCATCTTGCTGCAGATGGTGTCACTGTGCATCGGTCAACTATACAGCGCACTTTGCACAAATAGAAGCTGTATGGGAGAGTGATGAGAAAGAAGCCGTTTCTGCATGTACGCCACAAATAGAGTTGCCTGAGGTATGAAAAAGCACATTTGGACAAGGCAGCTTCATTTTGGAAACAAAAATTGAGTTGTTTGGTTAAAAAAAAAGGCGTTATGCATGGCGTCCAAAAAGAAACAGCATTCCAAGAAAAACACATGCTACCCACTGTAAAATTTGGTGGAGGTTCCATCATGCTTTGGGGCTGTGTGGCCAATGCCGGCATCGGGAATCTTGTTAAAGTTGAGAGTCGCATGGATTCCACTCAGTATCAGCAGATTCTTGAGAATAATGTTCAAGAATCAGTGACGAAGTTGAAGTTACGCCGGGGATGGATATTTCAGCAAGACAATGATCCAAAACACCGCTCCAAATCCTCAGGCATTCATGCAGAGGAACAATGACAATGTTCTGGAATGGCCATCCCAGTCCCCAGACCTGAATATCATTGAACATCTGTAGGATGATTTGAAGCGGGCTGTCCATGCTCGGCGACCATCTAACTTAACTGAACTTGAATTGTTTGTCCAAAATACCTTTATCCAGGATCCAGGAACTGATTAAAAGCTACAGGAAGCGACTGGAGGCTGTTATCTTTGCAAAAGGAGGATCTACTAAATATTAATGTCACTTTTCTGTTGAGGTGCCCATACTTTTGCACCGGTCAAATTTTGGTTTAATGCATATTGCACATTTTCTGTTAGTACAATAAACCTCATTTCAATCCTGAAATATTACTGTGTCCATCAGTTATTAGATATATCAAACTGAAATGGCTGTTATAAACACCAAAATATTTAGAACTAAAAATGATTAAGATTAATAGGGGTGCCCAAACTTTTTCATAGGACTGTATATGGTCTGCTTTAGTCATTCTGCAATTCGTCATAACATAGTGATAACTTTTTCATTACGGTGAATTCATTTGCTGATGTCTGATATTACATAAGAGGTTTTCAGATTTCTTACTTTTTATACTTTTTTGTCTTTTTTCCAGGAAACCATAATACATCAGTTACAAACCCGATTTGCGGATTTACAGATCTACACCTATGTTGGGGATATTTTGATAGCTTTAAATCCATTCCAGAATCTCAGTATTTATTCTCCGCAGGTAAATGAATAAAACTGTTTCATTATGTTGAATGATTACTAAAATGATAGGATGATGGCAGAGGCAAAACTTGGAGCTCCTGGGCCTTAGGGTAAAATTTGTAATGCAGCCCCTACCTTGTGCCAATTAGAATAGTGGTATATAGCGTCTGTCAGAGGGATCCCTTAGGGTCCTGAGTCCGGTAACAACTACTACCATTGCACCTCTAAAGCTACACCCCTCATTGATGGTACATAGGGTTGAGCGATTGGGATCGGAAAAAAACGGATCCTGATCGGCAATCGAGCAAGTTTTACAATCGCGATTGGGATTGGGATTGGCTGGAAAATGATCGGAAATTGGATTTTGAAATCTCAAAATCGGCTCAACTCTAAAAGTGACTTTTCCCTTAGAGAAGCATTGACTAGGGTTGAGCGATTGGGATCGGGAAAGATCGGATTCCGATCGGCAATCGAGAAAATTTCACAATCGGGATCGGCTGGAAAATTATCGGAAATTGCATTTTAAAATCGATCTCAAGATCGGCTCAACCCTAATGGTACATTGTACAACCAAACACAACGAGATAGAGGGATGGCTAAACTATCCATGTATTTTACATACAAGGCTTCATGCACATGACAGTATTATGGCTCCATACAACCTCTGAAGTGGGGGCCATAATGGAGAATCATAGACTTCTATAGGACTTACTGCTGCAGAACCTCTCTACGTGGTGGAAGAGGAGACTCATGATTGTCATTGATATATTGGTATGACATTCTTCAAAAATGAGTTTGCGGTATGTCAGGTGTGTATTGTGACATTCTGCAGATCAGAGACCAGTGATGGACACAGACAGCTGATGGCCCCCTGTATAAGAGCAATTATAGGTCCCTTGTTTTTCAGCTTAGAGCGCCCCCTTATGCCTCTCTAACAATCCACCAGTAATCATTAGCCATGAAGTCCATTATCTTAGGCATTTACTCACATTCTTAGGCAATAGTAATGATAATCCCAATAGATACTGGGCTACTGTGCACCTGCACAGGTTGCACCGACGGTGTATCTACCCCTGTTGGAGACTGAATAGTATAATACGGCTGCTGAAGAACCTCTTCCTAAGTTTTAGAAGCCATTTAATGTTTGCTTTCAACGTAACTTCCTCCACAATTTTATACATTTTTTTACAAATGTGTTAATGGGAATTGGATGTTCATTTTATGATGATAATACTTGTTATTTTAATACATGCGCCAACAGTTCCATAGATATTCTCTATGTTCTGTAGGAGGATTCAATGGCATGTCGCATGTATAAGTATACATTTCGGAATAATAAATTTACCGGATCTTTACTGTAATCTAATGGGAGTATATTTATCTATAGCTAACATTATTCTTCAATTTATGCAGTTCTCCAAGTTGTATCATGGAGTAAAACGTTCGTCAAATCCTCCACATATATTTGCCACCGCGGATGCAGCCTATCAGGGAATGGTGACGTTCAGCAAGGACCAGGTATGGCAAAAATGGAGTTCTGTGTGTACTGTTTTGTGTGGAGGGTGTCTGGGCAGCCGGTCAGCAACCTGAAGCCTTTATATAGATATTGCACCATCAGTTAATATCTGTCTCCTGGCAATATAAGGGCATCTTAACACATGAGGCTTGTGTTACATCTTATGACAAGTAGGCCTCATACTGATTTCCATGGTCAAGGTCAATGTTAGTGAAGACCCCTGTGCAGAACATTGGGTATAAGTTCCCCTTTTTATATGACAACGCTTCCCAGTTTTCTATCTCCCGGATTACATCAAGACAGCAGAGACCCCAGCCATCTTTCATGACACCAAATGTACGAAGAGTTACCCCCAAATATCTGTGAGCCGTATCAGACTGGGTTCATAGTGGTCACCAGGAAAATTCATTCTGGGAACCCATACAGCGGCAATATACATATTTTTCAGTGGTAGTAGTGTTGCCTGGCCCTTGTCTCAGTTGTTTCTGTCCTGAGAGCCCTGTTGGTAGTCTGCTGACTGGCGGAAACCTCTTAGCTATGTGAGCTGGCAGGGCCCTGGAAGGATGCATCATGGTTACTCGGCCCATTCACCTACATGTCATCATAGCTGTTTCTTAAATAACGTATCCAGTTGACCACAAGGATGCATAGACTAGTTGAGATGCTACACACTACCTATATGAATATAGTACAGTGAATGTACTCATGAAGGAGATTAGGGCCCCAACTACAGATGAGCTCACTAGTTCGTAATGAGCTGAATTTCTTATGAATTTTCCCAAACTTTTGGATTCAACCAAACCCGAAATTTTCGAATTTTCCACTCATGAAGCACTATTATACCCTTGAATCTCTTCAGACCCCAGGGTATAATAAACTGAGACCCAAGGAGGTAAGGAAAGTTAATATTTACACTCCCCTGAGTTCCCTCACAATCCACATAGAGATGAGCGAACACTGTTCGGATCAGCCGATCCGAACAGCACTCACCCATAGAAATGAATGGAAGCACCTGTGACGCTGACTTTGCCGGCGGCCGGCCGGCGTCACAGGTGCTTCCATTAATTTCTATGGGTGCGTGCTGTTCGGATCGGCTGATCCAAACAGTGTTCGCTCATCTCTAAATCCACAGTCATTTTTTAGCTTCTTCTGGCCTCCTGGGTGATGTCATGGGCTCCAGGGGACTGCTAAGGCCTGTCATAGAGTGAGCTGACAACATATTGTCAGGAGTTCAGCATGCTCCATATGACTGCTGAGGTCCAATCAAAGGCCTCAGCGGTCCCTACAGGCCAGTTTTATCACCCAGGTGGCCGAAAGAGGACCAAGATGGCGCGCTGGACACCCTGAGGTGAGACAAGGTGAGTATCAGTGTTTGTTGGACCATCACCCAATATACACTGAGGTCTGAAGAGAATACAATAATAGAACTTCTGGTTAAAAAAAAACCCTCATTCACAAAACTTTTGCAACTATTGCAAGGTTCGCCCAATTCTAGCTCACAGGCCCACTCCCGCTCAGGGGCCACAGCGCGATTCACCTTTTTCTACGTGGGCCAGCCCAATTCTGTCTGTGAAGAATAGAGACATATTTAAGTGCATTATATTTGTAATTTCCAAGAACTTATATGCTGTAAAATTAATTTTCCATTCACACAGACATTTCCCTGATATATCCAGTTACTTCTCAATTTAATGCACTATGTTTAAAACGAAACAGTGAAGGTGAAGAAAACACATTACAGCCGCAGTTCTCTCGATCTGTTTTCTATAAATCTGTTCAGTCAGTTGAATGATGGCAATTTCTCACACCCCATTATTTCTGATCCATCAGTGCATTATTATCAGCGGGGAGAGCGGGGCCGGGAAGACGGAAAGCGCCCATTTGATTGTGCAACATTTAACTTTCCTGGGAAAGGTAAGTTCTTCCAGATATTGTTACTACGACTTTCTCATACACGGGGGTACAATGTATCCACCACAAAGACACCGTAGCATCTTGGACATTGCTCTGTGCTATAAAATGGATAGTCAGCAGATGCGTGCTATAAGGCCGGTGATGGATCAATAACTAATATGTGATATTTTATGGACTATAACTGTGGATTCCTATTTTGTCAGATATAACAATGGTGAAAGGACCTTATTGACAATGCATCAATCTGGTGATATATGGTTAGAACACTGATATATGGTTTTAGTTGAAAAGTTTCATTATAACTAGACTGTTTCTGGGAATTATATGACTTATATTCAAAATTTTTTGGCGCTTTTCTCCTCTGGAGGCTCCATTTCTACTTTGAAGTTCTCCTACACCTGGTGGTTGGAGTGTAGCCATAGACAAGTCACAGGCAGTAGAGAAGAATCTGCTTCATAACTCTCACTTAGAAGTTATACATTATAGAGAAGTCCTGATCTAAATTGATGTGGCCCCGGTTCCTCTTAAGATGGACTGCAGGTTACATGACTATCGCTTTAGAAGTCTATGGAAAAGGGGAGGAGTGAGCAGAGAGAGATAGGAGGAGAAAACACAGGCTTAGACAGATGGTCGATATTTATATAAGTCTAAAGCCCTTTTCTCACACCAGTACAGGTCAGTATTTCTCTTTATATGTCCTATATCATCCTGGGGCTGTTTATGAGTGAGATAGAGTTATGGAGCAGATTCTCCTTTACTTACTGTGTGCAGTGTATGGCTGATGGTGTCTCTATCCACCGGCCCAGAGAGGAAAACTACAGGCATGGCATACAGAGAGGCAAACTGCTAAAAGCTGCAGACTATAGGACACATGTATAATGACCACAAATAGTGTGATCCCTTGTGCACCTCCAAATAAAGCAACAGGTAAGTTTTATTAAAAGGGATTTCTAAATAAAGCAACATCTGTCACATATCTTATTAGGTTTTTATACATTGGGTATATTTGACATTATACAGTGGGTACAGCTTTTTATATGGCTGTCATGTAATCCTACATTGCTCCTGCGCTGGGCAGATCTCCATTATGTGATGTGAAAGGGGTCTTAGAGCCAATAAAACGGAAGTTATTCCTCTAAACTAGGGAATTGCATTTCCAGGATTTATCACAGAAAGTAGCTAATAAAAAGTAAAATGCAAATTCCACAGAATATAAAATTATTTTTCTGTGTATCATCTCCACTAGATGAACTAATGTGTACAGAAGATTGATGGCTGGGAAGGGACTTATAGCAGTGTATCAGTCCATGCACTTTGCTGTTGGGTAGATCCAAGCAAAAATTTGTCCACAAGGATGTACAGCACTGAATGCAATATGTTAGAGGCAGACAGGCATTTTATCATATTATGATTAATGATGGCTAAACGTTCCCTCTGACAAGATGACGGTGATGAGGCGCGAGGCTGTCCAGCTAATAGCTTTACATTAGCAGTATACCATAAAAGCTGCAAAAGTAACTTATTACATTGGTACCGAGACCAAAGTCACCACAGGTACCCTCGGCACACTAGTTATAAGGTATCTTTTAACAGTTGGACCTGCTGTCACCTAAGGCACAGATTTGGTTTAATGCCTCTGTCTCACAAAGTAATACATATAGATCTCCTAATGCTAATGTGGATTTCATCATTCTCCTGCCTCCTCCACCAAAAATAGTATGGATTCCAAATTTTATTAAAATCTGGAAGTGGACAACAACAATACGAGTCAATGTCCCCATCATCTCCCCCTTTCCTAGTTTTCCTATGTATATTCAGTCTGACAAGCAAATTGATCCCACTATCCTACACCCCTGACACCAAATGTATTACCCTGTGTTCTAAGGATAGTGAAAATCAAGAAGCCAAATGTAAGTGATTTACTGACAGGATAGAAAATAAGCAAGTAAAAGACAATAAACAAGAATAGAAGAAAACTTACTCAAGTCTGGGGTGAACCCAAAGTCGGCTGGCTGACTCCCTAAGGTGTACTAGCAAACAACGAATGATGGGAATCCAGGCAGATGTCTGGGCAATGGGTTGGCTATCATAGCACATTCTCAACATCTATAATGTTCCATGTATAGAATTGTGTACATGTCTGCTGGTCACTGTTTTGGAATATGACCTTATACCTTTTTTTTGCCACACTGTACCAAGACATTCTATAAAGCTTTTTAGACAGCTAAGAGAGCTAACAGGGAGCTAGACTGAATTGGGAGAATAGCCAAGAAGTCATCTTAAGGGCCTGTTCACACAGAGTAAACGCACGTGTATTTTGGCAAAAATAAGACTCCCATTGACTTCAATGACATTTTACACGCGTATTTTGACGTGTTTTTTTTACACGTGTAAAAAAATGTCATTGAAGTCAATGGGAGTCTTATTTTTACACATGTATTTTGCCAAAATACACGCGCGTTTACTACGTGTGAACAGGCCCCAACCCTTACAATACACCATGCTGCTGCACCAGGGGCACTGCAGGGATCAAAACAGAGAGGAAGAATGGAGCAGAGTGATGAATGATGATGATGAGTGATGAATGATGAATGCAACTCACCACCTGCTCCCGGGGCCCCAGTAACTGCAATACTGATAGACATGCTCATTGTATTTTGAAGTTAAGGATGGCACCTGTGGCCTGGGCAGGGGGATGTCATCTGATGCTAGGTTCACACTAGCGCCCGGAGTCCGTTCTGAGCTTTCTGTCTTCTGCATGCAGAAGACGGAAAGCTGTCAGACCGGGTCCGGCTGTGTGTGCCGGTGAACGTTTTATGCTCTCCGCCGCAAAATCACGGCCGCAAAATAGCACCGCGTATACAGTACCGGATCCCATTGAAAACAATGGGAGCATATACGATCCGCAAAAGCTCCCGCGCCGTCTACGTGCCACATTACGTGCCAAAATACATCGTGTGAACCCGGCCTAAAGGTGACTTCTACTTTGAGGGTACTCAGTTAGGACTTTTTCTCACGAGGGTTACTTCACTTGAAAAGCTTGAGAAATACTGAACTAAATCACATAATTACCTACTAAGTGGTGTCTTTTAAGGCTGTGTTCACACTTCTGTTTGAGATTCTGTTATGTTCTACAAGAATACTGCTGCACCCAGTGTTATTCTTCCTGTCCAGATTATGAACACCATGGTGGAAATCCAACAAGCTCCATTACAAGTCAATGAGGTCCATTGGATGCCAATCTGACAAATTTTGCACTCCACAATTTTTGTCTTTCTGCTGATGGAATGGAAAAAAAAAACCCATATAATTTGGTGGAAGTGTGAACAGAGCCCAAACCATTACAATACCACCCAGTATATAATGTGCAGCTCTCAACCCTCATTGTACTCCCTTCTATATCCTCTAAATCACAGGATATCCATTGTTGTTCTTGTCTGGTCAGTATTTTCCATGTGGGATTCTTGACTAGTCAAACCATTGTCTTACTATTTTTTAGGCCAATAACAGGGCACTGCGAGAAAAAATTCTGCAAGTAAACCCTTTGGTTGAAGCCTTTGGAAATGCCTGCACTGTTATCAATGACAACTCCAGTCGGTTTGGAAAATACCTAGAAATGATGTTTACCCCCACAGGGGCAGTCATGGGTGCAAAAATCTCTGAATATCTTTTGGAAAAATCCCGGGTCATAAAACAGGCCATGTAAGTAAAATGGCATCAGATATAGCAGTATTTTATTCATGTTATCTCAAGGAATCACAAAAAGTGTTGTAATAGTAAAACATACTACTTTGTCCTTTTCCTGACATGTTTACTTATACCTACCTGGGCAGATCAGGGATCATGGCAGGCTGGGGCAGGGATGCCTCGGCCTGGAAGATTTACTACAACTTGCACCAGTAAAATGTTGCAAGGTATAACTGAATTCTACGCCAGTTCTTGGGTGGCATAGACTTCATTTCTGGTTACTGGACCCCCTTAGATACAACCAAACTATTATAAGTCTAGAAGTTCTTAAAGGGGTTATCCTCATCAATATTAGATCTGTGGAGGTGCAACACCAGGGACCTCCACAGATCAGCTGTACTGAGACAAAACAGCTCTAGGTGCTGTTTATATACAGTGAGCCCTGCTGCTCACACACGATAGAGACTGTAACAGTGGGTGTAGGTACTGCAGCACTTACCCATAAATTTCAATGGAATAGTTACATAGTTAGTATGGTTGAAAAAAGATATATGTCCATCAAGTTCAACCAGGGGATGGGAAGCGTCATGACAGGCTATACATTTCCAAAACCATGAATGATATTTTGCTCTACTAAGGCATCTAATCCTTTCTTGAAGCTGTCGGCTGTGACCAGTTCCTGGTTAGGCTATTCCACAAATTCACAGTCCTTACAGTATAGAAGCAGCTCCTGGGGTAGGCTATTCCACAGATTCACAGTCCTTACAGTGAAGAAGCATTGTCGCTCTTCACATTAAACCTTTTTTTCCCAGTCGGAAGGAGCATCTCCTTGTCTTTCAGTATACAATATTCAGTAAAAATCCGGATTGAGTAGATCACTGGGTGGTCTGATCAGAGATTGGCAGCATTTCCTCAATAAGTATACATACAGAGATAACTGAGTATCACCGCCCACTGGTCTCTTGAACTCAGAATGAGCAGGAAAACACAAAACATAGATAGATATGATAGATAGATAGATAGATAGATAGATAGATAGATAGATAGATAGATAGATAGATAGATACTGTAGATAGACAGACAGACAGACAGATATATATGATAGATAGACAGATAGCAGAGAGATAGATATAGACAGACAGATATATATGATAGATAGATGATAGATAGATAGATAGATAGATAGATAGATAGATAGATAGATAGATAGGTAGATATCAGAGAGATAGATATCAGAGAGATAGATATCAGAGAGATAGATAGATAGATAGATAGATAGATAGATAGATAGATAGATATCAGAGAGATAGATAGATAGATGTCAGAGAGATAGATAGATAGATAGATAGATAGATAGATATCAGAGAGATAGATGATAGATAGATAGATAGATAGATAGATAGATAGATAGATAGATAGATAGATAGATAGATGATAGATAGGAGATCGATAGATAGATATCAGAGAGATAGATAGATATCAGAGAGATAGATAGATATCAGAGAGATAGATAGATAGATAGATATCAGATAGATAGATAGATAGATAGATAGATATCAGAGAGAAAGATAGATAGATAGATATCAGAGAGATAGATAGATAGATAGATAGATAGATAGATAGATAGATATCAGAGAGATAGATTATAGATAGATAGATAGATAGATAGATAGATAGATAGATAGGAGATAGATAGATATCAGAGAGATAGATGATAGATAGATAGATAGATAGATAGATAGATAGATAGATAGATAGGAGATAGATAGATATCAGAGAGATAGATAGATAGATAGATAGATAGATAGATAGGAGATAGATAGATAGATAGATAGATAGATAGGAGATAGATAGATATCAGAGAGATAGATGATAGATAGATAGATAGATAGATAGATAGATAGATAGATAGATAGATAGGAGATAGATAGATATCAGAGAGATAGATAGATATCAGAGAGATAGATAGATAGATAGATATCAGATAGATAGATAGATAGATAGATAGATAGATAGATAGATAGGTAGATATCAGAGAGAAAGATAGATAGATAGATATCAGAGAGATAGATAGATAGATAGATATCAGAGAGATAGATTATAGATAGATAGATAGATAGATAGATAGATAGATAGATAGGAGATAGATAGATATCAGAGAGATAGATAGATAGATAGATAGATAGATAGATAGATATCAGAGAGATAGATGATAGATAGGAGATAGATAGATAGATAGATAGATAGATAGATAGATAGATAGATAGATATCAGAGAGATAGATAATGGATAGACAAATAGATAGACAGACACAGCAAAACCTTATTACACGATTTACAAGATCAGATATCATGCTCTAGATGACAGGTTTCCTTTAAAGTAGAATATATTCGGCCAAAAGAACTTTATAATACATTAATCTTGAGGAAACCAGTTGCTGCTGATGTTCTGTGTTGTAGCTGTAACAAAATACATAAACTGCTATTTTTAGGGGGGGGGGGGGGGTTGGGGGTTTCCGCGCACTGTATAAAGTTGTGTAAATGATTTTTCAGGCAGCAGAATAATAATGTTGTAATAGAAAAGCTTAATGAAGCGCAACTAATGAAATAATGAGCCTGAAATAAAACCGTATCTGGGTTAATTCTGCATCATTTTAAAGTTTTACAGCAGCAACATAAAGTGCAAGTTATTACCCTGTTATAGAGGGCATTAAAGTAGCTGAGCAATGCTTAGCAGAATACTTCGGGCGATTGCAACATAATCATTTTAGGGAAATCAAAGGTCTTGCAGGAGATGGAGGATAGGGGGTGTTTGAGCCGAGAGGGTGTTTCCACCATTAGTCTTTATTGCTTTCACCATTTAGTCTTTAGGCACTGTACAGGATATGGTTTGTGCATTTATACCAATGCTATTTGGACACTGCCATGTGTTCACTAGATGACGCTATTTTGTAAGCACTGCATGGCAGCATTATATGGCACTGTAGGGTACTGTTACACTTTTACTAACTTTTCAGACAACTTGGTTATCATCATATGATTCAGGACCAATATGTGAGGCACTTTAATCAAAAATATAATGGCTTTCTTCCTGAAAAACTTCTATGAAGTTCCTGCCACTAGGTGTCTCCCTTCTAGCTCCCTGTTGCTAGCCAAGGACCATCCATAAATACATTAGATAAGCAAGACAGGATTACAGTGAGTGGAGGTGGCATTCTGTTCTGTCTTCTCACAGTGAATGCAGATGGGAGGGGTTGATTCTCCTCACAAACTCCACACATGACTGTAAACTGTTGCTCTGTGCAAAGAACTGAACATTCTGCAAACCCAACAACTTACAATGAAAGAAAAATAGTCTTCTATGTGCTTGCATATACTTCTGGCTGCTTGTGTTATTATACATGGCATATTATTCTAAGATAGCAGCGGCTTTCCTGACTGTGCTCAAAGATTTTGGTTTTTCCCCTTCTGTTTTAGCTGCTTGTCTCCATGTATTTGTCCTGCATTGGTAGATGAGTGTTCCTGGATGTCCTATATTATGGTTAACTGGGCTCTTCTTAGCTGTTTGTTTGCTATTGTACAGTTACTCCTGGCAGAGAAGCAGGACAGTATTAGTAATGAATAGGGCAGACTCCTTATTATACAGGTCTACAGACACAACTTCTTAGCAGATGTCTCATTATCGGGATTACTGTCACAATGAAAGTTAACACATTATAACTCTAATGGCAGATAACACAGGATCCACTACTGACAATAGGTGATAACTCATCTCCCTTTGACTAAGTCATGGCTGCTTTCCAGGAGATTTCTCCTGTGCATGGAAGATTTTTCATGTCTTCTGAGAATCCAGGAGGCATCCCATTTATTGCAGAGCCTGCTGTTAGGAAAGTGGACAAGTATGTAGAGATGAGCGAACAGTAAAATGTTCAAGATTCGATATTCGTTTTGAGTAGCCACTCAATATTCGACTACTCGAATCGAATATTGAACCCTATTATACTCTATGGGGGGGAAATGCTCGTTTCAGGGGTAGGCAGCATTCGATCAAATTATACTTACCAAGTCCACGAGTGAGGGTTGGGCTGGATCCTCCGAGAAGTCTTCTCCATGCATCTTCCGGCTCTGAATTCACTCTGCCAGGCATCGGGCCTGGGCAGAGCCGACTGTGCATGTCCACACTACAAGCGGACATGCACTACAAGCGGACATGCACTACAAGCGGACATGCACTACAAGCGGACATGCACTACAAGCAGACATGCACTACAAGCGGACATGCACTACAAGCGGACATGCACTACAAGCGGACATGCGCAGTCGGCTCTGCCCAGGCCCGATGCCTGGCAAAGTGAATTCAGAGCCGGAAGACGCCGCGGGGGAGCTGCAAGGAGAAGACTTCTAAAGGTAGGAGAAGAACCAGCGTTGATTGGCCGACTGTATAGCATTCAGCCAATCAATGCTGGTTCTGCATCAAACTTTTCCATTCCATAGTGAGTGGTACTCGATCGAGTACGAGTATTTCGAATACCATAGTATTCGATCAAATACCTACTCGATCGAATACTACTCGCTCATCTCTACAAGTATGTACTAAACTGGATTAACCTCGGGCTGACATTTGTGAAGTCGCCAGAGCAGCCGCCCCCAAAAGTATGGAAAGAAATAAGATCAAATACAGATTAGAAAAAAAGAATAAGTTTCATTATCTTGTCTAAATGAATACAAATAAATGTAAGGTTTCCTGCTCTGTAATGTCCCTATTACAAGTTACCCGAACAGCGTGATCTCTATTAGGTTCTATGTCTGGTCTTTTAATTTGTCCATTTTCCACTTACAGTTTATGTTTTCCATTTCCTTCAGGGGTGAGAAGAATTTTCATATCTTTTATTACATATATGCTGGTCTTTATCACCATAAAAAGCTTTCGGAATATAGCCTGCCCGAGAAAAAGCCTCCAAGGTAAGACGCTCTCCGCTCCAGATTCTGCCTTTCTTACTGTTAATGTCTGTTTATTTGCTATTTTTATTGCTAATTCCTTTATTCTCCTTTTATTACTAATAGATACATTGACAATGAAACAGGTTCAGTCATGCAAGACATTATCTCCAAGGAATCTTATAGAAGACAATTTGCTGCAATTCAACATTGTTTTAGGATTATAGGATTTAGTAATGACGTGAGTACAAACAGGGTTTTCAGCGGGCGTTTTGTACCCATTTACCTTGTTTTCAATTCGAAGTACAGTATATAAAATACTACAATAAATAGAATATTTTTTTAATTTCCTTTGTATTGGGATTTATCCTGTAAAATAATGTGTTATGATATTACTTAGAATATAAAAGCTGTTTCATCTATGTGTGCCGTAGCCCAGCAACTTACTTGCTTAAAGGGGCTTTCCTACAAAGACAATAGGGGAAAATTATTTTATTATTTATTATGTATTAAGATTGACTTTTCCTGGACTAGTCTTCCTCCATTTTCACGGAAAGTACTGAACGAGGTGTAGAATGAACGATGTGGTGGATCTTTGGCACACGATAAGATGCACCATATTAACACCTATCTACGTCAGAAAAAATTCCCCTCAACGTGTTCCCTATCCACAGGATAGGGAATAAGTTGTAAGTTAGTGGGGGTCTGACCTCTAGTACCCCTACCAATCACAAAAATGGAGGCTTCCTTTGAAGAAATTATCCAGAACTGTAAAACCAATGAATCAATGAAGTTGATGCCACCTCTTGAGAAGATGATGGGGTGCTCATTTTAATAGTTGGGCGATTGCAACATAAACATTTTAGGGAAATCAAAGGTCTTGCAGGAGGTGGAGGATAGGGGGCGTTTGAGCCGAGAGGGTGTTTTTACCATTAGTCTTTATTACTTTCACCATTACTGACATGTGTTCACTATATGACGCTATTTTGTAAGCACAGTATGGCAGTGTTATATGGCACTGTAGGGTACTGTTACACTTTTACTAACTTTTCAAGCAACTTAGTTATCATCATATGATTCAGGACCAATATGCGAGGCACTTTAATCAAAAATATAATGGCTTTCTTCCTGAAAAACTTCTATGAAGTTCCTGCCACTAGGTGTCTCCCTTCTAGCTCCCTGTTGCTAGCCAAGGACCATCCATAGATACATTAGATAAGTAAGACGGGATCACAGTGAGTGGAGGTGGTATTCTGTTCTGTCTTCTCACAGCGAATGCAGATGGGAGGGGTTGATTCTCCTCACAAACTCCACAAATGACTGTAAACTGTTGCTCTGTGCAAAGAACTGAACATTCTGCAAACACAACAACTTACAATGTAAGAAAAATAGTCTTCTATGTGCTTGTATATACTTCTGGCTGCTTGTGTTATTATACATGTACAGATTATACATTGTACAGATGTTTTGCTTCGGAAGGAATGTGTCTTGAATAGGTTGAGGTTAATTTTCTGTGTTAAGGTTTGGAATATGCTCAGTTTTTGCAACATATATTTGGTTGCCAGAGTCGTTGGCATATTCTATGCTCGTTGGGCAGCATGCCTTCCTTGGGCATGCAAATGGAGTTTCAATAGGTCATTTGGACATATTATGAACAATTTTACATCAAAGGATATGTTGTGTCTTCAGTATATCTTAATGTTATTTGGAGCGCATCTGTTGGGAAGGTACTAATGATTTTTACCCCTATAATTCGGAACATATTTGTATGAACAATTTTCTACATCACATTGAAAGTATCTTATTGATCCCATTAGGTATTCTATGCATAGAGAAAACATATGTTTGCTTGACAATAACCAATTACCTTGCGATGTAGTTCATCAGGTGTACGGTATTTGTCTCTTTACTGTTCATTTGTAGAATTAATGTCTGTCGTGTTACCTTCACCTTTAATTAACAGGAAGTCCATTCGGTGTACAGAATTCTGGCCGGAATACTGAACACCGGGAACATCGAATTCACTGCCATATCCTCTAAACACCAAACTGATAAAAGTGAAGTACCTAACGGAGAAGCCTTAGAAAATGGTATGGCAACCAATATAATACTGTACCACTGTAATACATGACATGTCACATATATGACTGGTGATTAGAAAGATCTATATGACCAGGGGCATAACTTGAAGGGTGCAGAGGGTGCCCATAAGCACTGGCATCAGTATTGAGATTGCAGTTTCCATCTGCCCCATAAACCAAGGAGACCCACAGATTACCCTAACACACTAAGGTGGATTAAACTCCTTAGCATCTGTAACTATCACTATCAAGAATTCACTCTAGGGATGAGGTAGGGGGCCCTGGACAAAAGATTGCACCAGGGCCCACAAGACTTTAGTTACGCCACTGTACATGGCTGTAAACCTAGAAGCCATAACAAGAATTTTCCTCCACATAGGAAGTTTCTTGCCTCTATTTAATAAGCCTGGCCACAGAAGATTAGGTTCTCACTAGCATTCAAGTTACCTTTCTTTGGGTCCGCTTGGGGACTTGGGAACAGAAACCCTATCCGCTTAAAAAGGGGTTACCCGCACGAACCTATAGACTATGCCAGGTTTCTGCCCCAAATCGCGGAAAAGTCCTGCTCTTTCTGCATATTTCAAGTGTAGTGGGGGACGAAGTTCCCAAATGCTCACCCAATGCTAGTGTGCCTGGGAACCATCACCAAAGTAAGCCTATTTTCCTTCCATTTTTCTATGCCCTAAAATATGCAGCTTTGCTTCAGCAATGGGACAGTTCTAGAAACAATGAGATATATTTGTCTTTGATGCATTATGCCTTGAATGTTGGGCAAACTTCCAACTTTGACCAGGCCAGCATGAGGATGTCCTGCCTCTCTGCCAACAGCAAATGTTTGGAAAAAGAAGGATCAGGCATGTTGGATCCTTTTATCTCACAGCTAATTTCCTTTCGCCATCGAGAACACATGCACACCAGGCTGAGTAGAACATGCATGTGTATGAGAGGGACACAAGGAATAGTCATGGCTGACAGCTCTTTCGAAATTTTGTAGTCACCTCTAATAGAGTAAAACAATGCTGAGTGCTTTCACTTCTATATGGGATATTCCATCAAGCTGCCACCATACACATTACAATGTTATCAATCCCATCAGTAGGTTGAAATTAATGTGAATGATCTGCTTTATAGTTGGTCACTTCCAGGCTAAAATTTTTACAAAATTCTATTTTCTGGTTGTATGAATTAGTCATTGGTTTGTTAAAAAAAAATCTTGATATCAAATCACTTGGATTTATGATTCTTGTGTTTTTAGTTATTTTTTTCTTTGTAATTCTAATGTAGTTTTTGTTCTTCTTTCGTTGCTATAATGCTATATTTGGTATACTTGTATATGATTTCAGCTGCGGCCCTTCTTAGCATTGGTTCTGAAGAGCTGCAGGAGGCGCTGACCTCGCACTGTGTAGTAACAAGAGGGGAGACGATCATCCGCACCAACACCGTGGATAAAGCAGCCGATGTCCGAGACGCCATGTCCAAAGCTTTGTATGGCAGGCTTTTCAGCTGGATAGTCAACCGCATTAACACCCTCCTCCAGCCTGACAAAAACATATGGCAAGTAACTTCAATACCTGAAAAGTTTATGGATCTGGATACTTTGACACTTTTTAAGGTTTTTTTTGCTAATTACATTAAATCATGCAAAAAAATCTGTAATAATTCTATAGGATATGCAAATCCCAGACAGGTTGAAGTTATTATCCTAAGCCTAAGATTAACATTAAATGAAAGCATCTGTAATAAAAGGACTCTCCTTTTGTTTCTCCCCAGCAATGCTGAGAGTGGCATGAACGTGGGCATTCTGGATATTTTTGGATTTGAGAACTTCAAACGGAATTCTTTTGAGCAGCTTTGCATTAACATTGCCAATGAGCAGATCCAGTTTTACTTCAATCAGCATATATTTGCATTGGAACAGGTAAGTGGGCAACATTTTTCGACACCATATATAAACACTGCTGTGAGATGGCTGTCAAGGATCGGATGTCGGCCATGTTTTCTGGACTGAACTCTGAATCGGGATCTGGACTCTCAGCTTTACTAAATGAGTCCTTGCTTCTCCATTGCTCTTCTGTCTCCTTACTATAAACATGAGCAGCGGGGAAGCAGAGACTCCCAGTATCATAGACTACTACTGTCTCAACTTAGGGTTCAGTCCTTGAAACATGGCCGACATCCAGTCCATATGTCTTGTACTTGAGCTGTGCTCAGGTACCCAATGATTTTCTGGAGACACCCTTTGTGGTATATACCTTTATATAATCTTTATAAGGGTACTTGCCAAATTTGACCGGGCCAGTCCCTTGGTGGCATATGATTTTTTCAGGTGTCACCTCTTATCTTATATTAGTCATACTCCTAGTGAATGGTTTGTGTTATTTAAAGGGTTTTTCTGGAACTTATATATTAATGATTTGACCAGACCATAGGATAGGTCAATAGTATGTTATAGATAGGAGTCCAACAATTGGGACTCCCATCAGATATTTGAAGAAGCTTTGGCACTTGTAAGCACTATGATATCTTCTGATGAAATCACGTTCATCAGTCACATGATACAGGGGCATTCATGTGACTAGAGTAAGGCTGATCTGCCATACCAAGCACAGCCTCTACACGATGTATGGCGCTGTGCTTGGTATTCAGTGAAGAGGTCGCACCTGAATCCTATGGTCTCATTAAACAGCTGATCTGTGTGGGTCCCAGGTATCACATATTAGGCCATTAAATAACAATGACACCCTTTACATATAAATATCTATAACTCAGCAAGCTAATATGATATATGTAATACTTCCATACTGTGCCCACATATAACTCAAATACTACTCCCATACAATGCTCAAATAATATCACACGATAAAATATACTTTCAAAAAGTAACAAAACCTTTATGATATTAAAAATCACATTTTGTCCAGTTAAATGATTGACAATTTTCTTGAGCAGATGGAATATCAGAGTGAAGGAATAGACGCGGCGCTGGTGAAGTACGAGGACAATCGGCCTCTATTAGATACTTTTCTTCAGAAACCCATGGGGCTTTTGTCTCTACTAGACGAGGAAAGCCGATTCCCACAAGCCACAGACCTGACTTTAGTTGGTATGTAAAAAATGATTGCATGTTTATTGCGGTGCTTGAGCCTACGGCTATAAGAGCGTGTAGTAAAATACAGCAAATAAACCTTAAGAAATACTATTACATTTACCGGATGACATTCTTCCAGGTTCATTGCTGCCCAGTTATTATGCCCTGCAGTATTGTAGGTTTTCCATCTTTGCCCCTTACTTATGGCTATCCCACTACCACAGGGCAATAGAGTCCTAACCACTTTGGATCATCCCTGTTACAGGCTGGCATGGCTCAATGCTTTTGCTATGGAACACAATATGATATGATGAAATTCTGCTGTAATAAAGAACCGCCCTTACATGCAATAACATGATCGCTGATCTTTTTATGTCTTTATAGATAAATTTGAAGATAATCTTAGATGCAAATACTTCTGGAGGCCAAAACGAGTGGAGCTTTGTTTTGGAATTCAGCATTATGCTGGGAAGGTGAGCAAATTTATTTGTACCCTTCACTGAAACCTCAGGGGACAGCAGTGGCCAGGAATTATATCCCATTATACAAGTGAATTTTAGCACCTAAGCAAAAGGGGCTGTTGTGTAAAGGAATTGCTAGAGGAGCAATTCCCCATTAGCCGCTGGTGAACTCCGGGATGGGGGGGGCGTCACGACAAGACTTAGTGAATCGCTAGCTGAACCCTCCCCTGTCCCTGCCTACTTGCTTCACTGCCCTAGACGACAGAAGACAACTGGACGACAATCCCTTCTTAGATATAAGTGATGACATAGAACTCAGACAAGACAAACAACAACAAAAAGGGAAGTCAGCTAGCCAAGGGGTAGGTAACAGTCGAGCAATGCAGTACAGAATTGAAATCCGAGAGAATAGTCACAAGAAAAGCCAGAGGTCAGAAATATGTATAGAGAGATAGATATATAGAGATAACAAACAGAGAAAGCCAGCACGCACAAAAGGCAATAGAAAACGCCAAGATGAATGTGAGTAAACAATAAATAGGAAGGAGGAACCTGCCCCAGACCTGATAGGACAATAGGCTGTCAATCACACAGGTAAAGCTGGGATTCACTATTAGAGGGGCAGAGGGAAACCAAGATGAAGGAGATGGGTGTGGTGGAAAATCAATTACAGAGATGAGGGAATAGGACAGTGTTCGGACAATACCAGAAGAACCTAAAGCAAGGAGTCATAGCCAGATACATCTCCTGCGCCGTAGCATGCAGCCGGAGGATGGCACTGAAGCCCGAACAGGCAAGGATGTTACATGGGGTTTTGTTTTTTCCACATATATATACTTTCCATGCCACCTTCTGTCCAGTGCCACACCTCCCATGAGGCGACCTGAAGCGACCGCTTCAGGCGGCGCTATGCCAGGGCCACGGGGAGGGCAGCATTTTTGCTGACCTAAGCCAGTCTAGGACAAGCTGTCCTGGACTGGCTTAGGGTCACTGTCACTGAGCGCGCCCCTCACGCTCAGGCAGAGAGCAGGTCCTCTCCGTGCCTGCTCTCTGCCTGCTAAAGACGATTGCTCCGCTCAGCCCCGCCCCCTCCACTCGGCCCGCCCCCTTCTGCCCGCCTCCGGGGGGCGGGGGCTTTCTGACGTCCAATTCAGGCAGCAGAAAATCATGGTTCACCCCTGCTTCTGTCTCTTAAAATTGCTCTTCCATACTTGCCTGCAAATATCAAAGGTGATGGAAGCAACCAGACCTGGACCGCTGCATTTCAAGGTCCCTTTAGCCATAAGGACTTCCCCTACACACCCATCTATACCAGGAAACTGAAATAGATAGGGTAATAAATTCCCCTGTGTACTATATGTATATAGCTTCCTAGCATAAATACCATGAGGTTCACCTAGAAAGAAAGATGTTGGATTTCTATAAGCTAAGGGTCCTGTACAGGTTTTCTTACCATTCTTTGATCGGTTTGCAGGTCCTTTATGATGCTTGTGGTTTTCTCGAGAAGAACAGAGATACCCTGCCGGCTGACATTGTTGTCCTGTTGAGAACATCGGAAAATAAACTTCTTCAGCAGCTGTTCTCAAGTCCATTGACCAAAACAGGTACTAACTGATGAACAGGCTGTATGACCTGGTATAGAGAAGGTTCGGTGCCCTCATTCATCCTAAAAGGAGGTCCTTGTTCTCAAAAAAAGAAAATGTAGCCAATTATATACAGTAACTCTGCAAATAGAAATATAGCACGAGTTAATGGAGTGGAGCGTTCATGGCTTGATGTATCTGCTACTTGCACTTATAGTCAGCTCTCCACCATAGAGCTGGATATTGGGGGTTCACTGCATTATTTGGGGCTCTATAGATTTCATAGTAACATAATAGCCTAACGTTCATCCAATTTTTGTACTAACCCCCCGCCATTCCTGAGTCATTGTAACTGTTAGTTTTAGCAGAGTTATGTTCTCTACTGTCAGGTGGGTGGTCCTTGTTTTTCTGATCCAGCTACGCACCACCCATCTGACAGTATGAACAGTATAGCAATAATTGCATGGGAATGATGGGGGCTAGAAGAAAAATTCCAACTGTGCCAGAATCAGTGGAGCAGAGGCGATTGAAAGATGCAATGAGTTGGAGTTGGTGGAGTTGGTGAAATGTCTCCTCTGTAATGGTGCTGTAACAGGACTGTCATAGACGTGCATGATCCCTTTACTGTACATCCATGCTCTTTGTTCCTCTCATTTCATACAGAGGAGTATGGATATTATGACTATGGAACATTTTAATCGCAGTTTGTTGCATATGTAGATTCTATGGGAAAATAATTACAGTTCTATATATAAAATGTCGCTCCAGATCAGAAAACTTGTCATTCAACATCAATGATAGGACGTACAAACGCACATAAATATCTTGAATGTTACACAAAGAATTACATATTGGTGTGTTATTTTGCATTTGGTTTTTTCAACTATATCAGCTAAAATTTCTATTGTGAGTTGTTACTGTAGGTGGCGATATTCTCCTCTCTGCAAATTGTTCCGAGCACAAATGCGTTTCACAAGTTACATTGTAAAACCTCTATTTTTTGCTCTGTATAAATATGTTCATTCATACCCACAGTATAACATGGGTACTATGTAAAAGGGGCAGTAATAATAATAATAATAATAATAATACATTTTATCTATATACTACCTATATTACCGTCCAATGCTGGAATAATTATGTGAGATAGTCTAACCTTGGTCAGTCACTTTCCACTTGTGTACAGTGAAGCATTCACCTGTACGAGCAGCGCAAATGCGGACACCAATCTGCTAAGTAATAAGTGGGGGTCATCTGCTGCTCATTTCCCAAGTGGATGATGGGCTTTCACTTATACTAGTCATAGTGGTAAGACAAAAATAGGAAGTATACCAGGCGCTGCTGAGAGTGATGATTGTGAGGTCCAAAGGTACAATGAGGAATCCTAAGGACAGGCCATATATAAAAAAGAAATGTGGACAATCCCTTTAACACGTATCTCCAATTATCAAACAAATTTTCATTAATGGATGTTACAAGTGAATATAAGAAACTTTGTAATATATCTTACTAGATATTGTTGAAACTATATGTTTCCTTCTCCACTTACCAGGCTGTTTAACTCCTCCTTCCCTTTATTCAGACTCTTGTCCTCCAGCCTCACAGACAGAAGTCTATGGAGACTGAAGGGAGTGGTAGAGCATTATCTTACTCCAATTATTTACCAGTTGCGGTTTGTGTGTGTTTTTCCAGCAGCCTCCTTCTCCCCTTCCCCTCTTCATAGACTTCTGTGTTAGAATAACTCTGTTATTTCTGTTGAATGGAAAAAAAAAAGCAATTTTATACATTACAAAAGTATCTTATATTCACTTCTACTATTCATTCGTGAAACGTTGTGTCATTGTTTCAAAATTTTACCAAAATGTGCCTAAGGGTTTGTGCACATGGCTGCTTTATAATTTGACACTCATAGAAATCTATTGGTCCCTGTAGGGGTTCCTTATACCATATGGCAGCATGCACAATGATAATAGCTCTGTAATAAGGAAGGATAGAGACTGCACAAAATTTCTGTGCACAAGGCTTCGTGAAGGTAACAACACATGGTGCGGCTGCTGCAATCAGGTGATTGGCCGTTCAGTTTTTCGTGGGAAATTGCACTATTACTGGCAAAATTGTGCAACGCTTTCAACACTCCCCCCACTATAGGTAGGCACGGCTTCGGACACACGTGGCAGCTAGACCACGCATTCTTCCTTTTTGGTTAAAGTCCCAGAAGACCTTGAAATCATCTGATTCTCGCTTGGAAAGTAAAAGTACTTTTATTTACAGACATTCTGGAGCTAGCGCACACTCGATATATTGTGCAGGAATAAAATCAGTTCTTTCTACTGTCTTTGTTTGACTGCCAATATGATTTATGGAATTCGGCTTTTGCTACAATTTTTTTTCCTTTTTTTTTTTTTTTTTTATATAAATCCATTAATAGCTTCTGAAATTTCACAGTAGTAAAGCTCATGGTTCACATGCTGTGCCATTCGAGGAAAATAACAGGATTCTTGCTCAGGAAGATCCATAATGGATCACGTGTAAATCAGAGAAAATTGGCAAATTAATTATCCCGAGCTCATTGTGCTGCACAGAAAGGGGTGTTAAAGAAGCAGCACTTGTTATATTGCACTGAAATATAAATCTAATGTACCATTCCTGTTTATTTACTGGTACCAATCACCCAGCACACATCATTCTCTTAAAGAGGACCTTTCACCATGTCCATCAACTCCCATTCTTAGCAACTGGTACAATTAGAATTTTTTCTCTAGCCCCCATCATTCCTGAACAATCACTGCTGTTAGTTTTGGTGCCTGATATGCTATTTAGGCTCTGTACTGTCCTCAGAAAGGCGGTGTCAGGAAGAAGCAGGCAAGGGGTGTGACTCTGAACTCTGACGCTGGCTGCCTCTGATTGGAGCTTTGATCCACACCCCCTGCCTGACACTGCCCACCTGACATTAAAGAGCTTAATAGCACATCAGGCACCAAAACTAACTGCACTGGTTGCTCAGGAATGGTGGAGACTGGAGAGAAAATTCCAACTGTTCTGGAATCAGTGGAGCAGTAACTATTAACAGATGCCAAGAAAATGAATTGATAGTGAAAGGTCCCCTTTAAAATGTACCTGTCTTCAATGACTTTTTGGGATAAACTGACATGTTTGTATATGAGGAGTAACACCTTTTCTCCTCTGAGATGGTAGGTGGAGACTAATTGCCTACACTACACACAGTGAGTACAGAATACTCTGCTCTATCATTGTCTCTCTCAGAAACTCGGACACTTAGAAATATCTGAAGCATCATGCAGGACATATATAAAGTAGTACTGACTGTATTGATATAAATCAATGAGTTCCATGTACCTCTTTATATAGGTACAATTTACTAACACTTAAAAGGAACAGCCCGTGATACCTGTCATTTTGGAGGAACTCTGAACCAGTCATGTAATCATCATATTTAGCACTCTATCAAAGTTGCTCAGGTCTTATTTTTCAGCTTCAAGAACTGAGTTTTCATTGCTGCCTAATACATTTCATCCCTTGATATACGTGATTCAGGATAGCATTAACCAGAACACAAACTGTATATCTGCCTTGACTCTATGTTATTGGGGGACCCCATCAGCTGACCCAAATAGAGCAGGATGGGAGCGCAGTTCCAGGTGGCAGGTAACAATTTCAACTTTATATGCATCCTTAGGATGCAGATAAAGTTGAGAACAATGGTGGAGCAGAGCGCTATCAGCTCCATGCTCCACTATTGAAGCTTTGGCTGATGATGTCTCTGGTCGGGATGCGTGATAGGTGCTGAGCACGAGATATTCACCTTACCTGTTTGTAATAGCTCATAAATTTTAATATACAGTATATATACTAGACCCCGCCTAGAAGCCAAGGGTGTTATCAGTCCATCAGCTTATACAACAACATTTGAAAATGTCATTTGTACGGATTATTATATCGTTGATATCATTCATTGCAAATCTGTCATTTGCCAGGTGTAAAAGCTATCCCCCAAATGGGGATACACAAGTACAGGGCTCTACAACTCTTCTCAAACAGAAATTTGGCACCATTGGTCACAGACTGTAATAGCCACATGAACTACAGTACTTAAAGATGGGGCTGTTCTTAAATAAAATAGATGCAATATACAAATGTCTTGTTTACTAATCTGAGCAAATGAAATAATTTTCTCCAAAAATAATTTGTTCTGCAATCAAAAATTCTGTACAAAATACGTTGGGTTCTAAAATGGCTTTCAAGCATCATAACATTCACTATGCTAATACTATTCCTGATATAGAGGGGACATTGTGGGCCCCAAACCTCCACTTTACTTAGCATCTACCTAGGACTAAATTAAAAATACCTAAAAGCACTCAAAATATTTTTTTTGTGGTAACCAACCGAATAGAGATTACAGAATGACTCCTCGACTATAAGCAGATGTCCTAAATATATTCACTTTATGTAACACTGTGCTTTGTGTTGAATGGTATTTCAAGACACAGATGGTGAAAAAAAATTGAAGGAGCTGCTGTCCAGGATTAGGAAAATAATTTGGTTTTTTTTTCTAGAAACAGCAATACTCGTCCATGGGCTGTGTCTGTTATTGCAGATGATTTCACACTTTTTGTGAAAAGCTGCAGTACCAGAAACGGCCCATAGAGTATAAATAGTGTCTAGCTTTTCTGCATTAGTCCTACATGAGTTATCACACAAATACCTAGATATACAAAGAAGAAACGATTCCAGGAACCTCAGATGAATAACTGCATATAAATATCTATCCGATCAGAAACTCCTGCTTTACAAACATAGGAAGATATGTTCATCTCAAATTAACTTAACACCTCCCTGCCTGCTTCTGAAACAATACAGGATCGGGAATGTTCAGACTCTTGACATTTAAAGGACTTGTAAATCAGAAATGCAAGAGACCTATATATACAGACTAGCCTCTGCCCGTGACTTCAACTGCGTGTTGTTGGCATCGATGATCCGCCTATATTCAGCAAGTTACTGCCATTGATGATCCACCTGCTCCGGTGTTTTGGCAGCTCTCAAGCTTTCTTGCTGCTGAACTTGTTTCTCATGCCATGCCTGTGATTGTTCTTGAATCTCAGCAGCTCGCTGGGACGCCATTTAATGAGCGTTTTGTTGGTGTCGATGATCCACCTGCTCCGGTGTTTCAGCAGCTATCAAGCTGGCCTGCTGTTGAACTCGTTCTACGCGCTGTGCCCGTGATTGTTCTGGCATCTCAGCAGCCCGCTTGGATGCCATATAATGAGTGTGTTGTTGGCGCCGATGATCCCCTCAGCTCCGCTTGAGGAGAACTCTGTTGACTTCTGGCTTAGATTTTCTTTTTCCCAACATGTTTAAAAGTAGTAAACTTCCAATTTGGATTAAAGGTGTTTTCCCATCTCAGTGTGTCAGCACTGCCCTGAGCATATCAGATAATATGCAAAAGCATGTACACAATGGACCATGGGGTTAGCTTAGTGTTTACACAGAGAGATAACAGACCTGGCTTTATCAGAACCTGAAACAAACTGCTGCAAGTGCAGTGTAAAATAGTATGTGAACATAAATTCATAACAGTTGTGAAGCCAAGTCATGTACCGGGAGAAAAAGTAGCCTATGTTTTAATCGAGATTACAATCTATCTATGTGCCAGATTTCATCTCCAAATCCGTTCAGCCGTTTTTGCATGATCGAGTGAATATATATATATATATATATATATATATATATATATATAATATTATATTATATTGTATTACCGGTATATTTTATATTACATGTTCATGCTGTCTGTATTTAGTGCTGGGCTTTCTTTTTATTTTAATTACACCTTTACTAGATTGTCTAGCTTTTCCCCTAAATTTCATCATTTATGTTTCTGTGTTAGAATATTTCCAGTCTGTGCCTACATGTAATGCACAATCCAGTATTGTCACAGCTAAAGCCTGCAGAAAGTGTTTGCAAATATTCGTGTCTGATGGGGTTTCTGTCATCGCCTCGCAGTCTGGTGAGATGGTGGGCACAATGTGCAGCCGTACCTTGCCAGTTTGTTTTTGCCAACCACAAGTGATGATCTTGTAGAGCTATGGAACATTGCGTTTCATGCTCAGATTCTCTGCTTTTCTTATACTGTCGGCCATAAAACAACACCCCGCCGTCTGACCATCTGCAGCTATTTTATTGTGTGGGAATTTAACCAAGTGGCAGCGTGAAGATAAGCCAGCGAGGTACACAAGACTGAAACATTTCATTTCTTACTATACGGTCAGAATATGCTCCCTGTAAAGAGGGCCTGACATGTATGTTTTACTATCTGTATTCCCCATGAAATAAAAATACTAGAGGGCCTCTGCTATTCCTCCTGGAAATGTGTAACTATATGTTAAATGGGCTTGTCCGTGCACACAATGTATCTGTATATACTAAAACAGACATGGCAGACAAGACAACAGGACTTTAATGAAGTATTGCATTTTGTTTCCACATGGTTGCAATGTCTTCAAAATTTGTTCCATTACCCACCATGTGTAGTAATAACCCACAGTCTACTGCATATAGTTGGTAGCTCCGGCCATTGTTGGTAAAAACTGCTGACAAGATCATTTTATTCTGTATTCTGTACCCTAATATTCTGTACATGTTACACGTCCCGTCCTCCATACACAGTAACATTCAGTGAGAGGCAGGAACAGCTCTCAATACAGAAACAAGGGAAAGAGGGAAAAAATGCAGGATTTCACACAAAGGAGACAAAATGTGTTAATAAAGTGTATTATAAAATTTACTAATGACACAAATACTGCCAGAAAATCAAAAGATGCCTGAAAGTTTACTTACACTTTTGTTGGCCAAACACTTTGGCAAGTCGACTATTTCTCCTGACATTCCCACATAGATATGCACACTTGGATTCCCTGTGTTCTCCATAGGAAAAGGGCAATACATTGCTGCCAGACTCCTCTGCCAGAAGCCTATTGTCAAAGGACTGGGCATATAGAAGTCTAAAAGGGTCCATTCACACGGAGTAACGTGCCGCGTGACCTGGCACGTATACGCCGTGTGAGATTTTGATTTTTGCGGCCACAAAATAATGCAGCGTATACGATCCAGGCTCCCATTGAAATCAATGGGAGCGTATACGGCGCTCAAAATCTCACACGGCGTATATGTGCCAGGTCACGCGGCACGTTACTCCGTGTGAATGCACCCTAAGGGTCAATGCACATGGAGTATTTGGGTGCCCAAATCCGTGCCCAAATACTCCATGTACATTAACCCTTACATGCGGTTTCCTCTTTTCCTCAACATTTGCCATGGTGGGAGAGTCGGAACGTCCGCATAAACATATGGCTGGACAATCCCGCCGAAATATACAGGATCGGCTGACATTTGTGTAATTTTAAGTGATTTGGTTAGTTTATTCAGTTATGACATTATGTAACTATTTAGAAACAATTGATATTCTGTAGAGATGTCTAACTCCAGAGGAGTGGGGACTCCTGGACATCAGCAGGTTACAGTCTGTCCATGTACCTACTCTTAAAGGGAGTGTGTCGCCAGAACCCAGCATGTCTACTGAGTGCAGCAGATCAATAGGTGAGGGTCACCTGACTCATATGGTGTTTTCCCCCCTTGTGAATATCGGAGATATCACTGTTTTTGTCAATATGCAAATTAAATCTGGCTGTTACCTCTTTGGGGCAATACCCTCATTGCTCCAAAAACAGTAATGGAGACAGCAATTGGCAAGAGGAAAAGACTGTTTGATTCAGGTAACCTTAACCTATCTATCTGTGGACCTGAGTTGATATGGTGGCTTCTGGTGACAGGCAAGGACAGATGGACAGACAGGAACCTGCTGATCTCCAGGAGCCCCCATCCTCTGGTGTCAGACAAGGACAGATGGACAGAACCTGCTGATCTCCAGGAGCCCCCATCCTCTGGTGTCAGACATTTCTACAATGTAGCGGCAGAATCCGTTTTGCCTCTCCACCTCCGGTCATTATAGGCAGTGGAACCAGACGGAGAAGACGCGGAACATTTCCATGTTTTATTTTCTCCAGAAATCGCTTTTCTTGCACTTCTTCACTCAGCTGCTCATTGTCAGCCACAAACTCCCTAGAAATGCGGAAAATCATTAGCTGTTTTCAGTTGGGTATCAGACACAGTGAGCTGTAAAAATCGCTTCTTAGACAGAAAAGCCACATATATATTCAGGAATCCAGTCACACAGTATGCTCTCCTAAAGACCTTACACATTCCCTCTTTAACTCTTTGCTTGCCAAATGCTTAAGCATGTCTTAGTATTCGTGTATTAGTAGGGTCGGGCACATACCAGATTATTACACTTCTTGTATTACCGGATAGATGCAATCCAGGTGTAATTCAGTGGCTGAACAATGGCTGTTCAGTGGATATTCATGTTGGATTCTATCTTCTAATACTGCACTTGTAAGGTAGATCAGCTCTCCATGTGCGCTAACCTCCTGGTAAGCTTGCATTTACCCTTCACATATAAACATAAATCAACCTTAAATGGATTTTCTGGGCAAAATAAAAAAAAAGAAATCTGTTAATGCCATTAATGGGTTAATAAGTGCACCAAAATACCTTTAGCAGTATTTTGAGTGATTTATGGGTTTCTCTGGGAGCTCCTGGCATCTTCTGCATTTGTTTACATGGTGTAGCTTCATGTTCTATTATCCTACGACCACCGTGAAGGATTGCTCTTCATTTAGGGCTGACTCCCATTACCTCCCCTCCTCCTCCTTCAGGCTCGTGTTGTGGGTTTGTTGCTGGACGTCCTGTTCTCCATGTGGCCGCTGTGACCAATCAGTGGCCGCTGGGGTCACTAGTAAGAAACCAGTGACACATGCGAATGACTGATCTCTGTGGTTATGTGGAGCACAGGATATATACAGCCCTAGCACAAGCCTGATGGGACAACGGAGCTTTGGGAAGAGGTGAGTATATGTATATTTTTTTGTATTCTACACTTCCCCCAGACTCTATGCAGGTTGTTCCAATTCCTGGACAATCCCTTTAAATTTTCTATTAAATGTTATGGGAAAGTTTCAGTAATTCAGAACGTCAACTTCTTATTTGCTGCCAAAATAGTAGACAAAACTATCACCATTGTAACTGTGATAACAATAAGGAACACCCACTGCACTGCCTTCACTGGACAGCTATAATTTGGAAATCCAGGACGGTTTCCCTACTTGTCCAACTAGGAAATGTAAGGTGTTAACCTGGTGCCTAGAAATGAGTCTGGTGTAAGGTGTTTGGGCAAGGTGTACGGCACATCTGCATAGGTCTATTGTTTATTCATGTATTAAATCCTTTTGAAATGTGCTAAAATGCTTCCTACTCATTATAAAAATCCTGCCACCCAAGAATTAGGACTTTGATGTCACCAATCCTGCTTCAAAGGCTTCTTACAATGCTATTAATCAGAGGAGCCTCTGAAGATATAGCCAGAGAAAACATTTGGACATCTTGTGTTAAACTTTGCATAAACTTTAAAATATACTGGGATGTCTTGCAGATGAATTCTGCACATCGCTGCTGTACGATATGGGCAATATTTCTCAGATATTCCTCTATAATGTACGTTTGTGGATGAAGAAGGTTATGTTAACTATGACATGTAATACAGATATAGCAGAGCTGAGTTTGTTAGCTGCAGCAAAGCTTCGTTTTCCATCATAATTATAATAGGTTTTGCATAGTATTGGGGTTAAAGCAAGTGGGGAGAAGTTAATACTGGCATTTATTTCACCAGTGTTAGGCTGAGTGCACACAGGGTTTTTTGGTCCGGAAACAGAGGCGGAGGCAGCCTCATTTTCTGGACCAAAAAATGGGTAGCCAGGACTGGGTGCCGGTGCAGTGCATGCGCTCTACTCTCCGGATTAGGCCCAATGAATGGGCCTAGTTGGGAGCGTCTTCAGGCGGATGCGCGAGGCGAATTGGCCTGAAGAATGAGCATGTCCGAGCTATTCAGGAAAAATGGCGAACGAGTCACAGAGCAAAAGTTATTCCTCTGGGCAACCCCTTGCACTGCAGATTAAATAAAGATATAAGCCCTGTAGCCCAGGGGTGAACCTAGTCTTTATGCCGCCTGAGGCGGACGTCAGAAAGTGCCCCCCCCCTTCCCGGGAGGAGGGGGCGGAGCCAAGGGACGGAGCTGAGCGGAGGGGGCTGAGCGAAGGGGGCGGAGGGGGCGGAGCAGGCGCGTTAGCAGGCAGAGAGCAGGCAGGGAGAGGACCAGCTCTCTGCTACGCGTGAGGGGCGGCCGCTGGAGCAGCGCTGCGTCCACAGGGCCACCCCAATCCACCGCTCAGTGACGCTAAACCAGTCCAGGAGCCCCGGGATAGCGCCGCCTGAAGCTGTCTCTTCAGGACGCCTCATGGGAGGTGCGGCTCTGCTGTAGCCCTATGCAACTTACAGTAAATTAACCAAGTGGGCACTAACACTGTGGTTCCTCTAGGGTTGGGTCTATATGTACTGTAAGTCATGCAGTGGTTCAACCCACTTGACTAGCATACATTAATTTGTATCAACACTGAAAGGGCTTACAGTCCTATGAAAAAGTTTGGGCACCCCTATTAATCTTAATCATTTTTAGTTCTAAATATTTTGGTGTTTGCAGCAGCCATTTCAGTTTGATATATCTAATAACTGATGGACACAGTAATATTTCAGGATTGAAATGAGGTTTATTGTACTAACAGAAAATGCGCAATATGCATTAAACCAAAATTTGACCGGTGCAAAAATATGGGCACCTCAACAGAAAAGTGACATTAATATTTAGTACATCCTCCTTTTGCAAAGATAACAGCCTCTAGTCACTTCCTGTAGCTTTTAATCAGTTCCTGGATCCTGGATGAAGGTATTTTGGACCATTTCTTTCTACAAAACAATTCAAGTTCAGTTAAGTTTGATGGTCGCCGAACATGGACAGCCCGCTCTCAAATGATCTGAAAACAAAGATTGTTCAACATAGTTGTTCAGGGAAAGGATACAAAACGTTGTCTCAGAGATTTAACCTGTCAGTTTCCACTGTGAGGAACATAGTAAGGAAATGGAAGACCACAGGGACAGTTCTTGTTAAGCCCAGAAGTGGCAGGCCAAGAAAAATATCAGAAAGGCAGAGAAGAAGAATGGTGAGAAGAGTCAAGGACAATCCACAGACCACCTCCAAAGAGCTGCAGCATCATCTTGCTGCAGATGGTGTCACTGTGCATCGGTCAACTATACAGCGCACTTTGCACAAATAGAAGCTGTATGGGAGAGTGATGAGAAAGAAGCCGTTTCTGCACGTACGCCACAAATAGAGTTGCCTGAGGTATGAAAAAGCACATTTGGACAAGGCAGCTTCATTTTGGAAACAAAAATTGAGTTGTTTGGTTATAAAAAAAGGCGTTATGCATGGCGTCCAAAAAGAAACAGCATTCCAAGAAAAACACATGCTACCCACTGTAAAATTTGGTGGAGGTTCCATCATGCTTTGGGGCTGTGTGGCCAATGCCGGCATCGGGAATCTTGTTAAAGTTGAGAGCCGCATGGATTCCACTCAGTATCAGCAGATTCTTGAGAATAATGTTCAAGAATCAGTGACGAAGTTGAAGTTACGCCGGGGATGGATATTTCAGCAAGACAATGATCCAAAACACCGCTCCAAATCCTCAGGCATTCATGCAGAGGAACAATTACAATGTTCTGGAATGGCCATCCCAGTCCCCAGACCTGAATATCATTGAACATCTGTGGGATGATTTGAAGCGGGCTGTCCATGCTCGGCGACCATCTAACTTAACTGAACTTGAATTGTTTGTCCAAAATACCTTTATCCAGGATCCAGGAACTGATTAAAAGCTACAGGAAGCGACTAGAGGCTGTTATCTGTGCAAAAGGAGGATCTACTAAATATTAATGTCACTTTTCTGTTGAGGTGCCCATACTTTTGCACCGGTCAAATTTTGGTTTAATGAATATTACACATTTTCTCTTAGTACAATAGACCTCATTTCAATCCTGAAATATTACTGTGTCCATCAGTTATTAGATATATCAAACTGAAATGGCTGTTGCAAATACCAAAATATTTAGAACTAAAAATGATTAAGATGAATAGGGGTGCCCAAACTTTTTCATAGGACTGTATATCTTTGGAATAGCAGAATGGATTGTGATAAGCAAAACACTAAGGCCTCGCTCACATCTGCACCAGTAATCCGTTCAAGGGAGCCCCCCCCCCCAATGGACTACCAAACGCACTTGCAAGCAGTATGCAGTAAAAGTACACGGATCCCCGTAGACTATAATGGGGTCCATATGCTTGCCGCAAGATCGCCGCACGAAACATGCAGACAGGAAAGTACTTCACAATCTATTTTCCTGTCCGCATGATTCGTGCGGAGATCTCGCGGCAAGAACACGGACCCCATTATAGTCTATGGGATCCGTGTGCTTTCACTACATAGCGCTTGCAAAAGCATTCAGTAGTCCATTCGAGGGATCCCCATGTGGACTCCCCAAACGGATTACCAAACGCAGATGTGAACCAAGGGTAAAATGCTCAGGGTGACAGAACCGATCAGATGATGTGTGTCATCGGGCTTTTTAGACCTGGGGACAGGTCCTTATTAACGCTTAGTGGCCCTGTATTTATAGCAAGCTATTGCACTGGCTTGTTATTGGCCCCAACTAAAGGAGTAAATAGACTACAAAATAATGCAGTCTCAGCAGAAAAAGACAAGGTTAATAAAGTTACTGGTGCAAAATAGATAGTAAGCCATGTGTTATCTATACTGAGTAGGAAGCTCAGGGGAGACTTTGTGGAACATGGAGATTTCATTCTAAAAATTAAATTGCAAGGATCAGCGAATTCATCCAAATAGGTTTGAGCTAAGGCTGCTGTTGTGTAGGTGTCAATGTTTCCAAAATTCAATACATAATGTTTTAACTCTTTGTAGACTACTGTCACCAAAACTATGAAATACTTTATGCATGTAACCTCAAGCAGAGTGTAGAAGAAAAATAAAAATTTTTGTTCAAATAAAAAAAGCAAATTGTCCGGCCCGTCCGGCCCCGTAGGTCTCCACTGTGTTATCCATGGACATTGTGCAAATGGAATATTTCAAGAATATTTTAATGCGCATAGTCCCATCAAAATAAAATACCGTATAAAAAAAGGTTTTGAAGCTTTGTACTGTCAGGTGGGTGGTCCTAGTCTGGAGTAGACGGTGTGGGACCGCCCATCTGACAGTACAGGGTCTAATTAGTGTTCGATTCGGATTTGGTGGAGATAGAAAAGACAGCTGATATTTGGGTAGATAGAATAAGGCAGATTTACTACTGAAAAAATCCAAAAATTGATCATCATTAGACACTGTGGGGCCGATTTAACAAAACCACCACTTTCCTTACTGGTCTTAATAATCCCTGACCCCAACAGAGTTTGCATCTAATTTTTGATGAGGTGCATGTCGTCCATGCATCTAAACAGAAGTCTACCCCAGTACCTGGCTGGCATAGATTTCTGCTATTATTTACACCAGACACACCCTTTGGAGAAAGTGAGCGTCAGGTGCAAAATTCCAAAAGTTGAATTCACACAAAAAATATGCAACTTATTTTTTGGCTTGTGCACCCGTTTTCTGGTACACTAGTCTCTATAAATCAGCCCCTATGTAGTCTAATTTTTATACATCAGTAAGTCTCCCCCAGTGTCTTCTGGAATTTTGTCCACAAATTCAGCCTCAGAAATGACTCCAATTTGTGGATGCAGCTTCTTGGAAATTGAAATGACGCTATGTGGCTCCAGATAGTTTATTTTCTTAGGGTTCACTCCATCAGCTCATCCATGTCCTTCTTTCTGTGTACAAACAACCTAGTTTCTGCAAAATCCTGCCTGGAACTAATTATATTTACTGACCACTGGCAGATTTCTTCATGCCTGTAGAGCTTTTCACTAATCCCTTATTTTCCTTAGTCCTCCTGCACACCACTGTACTGTATAAGAGGCTGACATTAGATTGCTGGGAACTCGTAGTCTACCTTCTATTCATACCACTCGTACCACAATGCTTCAATACCAGGGACTGTCATAGTACCTGTATAATAGCCAACATAGGTTTCAGCCTCTGACCCCAAAAATGTCAGCACCAGAGTCTCCAACTCCATTTTATTAACCCCTTCCACACTCCCGAACAGTGTGACTTGTAAAACTGAACAAACAGGTTAAAACACCGGATGAAACGTGAATAAGAGAAGAGGATGGTAAAATACGCACATAGTGTCATAGCTATAAATAATTGGCACATCTGCCATCCGCAAAAATGCAGACGCCATACGTACGTGTGAATAATGTCCGTTGCTCTTATCTGTCACAGGATGACAGCAATGTCAAAGTCTTTTTCTTCCTTTACAAAAGTAAACAAACTTGACTGAAGAGACTTCCATCATGTTTTTTTACATTGGAGTCAATGGCTACAGACACAGACAGATGGAGCTTCCTCTGTGTCCGTTAATGTCCATTTCCCTCATTCTATGATGGATGACAGCAATATGGCCAAATATCGGTAGTGTGAACACAGCCTTACAACTCAGATTGTAGCAAGCGAATAAATACATGAACAGCTTTATACTGTGGGATGTAGTGTCAGCTTATTGGTATTGTTGTCAGAGATCAGTTAAAAGAAGTCTCTTTATACTACAGGTAATCTGGCTCAGTCCCGAGCGCGAGTGACAGCGGCTTCGAGATCTCTACCACCTCAACTCAATGCAGGACGTATTAAGGTCAGTATCCACATGGAGTATACACAGTATATACCCTCTTGATAAGTGCCATTAGGAACACCAGTTCATACCTGCCATAGAACTAGACGGGCTAGTAAATCGGTCACTCTTGGTGTGACCTGTTTGGCAATTGTCCAAAATTTGGGAATGAGAATCCAGTGTAAGTCTGCAGATTGCGGATGGGAGGTCTGTGATATCCATGGACGTTGCTAATTTGCAGCTGCTATGCTTCCTGAGGTTGTTCTATTAGTCACGTCTGTAATTATCAGATCAACTATTTTTGTAATCTTTGAATATATTTTTCAATGTATGTGGGCAGGACTGCTTTAACCATAGGGCCAATGGTGCTCCCTCACCAGGCCCTATGGTAACAGCCTAACAAGGGTCCCCTTACCTGCCCAGGATCGAACAGGACAGTCCTGCATTTTGGTTGCTGTCCCATAGCTCCAGGTGCCAGGCAGTGACTTCAATTCTATCTGAACCCTAAGGACACCAAGGTTGCATACAATAGTGGAGCATAGAGCTATCACCTCCATTATTCTGTCTTCGACTGGTGATGTCTACGACATGGAAGAGCAATGAACACCGAGCCATAGATATCATTACACCTGGAGCCTGCAGGCCTGTGGGAATGGGGTTAAATAAGATAAGATAATCCTTTAATAGTCCCACAATGGGGAAATTTCAGTGATACAGTTTCATGGATGGCACAATAGTATATAACAAGAGAGAAACACATACAAGCACATGGCAGATAGAGAAATCCTAGGAATCATAGCAACTGAAAAAGAAAGAAGCACAGACACACTGCAGGATCATTTAGTTCTCTGTGTGAAGTGATGTTAATAATAGAGCCCGACCGTGATTGGAGGACATAAGGAGGGGGGTCACAGCATGTAGATATAACAGGCAAAAAAACGTTTTTTTTGCAGAGGTGGGGGACATATGTAGCTATCATGATAACATGTGGCAGTTCCTTTGGTAGTTGGTGAGATCTCCTGCTCACAGCTGATAGTTCGGTATCTTGCATCAGCGCTATTGTCCATTAACCACAAAAAAAAATGCCCCAAATGTCCTTCATCACAAGCCTTCCTCCTCTTTTCTTCTTACCACTGTGTTCTTCTGCCCAGAGAGGTCTGAAGCCATTCAGGTAGACAAGGTGCTGCTCTCTTGCCAAGCTTCCATAAACACATGGGTAGGTGGGTGATGGTAGGTTCCCAGGTTGTAACAGAGTCCCAAGTGTCCACAGTAAAAGAAAGAAATACCAGTCAGCTGTAGCATCTTCACACATCAGCAATAGACGCCAAAAATCATCTCCTTGAAAAGAAGTCCACACTTCCATGTAGGTTTCTCCTCCATGCCGCATGGTGATACATGCTGTCCTTAGCTCCTGGGGGGATGGTAACAGGCACATGTGCACACAGGTCTTGAGTCATTGTCCATGCTTAACAATAGAAACAAAAGGAACAAAATACTCCACAGTGTCTTCCATTCAATTTATAGTTGCTAATTCGTAGTGCTAGTTTGCTTAGTTAGAGGATTCTTGAAGATACAGAGAAAAAGAGTGAAAAAGGAAAGATAAAGGTTGCTCCCAGCTTGGAGCACTGTATCGAGGCAGCCACACAAGGTGGCGCCAGGAAGTAATGAGTATTAAATGAGTATTAAATGAGTATTCTTCGGTTTTTATTGTGTAACATTGGTGGTTGGAGAGATGGCGGCCATATGTGGGACTAGTTAAAGGGCAATGAAATTATGTAGGGGGCCCACTTACAAAAAGTTTGACAAAGGACCTTAATCTATTAAAATGGTCTTGCTTGTAGGTTCATGAAAAGCAGACAGTGCAAGTGGGATGTCTGTGATTTTCAGTGACACAGAGATGGATGGATGGAGCGATGGATGGATGGATGGAGCGATGGATGGAGTGATGGAGCGAGCTCTGTGGTCCACAAAATATACCAAAATAGAGCATGACTCCATTCTGCATGCATCCATTAAAATGAATGGGATCACAAGCATGGACCTCCAGGCGGGTACACAGTGGCCAGTTTTTGGGGCTACATCACAGATTGTTCATGTAAAACCAGCCTCACTGGCAAACATATGGATCTCTGTAAGTCTAATCAAAACGTCTGCAACAGAATCTGTCAGGTTTGAATTCACTCTGAGCAGATCACTCCAGTGTTGTTGCTGTATAATTCTAGGATATATATTTCTAATTCTTATCAATCTAATTGCCATGCACTCTGCTGTGCTCTGGTCCTTTCACCCTGGTTATATTGAAACTCCACACCGACTAGTATGAGGACTGCGTCTAATAGTGGCACATACTGTTAGAATCTAATCCATCTGACTCCAGAACAGAACACATTACGTAGACTTATCCTCCCTCTGTATAATGTCTGAATATTCTCTATTATTTTTCGATTAGGTGGACACTATGGAAATGATGAGACATCCGGAAGAAACAACGAATATGAAAAGGCAGACAGTGGCCTCTTATTTTAGGGTAGGTAGTTATTTGTAAAATCCTGAAATAATCTTTCCATTTAGTCCTGTACATTTACTTCTAGATAAATACACACATATCTATGTATATATGCGGTATATGTGAATATAGATAGATAATATCAATTTATTTTAAGAAATCAATAAATGAATCCATTGAGTAATTATGGTGCTCATCTTTGTAAATTGACATGAATTATTTATTGCCTATTCATATAGTCTGTTAGTGCATAGGAGGGTAATATAGGGGTTATGCCCACGCTTGGTGTCCCCCTCTATGCAGAGAGTGGCTACTAAGAGCCTTCCACCCCTATGGGGTTCTTGAATGTTCATGCATTGTACAGATAGTTCATTAACTTCAATGGGAACTGTGTAATTCCTTATTTTCCCTGTTGAGGCGCTAAAGGGCAACTGAACAACTACTCACAGGTTCCCTCACAGATTATAGATAATCAATGGCAGTTCCAGCATCAGGTTATCATTGTGAGACCAACTGTAGTCAAAAACTGCATTCATTGGGGGATAGTCATCAATCTTTCTACGACAGTTTTCTGATATAGAGGGATGATATTGTGGCAAACATTTAAGAAAGTTGAGCTCTCATTGGTTGCTATAGACCGGAGGTCTTAATGTTACGCAGTTTTGATCAATGAGACTCTTGAGTTTCTGGCAAAATGTTTTACCTTTTTTCTAAATATCCAATTCATTACAATGTAAAATTTTTGAAGGATTTTCCAGACCTATCAAATTTAGGGCCTGTCAATATCAGATCTGTGAAGGTCCAACACCTGGCATCCCCAGCAGGTTGTCCTTCATTGTTTAGCAGACACAGCGCTACACCTTTTATAGTGGCTTTGTCTGGTATTGCAGCTCAGTTCCAGATCAGTTCAGATTCATTTGTTTCAGCTGCAGTGACTTGAAATATCAGGTATAGACACTACCAGATGCATGGGATGCTATGAGTTAGGGTAAGCTGCACTGCACCAGCATCGAGAGGCGCACTCTGCTCCGGATTAGGCCCAATGATGGGTCTAGTGTGGAGGAGGGTGTGTCTTGAGGCCGAATCGCAAGGCAACTCGGCCTGAAGAATGGGCACCTCGCTTCTTTTTTCCGGGAGCCGGAAATTTCAGTGATTTCAATGGGAGCCGTCTTTTTGGTCAGGGTTTTCAGGCGGATACGGCCTCAAAACCCTGACCAAAACCCAGTGTGAACTTACCTTTACAGTGCTACAGCACTTTGTACATTTGATAGTGGCTGGTGGAGCGCCATAGTCCCTATATAGGTGGCACCATAGGTCATTAGTAGAGATGAGCGAACAGTGTTCTATCGAACTCATGTTCGATCGGATATTAGGCTGTTCGGCATGTTCGAATCGAATCGAACACCGCGTGGTAAAGTGCGCCATTACTCGATTCCCCTCCCACCTTCCCTGGCGCCTTTTTTGCTCCAATAACAGCGCAGGGTAGGTGGGACAGGAACTACGACACCGGTGACGTTGAAAAAAGTAGGCAAAACCCATTGGCTGCCGAAAACATGTGACCTCTAATTTAAAAGAACAGCGCCGCCCAGCTTCGCGTCATTCTGAGCTTGCAATTCACCGAGGACGGAGGTTTCCGTCCAGCTAGCTAGGGCTTAGATTCTGGGTAGGCAGGGACAGGCTAGGATAGGAAGGAGAAGACAACCAACAGCTCTTGTAAGAGCTAAATTCCAGGGAGAAGCTTGTCAGTGTAACGTGGCACTGACGGGCTCAATCGCCGCAACCCAGCTTTCCCAGGATCCTGAATGGAATACACTGTCAGTGTATTCCCGTATACCCGATATATACCCCGATACCCGTTCCAACGGTGTGCCCCCCCACCTTCACCCCAGAAATACCCTGCAAGTCCCCTAGCAATAGAATTGGGGCTATATACACCCACAATTTTTACTACTGGTATACAGTGCCATTGTCTGACTGGGAATTCAAAGAATATATTGGGAATACAAATACCCTCATTTCTTGCTACTGCCATATAGTGCCAGTTTCTGACTGGTAATTCAAAGAATATATTGGGGTTACGTGCACCCACAATTTTTACTACTGGTATACAGTGCCATTGTCTGACTGGGAATTCAAAGAATATATTGGGAATACAAATACCCTCATTTCTTGCTACTGCCATATAGTGCCAGTGTCTGACTGGGAATTCAAAGAATATATTGGGGTTACGTGCACCCACAATTTTTACTACTGGTATACAGTGCCATTGTCTGACTGGGAATTCAAAGAGTATATTGGGAATACAAATACCCTCATTTCTTGCTACTGCCATATAGTGCCAGTTTCTGACTGGTAATTCAAAGAATATATTGGGGTTACGTGCACCCACAATTTTTACTACTGGTATACAGTGCCATTGTCTGACTGGGAATTCAAAGAGTATATTGGGAATACAAATACCCTCATTTCTTGCTACTGCCATATAGTGCCAGTTTCTGACTGGGAATTCAAAGAATATATTGGGGTTACGTGCACCCACAATTTTTACTACTGGTATACAGTGCCATTGTCTGACTGGGAATTCAAAGAATATATTGGGGTTATAAATACCCTCATTTCTTGCTACTGCCATATAGTGCCAGTTTCTGACTGGGAATTCAAAGAATATATTGGGGTTACGTGCACCCACAATTTTTACTACTGGTATACAGTGCCATTGTCTGACTGGGAATTCAAAGAGTATATTGGGAATACAAATACCCTCATTTCTTGCTACTGCCATATAGTGCCAGTTTCTGACTGGTAATTCAAAGAATATATTGGGGTTACGTGCACCCACAATTTTTACTACTGGTATACAGTGCCATTGTCTGACTGGGAATTCAAAGAGTATATTGGGAATACAAATACCCTCATTTCTTGCTACTGCCATATAGTGCCAGTTTCTGACTGGTAATTCAAAGAATATATTGGGGTTACGTGCACCCACAATTTTTACTACTGGTATACAGTGCCATTGTCTGACTGGGAATTCAAAGAGTATATTGGGAATACAAATACCCTCATTTCTTGCTACTGCCATATAGTGCCAGTTTCTGACTGGTAATTCAAAGAATATATTGGGGTTACGTGCACCCACAATTTTTACTACTGGTATACAGTGCCATTGTCTGACTGGGAATTCAAAGAGTATATTGGGAATACAAATACCCTCATTTCTTGCTACTGCCATATAGTGCCAGTTTCTGACTGGTAATTCAAAGAATATATTGGGGTTACGTGCACCCACAATTTTTACTACTGGTATACAGTGCCATTGTCTGACTGGGAATTCAAAGAGTATATTGGGAATACAAATACCCTCATTTCTTGCTACTGCCATATAGTGCCAGTTTCTGACTGGTAATTCAAAGAATATATTGGGGTTACGTGCACCCACAATTTTTACTACTGGTATACAGTGCCATTGTCTGACTGGGAATTCAAAGAGTATATTGGGAATACAAATACCCTCATTTCTTGCTACTGCCATATAGTGCCAGTTTCTGACTGGTAATTCAAAGAATATATTGGGGTTACGTGCACCCACAATTTTTACTACTGGTATACAGTGCCATTGTCTGACTGGGAATTCAAAGAGTATATTGGGAATACAAATACCCTCATTTCTTGCTACTGCCATATAGTGCCAGTTTCTGACTGGTAATTCAAAGAATATATTGGGGTTACGTGCACCCACAATTTTTACTACTGGTATACAGTGCCATTGTCTGACTGGGAATTCAAAGAGTATATTGGGAATACAAATACCCTCATTTCTTGCTACTGCCATATAGTGCCAGTTTCTGACTGGGAATTCAAAGAATATATTGGGAATACAAATACCCTCATTTCTTGCTACTGCCATATAGTGCCAGTTTCTGACTGGTAATTCAAAGAATATATTGGGGTTACGTGCACCCACAATTTTTACTACTGGTATACAGTGCCATTGTCTGACTGGGAATTCAAAGAATATATTGGGGTTACGTGCACCCACAATTTTTACTACTGGTATACAGTGCCAATTTCTAACTAGGAATTCAAAATGCGCAAGGCTCCCGGAAAGGGACGTGGACGAGGCCGTGGGCGAGGTCGGGGGAATGGTTCTGGGGAGCAAGGTAGCAGTGAAGCCACAGGGCGTCCCGTGCCTACTCCTGTGGGGCAGCAAGCATTGCGCCACTCCACAGTGCCAGGGTTGCTTGCCACATTAACTAAACTGCAGGGTACAAACCTTAGTAGGCCCGAGAACCAGGAACAGGTCTTGCAATGGCTGTCAGAGAACGCTTACAGCACATTGTCCAGCAGCCAGTCAGACTCTGCCTCCTCTCCTCCTATTACCCAACAGTCTTGTCTTCCTTCCTCCCAAAATTCCGAAGCTTTACAGAACAATAACCCAAACTGTCCCTGCTCCCCAGAGCTGTTCTCCGCTCCTTTCATTGTCCCTCAACCTGCCTCTCCACGTCACGATTCCACGAACCTAACAGAGGAGCATCTGTGTCCAGATGCTCAAACACTAGAGTCTCCTCCATCTCCGTTCGATTTGGTGGTGGATGACCAGCAACCCACCCTCATCGACGATGATGTGACGCAGTTGCCGTCAGGGCATCCAGTTGACCGGCGCATTGTGCGGGAGGAGGAGATGAGACAGGAGTTGGAAGAGGAAGTGGTGGATGATGAGGACACTGACCCGACCTGGACAGGGGGGATGTCAAGCGGGGAAAGTAGTGTGGATGTTGAGGCAGGTGCAGCACCAAAAAGGGTAGCTAGAGGCAGAGGCAGAGGTCAGCAGCTTAGGCGAAGCCAGGCCACACCCGGAATCTCCCAAGATGTTCCAGTTCGTACCCAGCCCCGAAAAACTCCCACCTCGAGGGCACGTTTCTCGAAGGTGTGGAGTTTTTTCAAGGAATGCGCCGAGGACAGATATAGTGTTGTCTGCACAATTTGCCTCTCGAAATTGATTAGGGGCTCTGAGAAGAGCAACCTGTCCACCACTTCAATGCGCCGTCATTTGGAATCCAAGCACTGGAATCAGTGGCAGGCAGCAACGGCAGGACAAAGGCCGCCTGCCGTTCACGCCACTGCCACTGCCTCTGCCTCTGCCTCTGCCACTGCCACTGCTGACTGTGCTGGCGATGCACTCCAGAGGACGAGCCAGGACACCACTTCATCTGCCTCCGCCACTTTGTTGACTTCTACCTCATCCTCCCCTGGTCCTGTCTTATCTCCTTCTCCTGCACCATCAAAGGCACCATCAGGCGTTTCTTTACAACAACCCACCATCTCTCAGACATTGGAGCGGCGGCAGAAATACACTGCTAACCACCCACACGCGCAAGCCTTGAACGCCAACATCGCTAAACTGCTGGCCCAGGAGATGTTGGCGTTCCGGCTTGTTGAAACTCCCGCCTTCCTGGACCTGATGGCAACTGCGGCACCTCGCTATGCCGTCCCTAGCCGTCACTACTTCTCCCGGTGTGCCGTCCCCGCCTTGCACCAGCACGTGTCACTCAACATCAGGCGGGCCCTTAGTTCCGCGCTTTGCACAAAGGTCCACTTGACCACCGACGCGTGGACAAGTGCATGCGGACAGGGACGCTACATTTCACTGACGGCACACTGGGTGAATGTAGTTGAGGCTGGGACTGCTTCCCAAACTGGCCCGGTGTACCTCGTCTCCCCGCCTAACATTCCTGGCAGGGACACGAGAAGAACACCCCCCTCCTCCTCCTCCTCTACCGCCTCCTCCTCCGCCACCGCCTCCTCCTCCGCCACCGCCTCCTCCTCCGCTGTTAGATTGACCCCAGCTACGAGTTGGAAACGTTGCAGCACTGGCGTTGGTAGACGTCAGCAGGCTGTGCTGAAGCTGATCAGCTTGGGGGACAGACAGCACACTGCCTCCGAGGTGAGGGATGCCCTCCTCGATGAGACGGCAATATGGTTTGAGCCGCTGCACCTGGGCCCAGGCATGGTCGTTTGTGATAACGGCCGGAACCTGGTAGCAGCTCTGGAGCTTGCCGGACTCCAACATGTTCCATGCCTGGCCCACGTCTTCAACCTAGTGGTGCAACGTTTCCTAAAGAGCTACCCCAATGTTCCAGAGCTACTGGTGAAAGTGCGGCGCATGTGCGCCCACTTTCGCAAGTCGACAGTAGCCGCTGCTAGCTTAAAATCTCTCCAGCAACGCCTGCATGTGCCACAACACCGGCTTTTGTGCGACGTCCCCACACGCTGGAACTCAACGTTTCAGATGTTGAATAGAGTGGTTGAGCAGCAGAGACCTTTGATGGAATACCAGCTACAAAACCCTAGGGTGCCACAAAGTCAGCTGCCTCAGTTTCACATCCATGAGTGGCCATGGATGAGAGACCTTTGTGACATCCTACGGGTCTTTGAGGAGTCCACAAGGAGGGTGAGCTCTGAGGATGCGATGGTGAGCCTTACAATCCCGCTCTTGTGTGTTCTGAGAGAATCCCTGATTGACATCAGGGATAACTCAGATCACACAGAGGAGTTAGGGATAGCATCCGATCCGTCACAGCTGGAGAGTAGGTCCACACATCTGTCCGCTTCACTGCGTTTAATGGAGGAGGAGGAGGAGGAGGAGGAAGAAGAGTTGTCCGATGATGTGATGGTGATACAGGAGGCTTCCGGGCAACTTCGAATCGTCCCATTGTTGCAGCGCGGATGGGTAGACATGGAGGATGAGGAGGAAATGGAGATTGAACTTTCCGGTGGGGCCAGAGGAGTCATGCCAACTAACACTGTGGCAGACATGGCTGAGTTCATGTTGGGGTGCTTTACAACCGACAAGCGTATTGTCAAAATCATGGAGGACAACCAGTACTGGATCTTTGCTATCCTTGACCCCCGGTATAAAAACAACATCTCGTCTTTTATTCCGGTAGAGGGGAGGGCCAATCGCATCAATGCTTGCCACAGGCAATTGGTGCAGAATATGATGGAGATGTTTCCAGCATGTGACGTTGGCGGCAGGGAGGGCAGTTCCTCCAGTAGGCAACCAAGTTCTCACCGGTCCACACAAACGAGGGGCACACTGTCTAAGGTCTGGGACACCTTGATGGCACCCCCTCGCCAAAGTGCCGCCACGGAGGGTCCTAGTGTCACCAGGCGTGAGAAGTATAGGCGCATGTTGCGGGAATACCTTTCCGACCACAGCCCTGTCCTCTCCGACCCCTCTGCGCCCTACACGTATTGGGTGTCGAAGTTGGACCTGTGGCTTGAACTTGCCCTATATGCCTTGGAGGTGCTGTCCTGTCCTGCCGCCAGCGTCCTATCTGAGAGGGTGTTCAGTGCAGCCGGTGGCATCATCACTGACAAGCGCACCCGTCTGTCAGCTGAGAGTGCCGACCGGCTCACTTTGATAAAAATGAACCACCACTGGATAGAGCCTTCATTTTTGTGCCCACCTGTGTAAAGCACCCCAACATGAAACTCCATGTCTGTACTCAACCTCTCCAATTCCTCCGCATCCTCATACTCATCCACCATAAGCGTTGCACAATTCTGCTAATACTAGGCTCCCTCCAACATGATTTCCCCCAACTCTGCTGGTTAGAGGCTCCCTCCACCCTGATTTCCACCAACTCTGCTGGTTAGAGGCTCCCTCCACCCTGCTTTCCCACAACTCTGCTGGTTAGAGGCTCCTTCCACCATGAATTTGCCCAAACTGGGCTGTTTAGAGGCTCCCTCCACCATGAATTGGTCCAAACTGGGTTTTTTAGAGGCTCCCTCCACCATGAATTGGTCCAAACTGGGCTGGTTAGAGGCTCCCTCCACCATGAATTGGTCCAAACTGGGCTGGTTAGAGGCTCCCTCCACCATGAATTGGTCCAAACTGGGGTGGTTAGAGGCTCCCTCCACCATTAATTGGTCCAAACTGGGCAGGTTAGAGGCTCCCTCCACCATTAATTGGTCCAAACTGGGCTGGTTAGAGGCTCCCTCCACCATTAATTGGTCCAAACTGGGCTGGTTAGAGGCTCCCTCCACCATGAATTTGCCCAAACTGGGCTGTTTAGAGGCTCCCTCCACCATGAATTTGCCCAAACTGGGCTGGTTAGAGGCTCCCTCCACCATGAATTGGTCCAAACTGGGGTTTTTAGAGGCTCCCTCCACCATGAATTGGTCCAAACTTGGCTGTTTAGAGGCTCCCTCCACCATGAATTGGTCCAAACTGGGGTGGTTAGAGGCTCCCTCCACCATTAATTGGTCCAAACTGGGCTGGTTAGAGGCTCCCTCCACCATGAATTTGCCCAAACTGGGCTGTTTAGAGGCTCCCTCCACCATGAATTTGCCCAAACTGGGCTGGTTAGAGGCTCCCTCCACCATGAATTGGTCCAAACTGGGTCTTTTAGAGGCTCCCTCCACCATGAATTTGCCCAAACTGGGCTGTTTAGAGGCTCCCTCCACCATGAATTGGTCCAAACTGGGCTGGTTAGAGGCTCCCTCCACCATGAATTTCCCAAAACTTGGCTGTTTAGAGGCTCCCTCCACCATTAATTGGTCCAAACTGGGCTGGTTAGAGGCTCCCTCCACCATGAATTTGCCCAAACTGGGGTGGTTAGAGGCTCCCTCCACCATTAATTGGTCCAAACTGGGCTGGTTAGAGGCTCCCTCCACAATTAATTGGTCCAAACTGGGCTAATTAGAGGCTCCCTCCACCATGAATTGGTCCAAACTGGGTTTTTTAGAGGCTCCCTCCACCATGAATTTGCCCAAACTGGGCTGTTTAGAGGCTCCCTCCACCATGAATTGGTCCAAACTGGGCTGGTTAGAGGCTCCCTCCACCATGAATTGGTCCAAACTGGGCTGGTTAGAGGCTCCCTCCACCATGAATTTCCCAAAACTTGGCTGTTTAGAGGCTCCCTCCACCATTAATTGGTCCAAACTGGGCTGGTTAGAGGCTCCCTCCACCATGAATTTGCCCAAACTGGGCTGTTTAGAGGCTCCCTCCACCATGAATTTGCCCAAACTGGGCTGGTTAGAGGCTCCCTCCACCATGAATTTCCCAAAACTTGGCTGTTTAGAGGCTCCCTCCACCATTAATTGGTCCAAACTGGGCTGGTTAGAGGCTCCCTCCACCATGAATTTGCCCAAACTGGGCTGGTTAGAGGCTCCCTCCACCATGAATTGGTCCAAACTGGGCTGGTTAGAGGCTCCCTCCACCATGAATTTGCCCAAACTGGGCTGTTTAGAGGCTCCCTCCACCATGAATTTGCCCAAACTGGGCTGGTTAGAGGCTCCCTCCACCATGAATTGGTCCAAACGGGTTTTTAGAGGCTCCCTTCACCATGAATTGGTCCAAACTTGGCTGTTTAGAGGCTCCCTCCACCATGAATTGGTCCAAACTGGGGTGGTTAGAGGCTCCCTCCACCATGAATTTGCCCAAACTGGGCTGTTTAGAGGCTCCCTCCACCATGAATTGGTCCAAACTGGGTTTTTTTAGAGGCTCCCTCCACCATGAATTGGTCCAAACTGGGCTGGTTAGAGGCTCCCTCCACCATGAATTGGTCCAAACTGGGCTGGTTAGAGGCTCCCTCCACCATGAATTGGTCCAAACTGGGCTGGTTAGAGGCTCCCTCCACCATGAATTGGTCCAAACTGGGGTGGTTAGAGGCTCCCTCCACCATGAATTTGCCCAAACTGGGCTGTTTAGAGGCTCCCTCCACCATGAATTGGTCCAAACTGGGCTGGTTAGAGGCTCCCTCCACCATTAATTGGTCCAAACTGGGCTGGTTAGAGGCTCCCTCCACCATGAATTTGCCCAAACTGGGCTGTTTAGAGGCTCCCTCCACCATGAATTTGCCCAAACTGGGCTGGTTAGAGGCTCCCTCCACCATGAATTGGTCCAAACTGGGGTTTTTAGAGGCTCCCTCCACCATGAATTGGTCCAAACTTGGCTGTTTAGAGGCTCCCTCCACCATGAATTTGTCCAAACTGGGTTTTTTAGAGGCTCCCTCCACCATGAATTTGCCCAAACTGGGCTGTTTAGAGGCTCCCTCCACCATGAATTGGTCCAAACTGGGCTGGTTAGAGGCTCCCTCCACCATGAATTTCCCAAAACTTGGCTGTTTAGAGGCTCCCTCCACCATTAATTGGTCCAAACTGGGCTGGTTAGAGGCTCCCTCCACCATGAATTTGCCCAAACTGGGGTGGTTAGAGGCTCCCTCCACCATTAATTGGTCCAAACTGGGCTGGTTAGAGGCTCCCTCCACAATTAATTGGTCCAAACTGGGCTAATTAGAGGCTCCCTCCACCATGAATTGGTCCAAACTGGGTTTTTTAGAGGCTCCCTCCACCATGAATTTGCCCAAACTGGGCTGTTTAGAGGCTCCCTCCACCATGAATTGGTCCAAACTGGGCTGGTTAGAGGCTCCCTCCACCATGAATTGGTCCAAACTGGGCTGGTTAGAGGCTCCCTCCACCATGAATTTCCCAAAACTTGGCTGTTTAGAGGCTCCCTCCACCATTAATTGGTCCAAACTGGGCTGGTTAGAGGCTCCCTCCACCATGAATTTGCCCAAACTGGGCTGTTTAGAGGCTCCCTCCACCATGAATTGGTCCAAACTGGGCTGGTTAGAGGCTCCCTCCACCATGAATTGGTCCAAACTGGGCTGGTTAGAGGCTCCCTCCACCATGAATTTCCCAAAACTTGGCTGTTTAGAGGCTCCCTCCACCATTAATTGGTCCAAACTGGGCTGGTTAGAGGCTCCCTCCACCATGAATTTGCCCAAACTGGGCTGTTTAGAGGCTCCCTCCACCATGAATTTGCCCAAACTGGGCTGGTTAGAGGCTCCCTCCACCATGAATTGGTCCAAACTGGGGTTTTTAGAGGCTCCCTCCACCATGAATTGGTCCAAACTTGGCTGTTTAGAGGCTCCCTCCACCATGAATTGGTCCAAACTGGGGTGGTTAGAGGCTCCCTCCACCATTAATTGGTCCAAACTGGGCTGGTTAGAGGCTCCCTCCACCATGAATTTCCCAAAACTTGGCTGTTTAGAGGCTCCCTCCACCATGAATTTGCCCAAACTGGGCTGTTTAGAGGCTCCCTCCACCATGAATTGGTCCAAACTGGGCTGGTTAGAGGCTCCCTCCACCATGAATTTCCCAAAACTTGGCTGTTTAGAGGCTCCCTCCACCATTAATTGGTCCAAACTGGGCTGGTTAGAGGCTCCCTCCACCATGAATTTGCCCAAACTGGGGTGGTTAGAGGCTCCCTCCACCATTAATTGGTCCAAACTGGGCTGGTTAGAGGCTCCCTCCACAATTAATTGGTCCAAACTGGGCTAATTAGAGGCTCCCTCCACCATGAATTGGTCCAAACTGGGTTTTTTAGAGGCTCCCTCCACCATGAATTTGCCCAAACTGGGCTGTTTAGAGGCTCCCTCCACCATGAATTGGTCCAAACTAGGCTGGTTAGAGGCTCCCTCCACCATGAATTGGTCCAAACTGGGCTGGTTAGAGGCTCCCTCCACCATGAATTTCCCAAAACTTGGCTGTTTAGAGGCTCCCTCCACCATTAATTGGTCCAAACTGGGCTGGTTAGAGGCTCCCTCCACCATGAATTTGCCCAAACTGGGCTGTTTAGAGGCTCCCTCCACCATGAATTGGTCCAAACTGGGCTGGTTAGAGGCTCCCTCCACCATGAATTGGTCCAAACTGGGCTGGTTAGAGGCTCCCTCCACCATGAATTTCCCAAAACTTGGCTGTTTAGAGGCTCCCTCCACCATTAATTGGTCCAAACTGGGCTGGTTAGAGGCTCCCTCCACCATGAATTTGCCCAAACTGGGCTGTTTAGAGGCTCCCTCCACCATGAATTTGCCCAAACTGGGCTGGTTAGAGGCTCCCTCCACCATGAATTGGTCCAAACTGGGGTTTTTAGAGGCTCCCTCCACCATGAATTGGTCCAAACTTGGCTGTTTAGAGGCTCCCTCCACCATGAATTGGTCCAAACTGGGGTGGTTAGAGGCTCCCTCCACCATTAATTGGTCCAAACTGGGCTGGTTAGAGGCTCCCTCCACCATGAATTTCCCAAAACTTGGCTGTTTAGAGGCTCCCTCCACCATGAATTTCCCAAAACTTGGCTGTTTAGAGGCTCCCTCCACCATTAATTGGTCCAAACTGGGCTGGTTAGAGGCTCCCTCCACCATGAATTTGCCCAAACTGGGCTGTTTAGAGGCTCCCTCCACCATGAATTTGCCCAAACTGGGCTGGTTAGAGGCTCCCTCCACCATGAATTGGTCCAAACGGGTTTTTAGAGGCTCCCTTCACCATGAATTGGTCCAAACTTGGCTGTTTAGAGGCTCCCTCCACCATGAATTGGTCCAAACTGGGGTGGTTAGAGGCTCCCTCCACCATGAATTTGCCCAAACTGGGCTGTTTAGAGGCTCCCTCCACCATGAATTGGTCCAAACTGGGTTTTTTAGAGGCTCCCTCCACCATGAATTGGTCCAAACTGGGCTGGTTAGAGGCTCCCTCCACCATGAATTGGTCCAAACTGGGGTGGTTAGAGGCTCCCTCCACCATTAATTGGTCCAAACTGGGCTGGTTAGAGGCTCCCTCCACCATTAATTGGTCCAAACTGGGCTGGTTAGAGGCTCCCTCCACCATGAATTTGCCCAAACTGGGCTGGTTAGAGGCTCCCTCCACCATGAATTGGTCCAAACTGGGGTTTTTAGAGGCTCCCTCCACCATGAATTGGTCCAAACTGGGGTTTTTAGAGTCTCCCTCCACCATGAATTGGTCCAAACTGGGGTTTTTAGAGGCTCCCTCCACCATGAATTTGCCCAAACTCTGCTGGTTAGAGGCTCAATCCACCCTGATTTTCAAAACAAATGTTGGTGCCAACCTCAACTTACTACAAGGGCCAAATTCACTGCTGGTGACAAGCTCTCCTCACTGCAAGTGCCAAATACACATGTTTCAAGGTGTTTTCCTACTGTCAGAGAGGTGGTATTGAGTGTGTAAAGTGTGTAGTTGTTAGGCTGTGATGTTGGGGTAATAGAGGGTCTTTGGTGTGTTAGATGCCCCCAGACATGCTTCCCCTGCTGTCCCAGTGTCATTCCAGAGGTGTTGGCATCATTTCCTGGGGTGTCATAGTGGACTTGGTGACCCTCCAGACACGGATTTGGGTTTCCCCCTTAACGAGTATCTGTTCCCCATAGACTATAATGGGGTTCGAAACCCGTTCGAACACACGAACATTGAGCGGCTGTTCGAATCAAATTTCGAACCTCGAACATTTTAGTGTTCGCTCATCTCTAGTCATTAGTATTGAGTTGGACCTCCACTGATCTGATTTTGATAGGCAATCAATAGTATAGTTCTGTAAAACTTCTTTAATATATTTTACATCATAGGTAATGGCATATTATGAATATTATTACCCCAGAATACTCCTTTAAATGCCCCCAATTAGTAAAAATGCCAAGATTCAATATTATACAACACTAGTTTACTTTGTATGGACCTTCATTGTTAGCTGAAGATATTAAACCATAGGCAAGACATTGTCGAACTGGTCTGCACACGTGCTGAATCCGTATTTGTGTTTCACTCTGTATACTCCTTTTTTCTTGCACAGTATTCCCTTATGGACTTGTTATCCAAAATGGTGGTTGGGCAGCCTCATTTTGTCCGTTGCATTAAGCCAAATGATGACCGAGAGGCAATGACGTTCTGCAGGGAAAGGGTGCTCATGCAATTGCGTTACACTGGGATTCTAGAAACCGTCAATATTCGAAGACAGGGATATTCACATCGTATTTTATTTGAGGAGTTCCTGAAAAGGTAAGAAGTACATTTACAACATGCTCTGCTGTTTAACTGAACCTCAGTCCCACAAATATCCTTGTCATGGAACCAAGATATTCTGCAAATATCTACAAGACTATGGGGAAATTTATATGATATTAGTTGTAAACTAAAATACACTACAGTGCTTGAGAATGGCTCTAGTAGCTCTAGAATGGCCAGACCAAGACTGTACTACAAGTCTGTTTACTAGAACAACCAACACCCAGTTCACAAGATACACGTGGGTCTCAGAGGTGGGACCCATATCCATTGGGCACTTACATCATTTCCAATGGATATAGCCATAAATGCCCATAGGAAAAAAAAAACATCTAATGTCAGTCCTCATTTTAGACTGGGTTCACACTACTGTTAATCTTTGTCCATTGCTCTCATCCATCACAGGGTGAGAGCAACGGACATTAAATGACAGTTGCAGACAAAGCCCCCTCCTTTGGATGTCCATCTGCATTCACCCCAATGTAAATAAGCATGATAGAAACTTTTGGCCAACGTGTTTTCTTATCATGTTTTCCCCTTCTAATCTTAAATCTAGTGAACAGTTGATTACAATGAGTCCAAAATACATTACTCCTACAGTGACCATTGCTGGTGAAATATAGTATTACATGCCGTCCACTTCAATGAATGACTGTCCATGTAATATATAGACAAAGTCTTGGTTTGGCCAATCTAGAGCTTCTGGTTGTAATAGTTTTACAGGAGCTGGTGACGTTCTTCTTATAGCAAGGATATGGAAAGGAGATGTCTTGCTCAGACAAAACCTTTAAGATTTTACCCTGTCTGTATTGTATCTACCTGCTGAAGTATACACATTGTATAGATGATAGATAACTAGGGTTGAGCCGATCTTGACTTTTCAGGATCGATTTTGAAATCCGATTTCCAATCATTTTTCATTTGAACCCGATCTCGATTTTAAAAACAATCCTATTCACCATACAGCATGGAATCTAACAATTGAACGCTTTAATTGTTAGAATCCACGCTGTGTAGTGATTTTTTTAATTCACTAAGTAGCCAGAGGATTTTTTTTTTAATCCTCTGGCTACTTAATCCCCCCTGGTGTCCACTTACCTGCAGAGATTGCTGGTCCGCTGCCCAGTGTTCTTGTTCTTCTTCGCCTCGCTGCCCCCTGCCTCCCAGGTTAGGAAAGTGTTGGCGGGTTAGGAGAGTGTGGGCGGGTATTGGGAGGGGAGACGTCACGTCTCCCCGCCCTGTACCCGCCCACACTCTTCTAAGCCACAAGCCCCACCTTCTTCCTAGCTCTTTAACACTAACCTGGGAGGCGGGGGCAGCGAGGTGAAGAAGAATGAGAACACCGGACCAGCCATCTCTGCAGGTAAGTAGCTACTAGAGATGTTAGCTAGTCTCCCATTAGAATGAATGAATGCAGCCAGCATGCAGGGGGTTAAGGCTGTGTGTCGGCTGCTTCCATTCATTCCTATGGAACCACAGCAGACCCTTCACACTGAGTATACACTCCGATCAGAATGAGCGGAGCGTATACTCAGTGTGAAGGCTAACATTGTTAGCTTTTTCCACAATGCTTGGCCAGTAGTAAAGCATCGTGGGAAATAATCACCAATCTCGATCTCACCTAAAACGATCGTGTTCGGAATTCCGATGGCGATCGTGAAATTTTCTCGATCGCCGATCGGAATCCGAACTTTTCGCTCAACCCTATAAATAACAGGTACATAAGAACCACCTGGAAGAGATCTCAAAGGAGACTCAAGTCACCAGCCGGACAGCTGATAGTAATTCTACCCAAAGTCTGATAAACAGTCATTGTCTTCTTTCTGCACCCATCTGCACTAATAGCTTATAAAATGCAATTGTCATATAAACATTGTCTATGGGTATGGGGAGAACCTGCTAACTCATCTATTTTGTTTGTACAGGACTAAAAAGGATCAAAGTAGCAATTAAGTTTAGGGCTTAGGGATCTTTCCTATCCTCAGATTTACCATCAGCCGGCGACTCATGTTCATTCTTGCCTAATGGGTTTTTGAATATGAACAAAGAAATGTCAATCTGTTTAGCATTTGATCTGCTCTTCTGAATATTTGAGGAATTTCATGGATCACCAGCTAATGTATTTATCTATTCCCAATATTTCACTTATAGAAACCTTCTCTAAGCTTTAATTATGGCTCTGAGCGCTGAAAGTAATGTGTGCAAATTCAGCAACGGCTTGTCAGTGTCTCACATCTCACATATAGAACCTGATGTAAGGAGAAACTTTGGCGATTGTAAGATCTTTGTAATGATTTACTGCACAGAAAAAAGCAAAACTATATATATATATATATATATATATATATATATATATATATATATATACACACACTATACCTAAATATGTAAACACTAAACGTACACCTACAGTACTGAGCAAAAGTTTTAGTAAGAATTCTTTCACAAATAGAAGGGTTAATAATTAAGATAAATCTAAATCCCATCAATATTTGGTGTGACCTTTGCCCTTTGGAGGAGGAGTCCTGGAAGTGACGATACGGCCCCCACAGATATAGCCCTGATCTTATCATCCAGTCCACCTGGGATGACATGAAGAGACAGAAGGATTGGAGGAAGTCTACATCCATAGAAGATCTGGGCTTAGTTCTCCAAGATGGTGGGAACAACCTCCCTGCTGAGTTCCTTCAAAAACTGCAAGTGGCAAAGGGCAAAGGTCACACCAAATATTGATGGAATTTAGAATTCTCTTTTCTTCAGTCACTTCATTTTGTTAATTTGCAAAAATAAAATATTAACCCTTCTATTTGTGAAAGTATTCTTTCTTTTGGATAGATAGATAGATAGATAGATAGATAGATAGATAGATAGATAGATAGATAGATAGACTTTTATGATATCCCATTCTAAACCCACAGCCAAGTGTGAACGCTCCCTTAGACATTGATGGGTTCTGGCTCACAGTTTCTGCTCTAGTTCATCCCAAAGGTGTACATATAGAATACCTTTACATCTTTACATCTCCATCTGAACAAACCCACCCAAGATACTCCCAGGACTTAATACTGACAAAACCCCATCTACTCACAAGACATAAAATTCTTACAAGCATGTAAGACTGTTACAACTATCATAGCTTTTCTTTTCTTTATATAGATTGGGAGCCCCATATTGGGATCAGAGTGTACTTTTTTTATCAGTATGTCTTTGTAGAATGGGAGGAAATCCACACGAACACGGGGAGAACATACAAACTCCTTGCAGGTGTTGTTCCTGGCAGGATTTGAACCCAGGACTCCAGCGCTGCAAGGCTACAGTGCTAACCACTGAGCCACCATGTTGCCCCACTATCATAGCTTTTCTATTCACTGATGCTACAGATTGTGTTTATCACAGGATTCTATTCATATGAAAATATTTCCATAGTGTTTCTTTCCTGTATTGAGGAACCGCAAAATACATTATTTTCCTTTGCAATTCGGTATTTTATTTTCTATTATTTTGCTACATTATTATGGAACAATTTCTATCTGTTTTATTCATATCTTCTTCTAGGTATTATTATCTTGCCTTCAAAGCTCATCAGAATCCTCCACCAACAAAAGAGAGTTGTACTGTTATTCTAGAAAAAGCCAAACTTGAAAAGTGGGTTCTCGGAAGAACTAAGGTAAAATTGTGATTATATTTCTGTGACATTAAAGGGGATCTTGCTATTAAAGGGGTTGTCCCATAACAAGGATCTTATCTATACTGCTAGTTTTTGTGGATTTAAGACTTTTCCTAAATACATTGCTTTATCAAAAGTGCTTTGTTTGGCCGCTATCTTAATTTATTCACTTCATTGTTTACATGCGTTTCTATGACCACGGGCCCCAGACCACTGGCTTATCTGCTCAGTCTCTCAGTGATGTAGCTCCCTGCTCACAGGGGGGACGGAGGGGCTGAGTGCTGGGAGCAGCTCTGAGCTGTGTATGTCTGACAAGAGGCGGAGCTCCTCAGACAGGGGAGGGGGAGGTGAGAGCTCCGAGATTTTTGAACTCTTTATCTTCAGCTCTTCTACTTATTAGTTGGTTTAATTGAATTTGGCTGATAAGGGCTGTGATAAGGAGTCTGTATGTAATGCAAGCTGACTCAAATCCAGCTCTTCTACATCAGCTTCATACTGTGGTAATGCATTTACAACCAATCCCTCATTACTGACTGCAAACATAGCAGATAGCAGATCAAGGGAAACTCCGCCCACAAATGTGCTGAAAAATCCAGGAAGTGAAGAGAGCACAGAGCCTGCAGGTTAGTGAACAAGAGTTATGGGAATACCCCTTTAAATACACTTATGCCTAATCTACAGAGTAGGGAACAAGCATTGGATTGCAGAGAATCCGACCTCTGGAACCCGTTGGAAGTCTCATAGAAGTGAATGGAGCTCTGGTCACACAAGCAAACCAGCCCTTTATTCTCATGGAGTATATAGGGTAACATTTGGTTCCCCGTTCTGCTGGTCACAGGGAATCCAAGACTCAGATCCCCGAAATCTGACACAAAACCTCCTATCCCTTGACTTTTAAGTAAAAGTGCTTCCACTGCTGCCCTATATAAAGGTTCAGAGGCTATTTTGGGTAGTGTACCTCTTGATGTTTTGATGAGAGACTGTTGACTGTTAAACATGCGTCTCTGAGGCACTGGAAGACATTTTTGCCAAGTTGACAGGCTTTGAGAGGAGTTTATCATTGGATTGACACAAGCCCATCATCTTAGGCGTTCTGACCTAGCTCTTCGGAGGTGTGGCGAATGGTGATTAGGTGAATGTTTGCATGCGGTGACAGGTTCCAAGTGGCCAAGACATTCAGGTTTCTTAGATTTCCCTACAAGCAGAAGCAGCTCCTACAGTTTCCTGGTCCACCATCCAGTCACAGGTGGCGCCTTCATTACACTGCGTGGTCTTTGCCAAACCATTTCCAGGCACTTAGCAGAAGGAAATTTGGTATCCCAATGGCCATTACATGTCCTGCCATTGATAGCCAGCCACTGTCACCTACAGTATATGTGCATTGGTGTCATGTACAAGAAATCTAAACTGCTATAGACTGGACCCGTATCATCCAGGTTCTGTGCGGGATCTGAATATGGTTAACTTTGAGTATGGAGGCCTCATGTTTGACATTCCCAATAAAGGAAATGTTCCTCACATAGCACTGGGGTCTATTTTTTTAACATAGGAGCCTATGGACATCAAATGGCATCCATTGTTGTTGATGGCCGATGGATGGCATTCTTCTAGATATCGTCATTGACTTACATTTGTTACATGCAGTACAAACACATACAGCATGTGGAATATGGTGTGTTTTTTTTAACATTGATGCAGTGCGCTGCACGGTTTATAACCTCATGGTAAAACTGCTTGTCTTTTAGTGCAAATTGCCATCATTAGGTTTTCATACTGCATGGACCTAATGTAATGGACCTAATGGTATGATTTGTGCATACATGTGATCCCCACCAAATGAGTAGAGAATTTTCTGAATCCATACATGATCCAAAATAAAGGTGTCAAATGTTTAGAGCAGTTTCACAATATCCTTAATAGAATACGTAAATTATAAAGGACAGCATGGACCAAGCCCATAACATTTCATGGATTATCAATTAAGCATGGAGTCAGATGTCATGTGGCATTAATATCATTGTAGAGATTATTTATAATAATGACACCAGAAGCCTGGTGATGGGCGAGGGTCACCACTGCTTTCTATTAAATTAACCACTTGCCATGGATTATTAACAGGTCAGCTAAAGAGACGACTGAGTAAATAAAAGGAAATCACACCACACGCCATGCCAGCCAAAGGACTCCCAGCGGGCATGAAATTACCAACTTGATTTGCTCACAAAACACCTCCCAGCCTTTTCTTAATGGGGATGTATGAGATTAATAAAAGGTTTACTTACGTCTAAAAATATTGCCTTTCCTTAGTATTGCCTCATTTATAGGAATAGTACAGAAGTGCAGCAAGTGTAGCAACATTTAGGGAAAAAAATATGTTACATAGCCCTCATTAAAGGGAATGTGTCATTGTTTTTATGGGAAACATTTTTAGAGAATTTTTGATGCTTTCATTGTATATGTTGTCTATCTATCTATCTATCTATCTATCTATCTATCTATCTATCTATCAATCAGATTTACTCTATATATATATATATATATATATATATATATATATATATATACACTCACCGGCCACTTTATTAGGTACACCTGTCCAACTGCTCGTTAACACTTAATTTCTAATCAGCCAATCACATGGCGGCAACTCAGTGCATTTAAGCATGTAGACATGGTCAAGACAATCTCCTGCAGTTCAAACCGAGCATCAGTATGGGGAAGAAAGGTGATTTGAGTGCCTTTGAACGTGGCATGGTTGTTGGTGCCAGAAGGGCTGGTCTGAGTATTTCAGAAACTGCTGATCTACTGGGATTTTCACGCACAACCATCTCTAGGGTTTACAGAGAATGGTCCGAAAAAGAAAAAACATCCTATGAGTGGCAGTTCTGTGGGCGGAAATGCGTTGTTGATGCCAGAGGTCAGAGGAGAATGGACAGACCGGTTCGAGCTGATAGAAAGGCAACAGTGACTCAAATAGCCACCCGTTACAACCAAGGTAGCCAGAAGAGCATCTCTAAGCGCACAGTACGTCGAACTTTGAGGCAGATGGGCTACAGCAGCAGAAGACCACACCGGGTGCCACTCCTTTCAGCTAAGAACAGGAAACTGAGGCTACAATTTGCACAAGCTCATCGAAATTGGACAATTGAAGATTGGAAAAACGTTGCCTGGTCTGATGAGTCTCGATTTCTGCTGCGACATTCGGATGGTAGGGTCAGAATTTGGCGTCAACAACATGAAAGCATGGATCCATCCTGCCTTGTATCAACGGTTCAGGCTGGTGGTGGTGGTGTCATGGTGTGGGGAATATTTTCTTGGCACTCTTTGGGCCCCTTGGTACCAATTGAGCATCGTTGCAACGCCAAAGCCTACCTGAGTATTGTTGCTGACCATGTCCATCCCTTTATGACCACAATGTACCCAACATCTGATGGCTACTTTCAGCAGGATAATGCAATGCCATGTCATAAAGCTGGAATCATCTCAGACTGGTTTCTTGAACATGACAATGAGTTCACTGTACTCCAATGGCCTCCACAGTCACCAGATCTCAATCCAATAGAGCATCTTTGGGATGTGGTGGAACGGGAGATTCGCATCATGGATGTGCAGCCGACAAATCTGCGGCAACTGTGTGATGCCATCATGTCAATATGGACCAAAATCTCTGAGGAATGCTTCCAGCACCTTGTTGAATCTATGCCACGAAGAATTGAGGCAGTTCTGAAGGCAAAAGGGGGTCCAACCCGTTACTAGCATGGTGTACCTAATAAAGTGGCCGGTGAGTGTATATATCTCAAATAAATTACCCTATACTGCATTTCTTACTCTAAGTTTAATAACAAATATACAATCAGAAAATATAAACATAAAAAAAGTGATTGATATCTGGTTTTACAAAATAAATTAGTGACACATCAGATTTAAGGATCACAGTGTCTTTATAGCCATGTTTCTATTTATTGTCCTACTGTATATAAACATATAGAAGCAGAAAACCATTAATATAGGACAAAGGGGCTGGTAGATCATCCCTAAAGCTGACTGCAAAGGTCAACAAATGTCAAAATAAATCTGCCGGGTGACCTTAAATGAGCCAGTCCTCCCATATGTGTCTCCGTGTGACAGGGAACTGGAAAACCATGTCTTTCCTTTTTTGTCTTTTCTGCCTAAGGTTTTCCTAAAATACTACCATGTGGAACAGCTGAACCTGTTACTGCGGGAAGTCATTGGACGGGTAGTGGTGATGCAGGCGTATACCAAAGGATGGCTCGGGGCAAGAAGATATAAGAAGGTCAAACAGAAGAGGGAAAAGAGTGCTACCTGTATACAGGCTGGTAAGGATTAGTGTAACGTACAGCAGTACAACCTACAGTATATAGTGACATCTAGGCAGTGACGTAGCTTCAGATATATAGTGTAACTTATAGACATATGGTGGAAAATAAAAAATAAATCAATTTAGGAGGCTTATGGTGACTTACACAATCAAGTAATCCTATAACACATCTTACATTATATACATTATATACTCTGGTGTCAAATAAAGCTATCCTCATTCTGTCTGCAGTTATCACATATTACCTAAAAACTTCTGCAGATTATTACATGGGGTCCTTGATAGACAGACAGACAGACAGATGATTGATAGATAGATAGATAGATAGATAGATAGATAGATAGATAGATAGATAGATGATAGATAGATAGATCGGTGCACATACAAGCAAGCTAGCAAGTGCAGTCCCATTACTATTGTCAATGCTGTTGGAGCCACGAATCGTTCAGGAACCAAAGTGGTGATGCCATCGATATACATTATAATATATTGATTTCTCATTGCAGCATGGAGAGGATATGATGCTCGCAAGAAATTCCAGGAAATAAGAAACAGAAGAAATGAAGCTGCTGTTGTTATCCAAGCAGGTGATACATTGTAGTCTACAGTCACTGACAGGACATGGATGTGCACAGGACTTGGTTGACCCGTCTTCAGCTCAGTGACCTCAGCAGACATTTATCTAGTGTTAAAATTAGGGAACTTATGTGATGTTTTATGAGCTTAACAATGTGGCAAACTAGACCCCTTACCTTCACTTGAAGTGTCAGTCGGGAGGTTATAAGAACTATACTCTTGACAACACATACATTTGTCATTTTACAGTATATCTGCCATATAGTTGGCTACTCATTGGATACAATTGTGCTCTCTAGTTCAGTCTTACTTGAAATATGTGCCATGACAATGTCTGAAGATGACTTTCTGGTTACATTACTTCTGATTAAGACAAACCCTTGACTATATTCTCCATTAGAACAAATGAATCTACCAGAAGTTATCTTCTCACGATCCCCTCTATGAGCCAGAACACAGAGCTAGTGTAACGTCTCTGCCTATTCGGGTCTCTGTGCACCTTCTGCTTGCATGCTGTGGTGCAGGAGGCATTATCAGTTTGATTTCTTACTTAGAGTTATTTGTTGCTCTATATGAACATTGATCATTTGTTGCTCTATTACCTCTCCTCTGTAATTAAATTTCCACCACACCCATCTCCTGCACCTTATTACCCTCTGTTCATCAAATAGTTAATCTTAGCCTTACCTCTGTGATTGACAACCTGTCTACCAACCAAGTTTGAGGCAGTTCCTGAGCTTTCTCTATACAGGTCATTAGCCCACACAGGTCTGCTGGCTATTTTGACTCTGTCCTGTTACTTTGTCCTTGCTAGCTTCCTACTTCTCTTACTATTGTATTACTCACCTCTGGTCTTTGCCTTTTCTTGTGACTACTCTTTTGGATTATGATTTTGTACTGCTTTGTCTCTCTGGCTTTGACCTTTAACTACTAGACTTTTCTTCTATGTTATTTGACTGGTCTTATTCTATGTACATTTATTCAGAGAAGGGACCTGTAAGGATTGGAGTCAGGGTCAGGCAGTGCAAAGTGAAACAGCTGGGAAAGCAACACTGTGCAACTAATGACAAAAGGGGTCGCAGGCCGTACTATTAGCCATTCAGAGATCTCGTGGATTATCAGGCCTACTTCCCCCCCCCCCCCCCCTTACCCACCCTCATCCCTCCGGCCCCCCGTCCCATCCAAACCTTCCCACTCCCCTCCCGCATTTTTCTGGGTACGTCTTCTTTCATCTCTTCCTAGTGACCTAGGTTCTCAGATACTGCTTGCCACGTCATTTTGGTTTTTCTCACGATTATCCTTAATTTCCGCTTTATTTATTGTTCATTTTCATAGGTAATGGTCATGTTGACCTCATTGGAATACCCTTTCCTTGTATGTAATTTTTTGGTATTCTTATTCCCTAATGTATGACACCATGCATATGTATCTTTTACCATTGTATTTTCGCAGAAGCTGTGCCTTCTTTATATGTGCATGCTCAATTTTGGTATGTCTATACTTTTTGAAAATCAATAAAAATTATTATAAAAAAAAAAAGGGGGTCGCAGGCCCTGCAGCTATAACTATGCTGTAAGATCTGAGATGAGGCAGACCAATGCACTTCCTAATTGAAGTGCGCCTACCACGGCTCCTAACCTTCTATCCGGCGGCTAGGATAAGGGGAGAGGAGGCCCTGAAAGTCCAAGGGACTGGAGTCACGGGGTCATACCTAAACAGAAAGCACAGTGTAAATGCAATGCAAAACAAAAGACTAAACAGCATGGAACCAGGGAGGACCACAAGTCCTAGCAAGGCACAGAAGAGAAGGCGAGGTCAGACGAGCAAGAGGTCAAGCCAGGAGATATAATAAAAGGTACCAAATCAAAAGACAAGGGATAGTCAAAAATACAAGCTGGGTCTAAAAACCAAGAAACATATGGAATACAAACAGACAGGGAATCAGACTGAGCAGGGGGACCAGGAAACACAAAGTGAATGGCTGGCAAGGATCCATGCCTGGGTGGGGATTAAATAGCAGCAGAGAACACACCTGATGGCTAATGACATGGAGACTGAGAGCAAGGAAAAGATTAACCCTTAATGACCTAAGCACACCCAATAGAACTCCTAACACGTCTCCCAAGGAGACCGCGGCGACTCCATATCCTGACAGGACCATCACCAAGTTGCCTTCTGTCGACTAGGGCAGGTCAGGGAAGTAGGCAGGGATAGGGCCTGGTTCAAGTTTAGGAGTCACTGTCTCTGTCTTCCCTTCTTCCTGGTTTCAGCAGCAGCACTAGGGAATTGCACAATTAGCAATTCCCTCACAGCTTGTAGCCAAAGTAGCTTTTGTCCTGGTGGATCCAGCCCATCCATGTACTGTATTTCATAGTTGGCCAAAATCTGCATCATAAATGTCCCAGGTGCCAATGGGAAAATAGATGAGCTAAAAGTGATATTAGTATGTATAATACTCAAATTGTATCAGTTTACATGTAAAGTTTCACATTGTCACGGTCAATTTTAAGGCACAATCGCCCCACAATGGCTCCAATATACAGAAAGCTATGGTTCATCTGCATGTAGTCATCAGTGTTTTACTTGGTTGCAGCATCGAGGACATTCTCAGGGATATTCACCGCACTATATGAGTCACTGAGCAGAAGCCTTCATTTACATATCGTTTATTGCCTGAAAACCAGAATGTTACTATGAGTTTTTCTTGTTAAGGAAATGGATTTATGTAGATCGGAAAGAGCGCATGAGTTTAGCCCAAAGCAAAGTACTGTAAATGACAGTATCTTAAAAAGCAGTGAAAAGCTTTTGTTACGCGGCTGCGGAGTATGTTCATGTAAAACTGTGCATGGTGCACACAGTGGGGATAGCTGTATACACAACACTACAGACTAACACAGATAAATATCCTCTAGTAAAGACTTAGGGAGCCTACTGTAAATTCATAAGCTGCATACATCTCTCTTCTGTCCTGTCCTGACATATTGATGCAATTTATCGGACCAGATACAACTGTAGCAAAGCATCAGTTGTGAAGATTCTGTATAAGTTCTGTATAGCTTCTAGGTCTGTATGCGATCCTATATAAAGGAATGTTTGCATTCACTGGTAAAAAGCACAGATCTTGAAAATTCTGAAGGAGGAATCTGGGAAGTCTATTAAATAACCACAATTGGAATAACTTCCTATTCCCTCTTGTTTGGATATGCCACTGTTTTTTTTTCCTGCAGAGCAGCGCCCAAGTCACCCAACTGTGCAGAGAACTAGAGTCATCCGGAATTTGGAGACCTTATAAAAGCAAAATTTGCAGACAACCCCCCTTCCTTAGTATATACACTCTCCCTAATGTGTACGATTATCCCCTGACCCTGGTCTATAGTCTCTCACTCTGCCAAATCAGTATCCCTGCGCTATGCTGAGGAGGTTCAAAAGACAGAAACAGCGCTGTCCATAGCTGGGAATCTGTTCCTTCTGGAATAGAAATACTAATTTGGCAATTAAATCCGCATCATGATAGTAGGCTTATTAACTGAGTCATGCATGATGTTAAGGAGGCTGCTCTCTAGAGGGCGGCATAGAGAGGTACTGTTCTCCTAATTACATCCTGGAGAATAGATTTGCATATTTTTTACCCAGAATCCCTAGCGGAGCAGGAATGACTTGTAAGTCTCCGTACTGCCTATGTAGGCACACACTCTCCCTAATGTGTACGATTATCCCCTGACCTTAGTATATACAGTAATACAGTTTCCTGCCCTGTGCCCACCATATAGTACTGTATAACACTCCTCAGTGGCACCCAAACATAGTATAATGCTCCCCAGTGGCCCATTTGAGTACATTCCATCATGTACTCAACTCGATGGGGGCTTTTGAGTAGTAAATTCATAGTATATAAATTCAATGAATATATTCATGAGGTTGGGTCCTCTGCTTCATTGCTATTATTATACTATAGGGTCTCCTCAGACCCCATAGTATAATAAGTGGTGGCTCAGGGGAGGTGATTAAAAATAATAAAAAAAAACACTTATATTCACCTTAACTCACTTCTTCTGGGCATCCAAGTTCCGTCTGGCTCTCTTCAGCATCTTCTTCGGTCCTCTTGTGCCTGTGACTGAAGTCATGTGCCCCAGACTGCTGGAGCCTGTGATTGGGCCTCAGAGGTCATGTGGGGTGCAATGATGTCATTATACCAGCATGCGCCATATGAATGCTGAAGCCTGTGATTGGGTCCCAGCAGTCATGTGGGGTGCACTGGTGTAATGACATCATTGCACCCCCATGTGACCACTGAAGCCCAGTCACAGGCCCAAGCAGTAACGTCTGAGGTGCATGAAGAGCCCCAAAGAGTATTCTAGGGACTGTTAGAAGCCCAGGAGAGGTGAGTATAAGTATTTGTTATTTTTAATCACCTCCTCTGGGTAGGCTACCATTGGGGAAGTGACTAACAATATGTATAGCGGTTGGGAAACCGACTTTCTCCGACCACTATCATGGTGATCTGAGGCCCCAACTATCTCCAGCAAGCCGTGAGCCCCGTACCCCTCTGGGCCTGATCGCAGTTGCATCCCCTGCATATCGTTATGGCCCTGCATAATGGCCTATTCTCACTGACCCCCTGTTGCATCAATTCTGATCCCCACTGCTACCTACTTCCTACTGGCCCTTCTTGAGACACGGCAGTGGCTGTGGTTCTTTCCTATGTGTCAAGAAGGACCAGGTAATAGAGATGAGTGATGACTTGGGACGCCTCCAAATGTGTGAGGGTTTAGAGGTTTTCACTGTTTCGTTGGAGTCCTGAGCTCAAATCTAACCAAGGACAACATCTATATGGAGTTTGGATGTTTTCTCTGTGTTTGGGTGGGTTTCTTTCCAAGACACACTGATAGAGAATTTAGGTTGTGGGCCCCACTTGGAACAGTGAGATGACAATATCTGTAAGGGACTACAGTACATATTGGTGTTGGATCAGAGGGAAGTATTACATATATACACTATGTGATCAAAAGTAACCAGACACCTGGCTGAAAATAACTTACAAGTTGGTGGCGCCCTCCATCGGTAATGCTGGATACAATATGGTGTTGGCCCACCCTTAGCCTTGATGACAGCTTCCACTCTTGCAGGCATACGTTCAATCAGATGCTGGAAGGTTTCTTGGGGAATGGCAGCCCATTCTTCTTGGAGTGCTGCACTGAGGAGTGGTATCGATGTAGGTCGGTGAGGCGTGGCATGAAGTCGGCGTTCCAAAACATCCCAAAGGTGTTCTATAGGATTCAGGACTGTGTGCAGGCCAGTCCATTACAGAGATGTTATTGTCGTGTAACCACTCTGCCACAGGCCGTGCAGTATGAACAGGTGCTCGATTGTGTTGAAAGATGCAATCGCCATCCCCGAATTGCTCTTCAACAGTGGGAAGCAAGAAGGTGTTTAAAACATCAATGTAGGCCTGTGCTATGATAGTGCCACGCAAAACAACAAGGGGTGCAAGCCCTCTCCATTACCGATGGAGGGCGCCACAAACTTGTAAGTCATTTTCAGCCAGGTGTCTGGATATTTTTGATCACATATATATATATATATATATATATATATATATATATCTCCAGCTGGATAACGCCTTTAAATAACCTGGCCAAGAACTTTCCCTTTTACCAGTCTTCTAAATGTATTCCATAGTTCCGAATTCTAAAATAAACATGAAATTGAAATGTTCCATTGACAGACAAAAGTTTAAATTTCATTATTGCCATTTTTTCTCTGGGTGCCAGTGACGATGAGAAGGCAGAACACCATTCACATCCAGGACCATTCTGAGAATTTAGAAAACATTTGGCTTACATGTTTCTGCAGTCCCGCTCATATTGAAATTTGTTTCCCTTTCATCTCTTTCCCAGTAAAATCAGCAGTGGGGGCTTATCCTGTTAGCTTCCTTAGAACTTCCTTTTTAGAATTCCCAATCTATTGCAGCACATTCACATACCGGGAACAAGATGCCTTTTCATGCTGTCAACTTTTTTTTTTTCATCTGAAATGTAAATTAATTCTTGCTAGTACGCCTTGACAGAGATCAAAGTAGGGGTATTAACCTTATTGGGCCTCCTCTCCACCGGAATCTGCTGCTGAGGCGGGGAGGTTAGTGTTGGGGGGCAATCTTAATTGTTATCTGTGGCAGTTCTCCAAGCAGTGGTCCAACTAGAAGTCGGCGTTTCAAAGTTCTTTTTTTTTTTATTTTTTCATAGCGATTTTATCATTTTTTTGCAAACTATGATGTAAAAAACAGGATCTTATTTCATTGAAGAGAGTCTCGGCCCGATTGTACAATATTATCTAAGTGGTTTTGACAGCGATTGATCTTAGTCTGGTATAAAACAGGAAAGCAGCCCCCTGATGGAAATCTCTTAACTTAAGAAATTGTTCTTTTTTTTTTTTCGGCGGAGTCTTTGGGGGTATGAGAATTTGCATTTTAAAAATAAACAGGCGCCTTTCAAATACATGAGCTGGTGGTCGAGAGATCTCAGTGGGATTATGTACTGCACAACCCATTGATCAAGTGGAGGAGACAAGAAAGGCTTGAAAAAATAATCTAGTTGAAGTTACATTCCCTATGGGTATGGAAATATACATACAAATAGTGATATCTGATGCGCCGCGCTGTCAGATGGAATTTCACTGAATAGGAGTTGATGGTGGATGTTGCTCGGGTGCGATAGCATTTCCATAGACAAAGCCCACCTACGCACCTGCTGAGACTGCACCTGAAGACAATAACATGTGGTAGGGAAATAGTGCAGCGAAAACCAAAGATATCCGAAGTCAGTTCAAAAACTTTTTTTTTTTCTTTTGGGTAATGGGAGGTTAGAATTCTCCTTTATCTGTAATAGTTGCCACAGGTGTAACTGTTCTTCTAGAATACTTCCAAAACGGAATTCTTGTTATGATTTTGTGTCGTACAAATCAAAAATGATCAATTAAAACCAGTCGAAAAAAACTTTTTTTTTCTCCATTTTTTTATGGCTTTTTTTTTGGCAGGCATTATATGTATATTCTGTTCTAGTTTTCTGCATCTTCTAATAGGTGCTCAGTTTGTATTTTTTTCTATTTCCCGACTTTCCTGAGGAATGAGTGCAGTTAGTTTTGCTGCCTGATATAGTTTGGGGCCAGAGAAGAGAAAGGGGCCTGATTCTGAGTTCTGACATTGAGTGCAACAGAGAGAGGGAAGGACCCCCGAAAAAGGACATTCTGTGCTCTTAGGAATGATGGATTCCCGAGTCACTTGTATTGTATCAAAAGCCTCTTTATTGGTATGACTGGAGCACAACGTGTTTCGAGGACTGTCGTCCTTTTTTCAAGTGCAATAATAAATTACCTTAAAAAACCAAAACAACATAAAATCCATACATATACTAAAAAATAAAAAGAATAAAGCACCATAAAAAAATTTTGGGCAATTTTTGGCAGGCATTATATGTATATTATATTCCAGTTCTCTGCATCTTCTAATAGGTGCACTCTACTAATTCCAGCTCAGTTAGTATTTTTCTCTTGTCCCCACATTTCCTGAGGAATGAGTACAGTTAATTTTGCTGCCTGATATAGTTATCATAGTTATCATGCTCTCTACTGCCAAGTTAGGGGTTTTGGGCCAGAGTAGACAAGGGGCCTGATTCTGAGGTCTGACATTGACTGTCTCTGATTATACAATGTCATAGCACAGAATCATGCCCCCTTGTCTATTCCTGTCTGAGCCTACCCGCTTGACGGTAGTCTGATTATCATATGAGGCACCAAAACTAACTGCACTCATTACTCAAAAATGGTGGGGGCTATAAAAAAAATTCCAACTGTGCCAAAATCAGTGGAGCAGAGCCTATCAAAGAAAGGTCTTCCTTAAGAGGACACTAGCATACCGGCAAAAGAAAAGAGATAAAGATGACGGCGCCATGCTGTAGGGAAAAAAGCTTTTATACTAGTCCAAGTCAAACGGAGAAAGAAAAAATAAGCAACTGCAAACAGAAGATGATGTTTGTTATATATGAGTTATAATAAGTTTGATGGGTTAAGGCGCGCCCGTCCCTCTCTCCGCCCTGTCTCACATTTTCGGAAATTTTTTCGTGATTGCTAAAGTGACAACCTCAGAAGTTTTTAGGGAACTGACAACCTCTCTGAGAAATGTAACATTTGGAACTATGGTTGTCACCCAGTGTTTTTTTTAAAACGCGATTCATTGTTCACATTCTGAATTTTTACCCTGAGATGGCAGAGCTGTAATTCTCTCTTTCCCCTTCCAATTCTAATTTCCTACTAAGACCATTAGTCAGATCCAAACCACTTGCTTTTTATAGCGTGATAATCTACAACATTATATACATCTGCTGATATGATGAGGCCGTATATGTAAGCACTTCATTGTATAATACTTACAGCTCTGCCCTTCAGTTTTCGAGTATATTATAATTAATTTCTAGCTACAGAGATTAGGTTTATCACATCCAGACTTCTCTCTGTGCAAAATATTGTGTTTCCTATACTATACTCCATACTATTCAGAGTATAATCCTTCTGAGCCAGCCGGAGATGATATAGCGAGTGCTACAATAATGGGTATTCATTTAATATGAACTAAGTTCTGTATAGGATGGGTGTCTACAATGAATAATTCTTATATCTTACTGATCGTTCCTGCGACTCTCCCATTGTAACCTGTTAATTTCACACTGAGTGAGCTAAATGTGCACGTTCCAAGCTGGAAGCGAGCAGCGATTTATACGGCAAAATACAGCCGAAAGCAGCTTGTCCTACATAACAAGAGTGGAAATGATTGTTCTAACCTTTATGCTCTGAAATACTCAACATACCTTCCTCTAAGTCTATGGCCAGTAATGGAAGCTATATTGGTATCAATGCTTGCTATGGTGGCAGCGGTATAACTTAAAGGGGTTGTCCAGTTTTGCAAGTAATGTAAATGATATTGTTTGTTTAATGAAAAGTTGTACAATTTTCCAATATCCTTTACGTATCAATTCCTCAAGACTTTTTTTAGATTCTTTGATTGCATTGTTTACTTCCAGTAGGTACAAATCCAGTCCATGGTCATGTGATATACAGTCCATGGTCATGTGATATGGAGTCCATAGTCATGTGATAAGGAGTCCATAGTTATGTGATATACAGTCCATAGTCATGTGATATGGAGTCCATAGTCATGTGATATACAGTCCATGGTGATGTGATATGGAATCCATAGTCGTGTGATATACAGTCCATGGTCATGTGATATAGAGTCAATAGTCATGTGATATGGAGTCCATAGTCATGTGATATACAGTCCATGCTCATGTGATATACAGTCCCTGGTCATGTGATATTGAGTCCATAGTCATGTGATATACAGTCCAAGGTCATGTGATATACAGTCCATGGTCATGTGATATGGAGTCCATAGTCATGTGATATACAGTCTATGGTCATGTGATATAGAGTCAATAGTCATGTGATATAAAGTCCATAGTCATGTGATATACAGTCCATATATATGGAATCCATAGTCATGTGATATTCAGTCCATGGTCATGTGATATACAGTCCATATATATGGAATCCATAGTCATGTGATATTCAGTCCATGGTCATGTGATGGACACACAGGTGCACAGCTTGTTACAGTTATCATACATCTTTCTTGTAACGAGCTGTGCACCTGTGTGTCTGTCACATGATCATGGACTGGTTTTTATCCATTGGAAATAACCAATGATTGAGAACAAGCTGAGATTTAGAAAACCCCTACTAATTGATACAGAAAGTATATAGGAAAATTGTAGAACTTTTCATCTTACAAACAGTAACATTTATTTGTGCAACTGGACAATCCCTTTAAGTTGGAGTGACTTACCTTCGTGTGGAGAAATTCCTGCTACAGCAGGTTACTTCCATGACAAATATTACTTCTAGATGACCTCTGTAACATGGAAAGGGAGTGGAAGACAAAATGCATGTTTCCAATATTCTCTATTTTTCACTGTGTAATACCCTGATTGTTACAAGTCATATGGACTGGTCCAGGTCATCACTTTGGTAATTTTCTGAAGGCTGGGCCATTGCTCTTGTTAGGCAGAACAGAGTTGCACCACGGGAGATGTGTGTTACTCTCCCACAGTGCGGCCCACTGATATCAGGAGTTACCCAGAATACCCATGACATGAAGAGGCATACTATTAGGGTGCGTTCACACAATGTAAAATTGAGCGTGATCTGGCACGTATACGTCGTGTCAGAGTTTGAGCACTCAAAAAGATCCCATTGATTTCAATGGGAGTTACGAGCGTATACGCCGCGTTATTATGCGGCTGCAAAGGTGCGAAGGTGATGCTTTTTCTATGTCCAGTCGGTTCCATTCTCCTTCACTATCACCAAGCCGATATTTGGTCTCCAGACCACCTGCTCAGATATAAAGGGGTGCCCAACTGTGAGCTCTATCACATGTATGGCTAAGTCATGCACTCTATATGGGACCTTGGTTCCTCCCTATACTCTGGTCTCGAGGATATAGAGGACACCTCTTTTTCATATTAAGTAAGTTGTGTTCTGTAAAAATCCCAAAGGGAAAGTTACAGGTATTAAAAAAGCTTGTAAATCCGCAATAAGTAAACTGCGCTCCGCAGAATACAGCAGAAGAGAGAAAAACTTGCAAACACTTTTACTGTAGAGGTATCCACATATTATTGCCAGTAAACTAAACATTCCACAGTCGGCATATGTATCCACTAATTTCAATGCATTTATTCAGCCATCCATTTTGGGGGGTTTTTTCATTGATGTGGATACATCACGGAATCCTTACATCAATGTAATGGGTCTATGGGGAAAAAAAGATGGTACACCTGTGTAAATCAATTTTTATGGACCTAGAGACATTGAAAAGAATGGGGAATGTAAAAAAATATCAATATAAAAAATGGATCAGCCATGGGTACAAAATTTAGACATGTGAATACAGCCTTAGCTTTAGTCCCCTTTAACATTCCTTATTGTTTGTACACTTTGTACTAGTATTGACTTTTTCTCTCTTTTCAGCTTTTAAGGGTTATGTGGCCAGAAAGAATTATATTATAATAAAGAGCACACCAGCTACATTCACAGACGGATCTCTAGGCAGGACAGGCAGCGTATATAGCAACAGAAAATGGTAAGTTACATCTTCAATGACTTATACTCCACTTATACGCAAAAAAAATCCAAAACATTTTATAGCAATGTTCTTCTTAGAGTTCAGTATGGCCACCATTTTCTATGTCCGGTCGGTTCCAAATCAAAGGGATCATAAGGAAAAAAGCCTCCCATTGATTTCAATGAGGAGCGCACGTATGCCGGCTCCCATTCAAGTCAATGGGAGCTGCTTTTTATGCGCTCATTCTGAACGTGTTTTTACGATCAGAATGAGCGCAGCGTTACATCGTGTGAAGGCTCCCTTAGACTGACGACATTACCTTGTAGGGCGGCTTCTTGACTTCCCAAAGATGTCTTTCTTATTCTGCATTGCAGCTCTATTTTCATAAAATCAGTGTTTTATTCTTATGACAATTAGCTGGAAAGGCTTTAGGGTGTTTCTTCTCGTGCTGGGGCTTTGCTTTCTGCTATAATCAACCCTAACCATTCTCCAGCTCCAGCCTTCATTTCTGGAGTGACAAGTCCCACTTTGTCACACTTTTTCTGCAGTTAGAGAGGGTTGTCTAGATTAGAGAGCAAAGCCTTGGAAAGTAATATTTTAGGTGTGTAAAATACTACAAAGTAAGAATGCTTTCAGAAATAATAGGGTCAGTCGTTTATTTTTGACACTTAACAGATGAAAGTGAAGTGAAAAGAAAAATGTAATCCCATCAATATTTGGTGTGACCTTTGTCCTTTGGAGGAGGAGTCTGTAAGTGATGATACGGCCCTCACAGATATAGCCCTGATCTCATCATCGTCCAGTCTGTCTGGGATGACATGAAGAGACAGACGGATTGGAGCAAGCCTACATCCACAGAAGATCTGTGCTCCAAGATGGCAATGGGAACAATCTCCCTGCTGAGTTCTACTAAAAACTGTCTTCAAGTGTACTGAGAAGAATTGGTGGAAAACAAAGAGCAAAGGTCACACCAAATATTGATGGGATTTAGATTTCTCTTTTCTTCATTCACTTTACATTCTGTTAATTGACAAAATTAAACTATTAACCCCTCTATTTTTTAAAGCACGCCTACCAGAAACTTTTGCACTGTACTGTATATTAATACCTAGAAAAAATACAAAAAAAACCTTACTCATGTCACTGCTGACCCCATAACCTGGTTGTATTAAGTATGGTTTGAGCCCCCCATGGTATCGTTGGCCATTTCTGATCTAGAGCCTACTTTATATAGCTTTTTACTGTTGCGTATTTGGCTACAAACCAAACTTTACCTAACTTCAATAAAAATCTAAACACGAATAAAGTAAGGGGGGCACAAATTTAGTCCATAAAATGTCCCATTTCCTGTACTTTGATAAAAAGTGAATGTATTGAGTCGTTGTATTTCCTTGCTTATAAATCACTTTATCTCATTTCTGTTCTCCCAGGCAAGAGAATGGTGACACTACTCATTTCACAGAGTCTAACAGCCTGGACCAGCAGTTGGAGCAGGTAGTCTTACGTGGGGGCTCTGAGCACGCCATTGTTACTCTGCATTCCTCCGTCTCCTGTTCATAGTTGTGTTCACGGCTATTTGGCTGAGCCATGTGAACATGAAACCGTTAGTTATGTTTTGAAGTCTCTGAGACAAAGGCCCCGCTTGCTAAGAACTTGAGTTCTGTGGAAAGACAGGGAGGTACAGTGAAAAGAGAGTATCAAAAGGCTGAAAATTTGCTGCGGAGAATAAAACGCGAGCTGCTCCCCGAGGTGGTGTGTCTGTGCACTCCGCTTAGCTACAGATGTTACAGCCTCTATTTTAGTAAAGACCTCAGGTTCTTTGGTAGCACTTTGATATCCTGCTCGAATTCAATATGTGAAATGGAGGAGTCTTTCTGTGACTTGGAGCACAGTACAAGCTTTGAAGTTTGATCCAATTTTTGCTGCTTACCATTTGATGTTGAAAGGATGAAATGAAGAAAATGTACAGTTTTTTTGCCAGTAACTCTGTAGAGCATATGTAAGATAAAAAAAAAATCAAAATCCGCTGGATGATGTACTTAGAAATGTTAAGCAGATTAATACCTTCCTATAGCTTTTTGCTGATACAAATGAAACACGAGGGGGGGGGGGGGGACCGGATAGCGCATAATGTGCCTGGAGATTTCGAGTTTATAAAAATGGTTTGTGAAGGAGCTAGCTCTCAAAAATATCCCATCGTATCGGCTGCTGGTTAACTATTTCCTGTGCAGACTGGGTTCCTTGTGTTGGCAAGAATGAGGTTAACAAGTTTGCAAGCTGCTACGAGTCTGCGGGCTTCCTTCTCTTATACTTTAGTCTCTGGATCAATGTTCTTACTACTTCACTTTTTGATCTCTGGGGAATATCTAGTTTGGGTCATTGCTATTGTCATTGGTTATGACTACGGATGTATCTGGATCAGAGTCCAACCAGAGCAGAGTCCACCTGAAATCGAGGAGAGTCCAGCACTGTCAGTGACAACAAAAAAGGTTACAAGACAGACCCCGTTATAGTCAATGAGGTCCTTTGAGATTCTTTGATGTCCGGGTCCATTTTATTTCAAAATACAGTATGTTTTTCTGTTCCTATGATGAAGCAGAAGAACAGATTAAGCTCAAAATTTTCCAGCATAGATTGGTGTAATTTTGGTGCAATCTTTGTCACATTGTCCGTTCTTGCACCAAAGATGCTCCACATCCCTTGTTCTGTGCCATCTCGCCATTCTGTCCTGACTGGTATAGATTGGCATTCTGGCACATGGGTGTGCTCCTGATTTATTAAGAAGCTGGAGTTTCTCCAGCATGTCTTTGGTCTGTTAGGCCCTTTATGAAGACCGGCGTACAAAACACCAGTCTTTATAAATCTGTCCCAATGAAAGTGAGTGATAGCTAAAGATAATATATGGGCTGAGTAAAAAAAAACCATACAATGGAAAATCAAAGAGGTTTTCTGGGACTTTAATATTGATGACCAGTCTTCAGGGTAGGTCATCAATATAAGATTGGTGGGGTCTGACTCCGCTGATGCCTTACATTGTGTAGTGGCCTTACCTAGTTACTGAAACTCATGCCCTTTTGAAATGGACCATTTACAGCCACTGCACAATATACGGACCTTGTCTGCTTCCAGAGTGCCCCTTTAATCAGCTGGTCTGGTAGAAATATCCGGTCCAGGGAGATTAAATTTACTTACCTGATCGCCACAATCTCCAGATGACGTGATCGGAAGCAGCGATCCAACCCCCGGATCACTCCACCATCACCTGGGTTGCTCCCTCCTTCCCAATCTCACTTGTAATTAATTACCTTTGCTATGGGGCTGGCATAATTAAAAGGGTTGTCCACTTTCAGACCAATATTGAGAGGCAAATGTTATTGTTTATATAATGAAAATGTGATCATTTTTCTGTATCAATGTCTCACAGTTTTCTAGATCTCTGCTTGCTTTCACTTATTATTGTTACTCCCAGTGGATAAAAATCAGTCCATAATCATGTGATATATAATCCATGGTCATGTGATATACAGTCCATGGTCATGTGATATACAATCTACGGTCATGTGATATACAGTCCATGGTCATGTGATATACAGTCCATGGTCATGTGATATACAGTCCATGGTCATGTGGTATACAGTCCATGGTCATGTGATATACAATCTATGGTCATGTGATATATAATCCATGGTCATGTGATATATAATCCATGGTCATGTGATATACAGTCCATGGTCATGTGATATACAATCTACGGTCATGTGATATACAGTCCATGTTCAAATGATATACAGTCTATGGTCATGTGATATACAATCCATGGTCATGTGATATACAGTCCATGGTCATGTGATGTACAGTCCATGGTCATGTGATATACAGTCCATGGTTATGTGATATATAATCCATGGTCATGTGATATACAGTCCATAGTCATGTGATGGACACACAGGTGCTCAGCTTGTTACCTGGCAGATATCTGATTATTGTGCTATGACTATAACGAGCTGTGCACCTGTGTGTCCATCACATGACCATGGACTGTATATCACATGACCATGGACTGTATATCACATGATCATGGACTGATTTTTATTTGGTGGAAGTAAGCAGAGTGAATAAAAGCAAGCAGAGATCTAGAAAAACGTGAGGAATTGATACAGAAAGTATATTGGAAAATTGTACATTTTACAACAATTTGATTCTCAGTATTGGTGTGAAAGTGGCCAACCCCTATAATTAATTACCTGTGAGATTGGGAAGGCAGGAAGGGGCGAAGCGACCTGGGGGTCAAAGCACTATTTCCAAACACATAACCCGGGGCTGGAACCTCTGGGTCCATCACCATCATCTGCCAGATCGAGTAAGTAAATTTAAATGCCCCGGACAACCCCTTAAGGATTGGGCATAACTACTTAAGTCCCATGTTGCACTTTAAGTTACCTACTTACTGCTGAAGGTCATCATAGAGCCGGTTTTGCTTTGGGGCCCCACAATTCCTTACACTTGACCTCCTCTCCTAAGAATTGTTGCATTTTTGGAAATGATACAAGATATAATGAAATAATGTAAATTTCTAATAGTCTATGCTTAGTATAGATATATCCCTAGTAGTCCGTGTCTAAGCTGCCCAGAAAGCTGATCATCCCCTGAACCTCCTTCCCATAAGCGTAGTACATTCTACTAGTTTATAGCGGTAGTTTTGTACATCTAATTTAGATTGTTATCTGTTAATATAATCTTTTCGATTGTTTTCATCCATGAAATTACAGAAATTAGCAAACCTACCTATACATGGTAATATAATAAAAGTCATTCCTTTTTTCATTCCCAGTCCCTCATATTACAATAACTTTCTCCATGGCCTATTTAACACTAATAAGCTTGAATGTTAGGCAAACGAAAACTCTAAAATTAGCTCCGATGGCGGTTTTTCTCATACGGATTGAGAGTTTTATGCTTTTCCTTAATACATGTAGGGGGTGCTGAAATACCCCAGACCGCTTGTTGCCCCCTGAATATTAGCAGCCCACTCTTTAAATAATATTCTGTACAGATATATCTACCCCTAGCTCAAAATTGGGTAAAGGGGATTTTCCAAAACTTAATAACCTATCCTTGGCGGGGAGTTCAACACCTGGGACCCCCATTTACTGCAGTGTTCCTTCTTTCTGGATAGGGGCAGACATAGCTGTAGGTGGTGCATAGGTGACATTTGCAACTGGGCCTCAAGGATGATACATAGGTCAAGATTTATTATTTTACACCAGTTTTCTGGCATAAAAAAGTCACACATCTCGGGTTTAAACCTTTTAAATGCCAGTTGTGACATAATTATTGTACTGCCCATACCACTTCCCAAAAGGGGGCGTAGTAAGGGTGTGTTGGGGGCAGGTACATTGACAAATTTGTTATCATTCACAAACCGGAAATGAAACTATTGTATTATACTTTGGGGTCCTCTTGGGTGACGTCATGCAGCCCAAAGTTAAGGCTGAGGCCTGTGACTAGGCCTCAGCTGTCACATGGGCTGTGCTGACCTCTTCCAGGAGTTTGGAAAAGGACTCTGGGGGGTGAGAAGGCTCAGAAGAGGTGGGGGAGATGAGTGGAACAGTTTATTATGTTTTCACACCTCCCCCAAGCCTCCACTTATTATATTTGAATTATAACAGTTTTAGTTCTGGTTTGCGGTTGAACACCCTACAGTATTGGGTTTTGGTGAACATTGGGGTTGAATCTGGTTCGTTCATCCCCAGCCATGTGTATGGGGACATTACAGTAAAATGGGTCAGTATTCTAGCTCTTATCTATGTATATAGCGTCTAGCACACCGACATCCCACACCGTCATGTACTATGAGCCTTGGTCCCAGAAAACCATTTTATGAAGGGATGACAGGTGTTATTACATTAGTGCACATATCACACACAGAAGAGTGCAGACATGAGTCAGAAGAATGAATGCAGAGGGTCATTTCATCTGAGGAAGGAGGTTGATATTACTACTGAAAGAAAATTAAAGGATCCTGATAGGTATTGTTTGTACTGTATACCGTCTACCAATAACTATTTGGACACCCACACAAATGAAGATATCTGTGGTCGTGATGTACGTCACGCCTTCTGCTGTTAAATAGGAAACAGCATTGGCCTTAGTCAGATGCAAGATGCCACGAAGTGCAGAGTTGTTTGATTTTGAGAAAGTGGTAATTGTGGGGTACCACAGAAATGGTCGATCCTTAAGCGACATAGCAAGCGAACTGAATTACCCAAAATCTACAGTGTCCTATGTGATTACGAAGTGGAAGGTGAATGGTGATTGTCGGAATATGCCTCAAGTCGGCAGACCCCTGAAACTGGGAGATAGAGACCGACGAGTGCTGGCCAGAGAAACCGCACCCAACCGATGGCTCACATACACCAGGAGTATCACCAGGCATCCGGGAGTATTGTGTCGATCAATACCATCCGTAAGGAAGCATCTGCTGGGGTCTACCAACTATTGGATAGGAATAAATGTTGTGTTTCTATTCTACTACAGGTGTCCAAATACTTATTGGTGACCAATGTGGTTTAAGGATTTGGTCAGGAATTTTGTTAAAATATTAATTCATATATGTTTTTCTATTTCAGTTTAAAAATTATGATGTTTTAACCATACATAATGCAGACAACATAGACATGGACAGCGGCAGGCAGCATTTCAATATCCTTGGATCTCGGAGAAGTACAGGTAAATTATATATTCAATCCTAATATAATACAGCTAAGAACAAGAATGTATGGAAACTGCGCATGGAAAATATTTTAGTACTATAAGGCCTCAAATATTGGCTGTAGATGTTTATTTTGCTCCTGAAAAATAGAATTTAATTTGGGATTGATTTCTCTGAATTGCGTTGGTTTTAATAAATCTGCCCCATTGACTTCTATGGCAGAGTGTTCTGAGCATGCTCAATGACCTTTGCAGGGGTCAGTATGCAGGGCGGGGGATAAGGTCAGATGTGATGTCACCTACTGTGAATGGTAGACCATGTGTTATCTTTATATAGATTTCACCTGTATTGGTAATCCTACTTGTGATGATGAAATAACTGCTGAGAAGTGATCTCTACAGAACAGGAAGTATTGTAAAGTTCAGTACCAAAACGCATTGGCAGAATTGTATTTTTCCTATTAAACTCCACAAATAATTTTTCACCGTTCCACAATACTGTACAGAGAATTAAATGATGCTGATAAGAAATACAACATATTCTGCAAAAAAAAAAGTCCTCATATGACTATGTCAAGAGAGAACATCAAAAAGTATTGGCCTTGGAAGATGGGGAGGAAAAAACAAAAATATAAAAAAAAAAATCACTGAATCCTCAAGAGGTGGAAAATGAAATAAAAATCTCAATAAATGGTCATAGAATATTGTTAATCTATTTAAACAATAGGTGAATAGGGTATTTTCTGATAATACATTCCATCCAAGGGTATGTTATGTTGACATCTGTCCATTGTTCTGGTTCTCCAATGACTATAATTAGGGGTGAGGAGCTGAGGGGAGGAGGAGGAGGGGGCGGAGCTGAGGGGGCGGAAAGGATCGCAAGAAGGGGGGTGGAAGCGGAAAGGGGGCGGGGCCGAGCGGAAAGGGGGTGGGGCTGAGTTGAGCGAGCGGAGTTCGCAGGCAGGGAGAGGACCTGCTCTCTGCCTGAGTGCGAGGGGCAGCCGCTGGAGCAGCGCTGCGTCCAGCAGGGCCGCCCCAATACATTGCTCGCTTCCCATGTCGGGCTGCAGACACGGTGACGCTAAGCCAGTCCAGAACAGCTTGTCCTGGACTGGCTTAGGTCAGCAAAAATGCTGCCCTCCCGAGGCCCTGGCATAGCGCCGCCTGAAGCTTCAGGTCGCCTCATGGGAGGTGCGGCGCTGACTATAATGGGATCTATTGGAGGTTCCTTCTTTTAAACTGAAGCACCAGACGTTGGATTTGCTGCACTTTTTCGTCTGGCGATTGTCAACGCATATTGTGACGGAGTCTCCAACACAGATGTGAACGTAGCCTACAGGGTTGAATAGTAAAATAGTGGGTCAGCACTTCTGTTCTGAGACCCGTCTACAACAGTTCATCCTTTTTGGCTACACTGCACCTGAAAATAAGAATGATTTTCATTTTGGAGCCTCTATGGTGAAAATAAATTTTTCTTGTGTTAAGGATTATGGCCTATGGCATATGGCACCTACAAGTCAGCCTGCCTAGATATGACTGTCATTCCGAAGCAGTCTTGATCAATATGAAAAGTTGATCCTTATGGGCATGGTAAAAATGCGACCCGAAGCTTTAGTAGTCTGTAGCTGTTTGGCTGTATCAAACTATTGCTAATGAACATGTTTCCATGTTATGATGGCGTTTAGTGCTGCCTCCGATATGATTTCGCCTCCAGCACTTATGGTACGTAATATGAAGCTTTGAATAGGACGCTGGCTCCGCTGCTTCATGTCATTTAAGGAATGAAGATCAAAAGTAATGAGAACATAATCAAAATTGCATGCTCTGGATAAATAAGAATATTAATATGATATCAAAATATAATTAACATGGGTTATCAGCTAATACATAAGGAAAACATGGTAGTGTGCAGGGGAATTGCCCTATAAAGGTTTCATGTAGATTTTAGCGACCATCACTGATAGCCCTGAGTGCAATGCAATGTACAGTAGCGGCATAGTGGATGAGATGGGAAGGGAACCTGACAGGTGGTTTTTCCATGCTAAACTCGGCTGAGATTTGCCAAAAAAGTGGGGACGTGCAACAATAAAAAAAATTGCACAAGGATTTAATCTATTGAAAGCCCTCATCTGATGATGGATGGTAGCATGGACTATAGTAATGGTAGTCTGAACCCACCCTAATATGTAATTCAGTTTGGAGTTATTGACATCCTTATATCTGGTCGTGCATGCAGTGTTGTGTTGTAGTCTGCAAAACAATACATAGATACAGATATAGACATATATATATTTCTAGCTCATGTGTGGTCCAGTGGCAGTCTGGAATAGGCCTCAGCCCAGGTGTGGGTCATAGGCTCATTCCTGTGCCAAAAAAGGCTGCAGAGCCTGCACTTCAAGGCAGATCCTGGGAGCGAGAGGAAGTGCCTGGGTCTGTCCTGACACTGTGAGACTGCTGAGATAGTATTGTCCTTTCTTTGGTTGATTTGTGTGGTTGGTAGCAAGCCCCCCGTAGAGGTACGATTTACTGTACTGCTCAGATGAGCAAGATTTTGTTTCACACCGTTTTGCCTGAAGTTAAGGCTGTATTTTATTTTGCTCATTTTTGTGCCTGATGTGAGGGTTTATTTATTTTGCAAAGTTTTTTTTAAATAAACCTATATGGCTACAGTTTTGTGTCTCTGATTGGAACCGCACCATTGCTGCTACTGAGTTACCTTCCCACTGCTTATTACCTTTGTGACATGACTGTATATGTTATCCCTTTAATGTGACATAACTGTGTGTATTATCCCTGTACTGTGACGTCACTGTGTTTTTTTTATCCCTATACTGTGACATCACTGTATATATTATCCCTGTACTGTGACATCACTGTGTGTATTATCCCTGTACTGTGACATCACTATGTGGATTATCCCTGTATTGAGACATTACTGCATATATTATCCCTGTATTGTGACATTACTGCATATATTATCCCTGTATTGTGACATCACTGCATATATTATCCCTTTAGTGTGACATAACTGTGTTTGTTATCCCTATACTGTGACATCACTGGGTTTATCATCTATTATTGTAGTTCCCATTTGTCATATTTGTTGCCCATGTCATCATGTAATAATAATGACAATAACATGACTGCATCGTCCCTAACTCATTGTGACAGTGTATATACAGTGTATGTACAGCTAGGTACTTATGTTTTTTAATGCTATCTATTTTGTGTTCACCTCACCCAACATTGTAGCTTATAAACCCAATTTGCTCGGTATTCCTGGGTCGCACCATCACATGTGCACTGTATAAAAGCTCTTATCTCAGTAATTGGATGGTAATGATATTATATATGCTTTTCCCGTAGTCTCTTTCATCTTAAAATCATTGTTTGTACCTTGTTATCAGAGAGTTGACTGCTTTAGTAACGCCTAAGTGTCTAATCTTACAGCTATAAATTATATGGTTTATGGTGGAGGAATATGAAATCCAGTACAAAGAACAGTATTACTGGTCATGAAAAAGTCCTGGAATGGTCTGGTTCTCATATAAAAGTCCTTAGTGGAGGGGGCGAGCTGGTAGAAGAGAATCTTCTATAAATTATGTGAAGCATATGGTGCAACCCCATTATACAGATATCTATAGATCTGTATTACATAATAGGTTATATCGCTGCAAATACATTCATCCTCATACAGTTTTTATTTATTAGCAGTACACAGCCCCACTTATATAAGGCGGTGTGCTAACAACAGAGGAGCATATATAATTCTGCATAAAAGTGACGATAATCCGACAAGTGAGAATGTACTCATCTTTCAGGTGGTCGGTGACCCCTTTATACAGAGCCTTAGAGTCTATCACCACCAAACTCACTTCAAAGTCACTTAAATAGTAGAATGCTATAATAAATAATACTGCCAAGTAGAGATGAGCGAACACTGTTTGGATCAGCCGATCTGAACAGCACGCACCCATAGAAATGAATGGAAGCACCTGTGACGTCGGCTGGCCGCCAGCAAAGTCAGCGTCACAGGTGCTTCCATTCATTTCTATGGGTGCGTTCTGTTCAGATCGGCTGATCCGAACAGTGTTCGCTCATCTCTACTGCCAAGTGGTTGCCTAAATTAGTAAGTTTAACATCAGCTTCATGCTAGAGTTGGGGCAGCGTTCGGACACTCCAAAGCTATTCATGGGGCACCAGGGGACCATCTTCAACAGAGTAGACATCTTTACACAGTGCAATAAATGCACTGCAAAAAATTATATATCCCCGAATAACCACTTAAAAAAACCCCTAAAGAATGCCACTGCATCCTAGAATATTAGGGCAGATGGTTCCCGCTGCAATAATTCCAGGAGATGTGCCTTGTCCACCCCTAAGGCAACATCAGATTGCCTACATTGTAACCCAGAGTTGTATTCACAACTTTGCTGGCCAGTTTTGAACGCCCAAACTGCTTGTTACTCCTGTAATAAAACTCCCAAATTGGACTGAATATGAATCAGTCTCTTAGCAGTGAGAATGGCCACAAGGTATTAGGGGAAAACATTTGTGCCCTGTAAGAATCTATTAGAGCACCGACATCTTATAGAAATGTAAAAAAGTTGCGTATTAAATGGATTTCTCATGATTTTAGAAGTGGACAGTACAAATGATTCAATACTTACACAATACTGTTTAATAGTGTAAAACACGACAATTCATTCTCTTGTTTCAGGCTCAGAACAATATTTTGAAAAAAAGTTGAGAGCAACAAGAAGACGTTGTCAACAGCCGAAGACATTGAACAGCCCCGAGGATAGCCAGTACTACAACCAAATCAATGTGAGTGGTAGGAGGAGTGTTAGTCTGGAGGAGCTTGGACTCCGTGGATAAAAAGATTGAGATTCAGTAGATATCAAGTGTGTATACAACTGCAACTGTTCTACAAATACAATATCAATAACCCAACAAAATAACATAATATTTCCTGAACTTCACTTGCTGGATAGCAAGTCAAGACCCTGATGAACAGTGACGGAAATAAGTATTTGATCCCTTGCTGATTTTGTAAGCTTGCCCCCTGACAATGACATGAACAGTCTATAATTTTAAGGGTAAGTTAATTTTAACAGTGAGAGATAGAATATCAAAAATAAAAAGAAATAAGTATTTGACCCCCTACCAACCACTAAGAGTTCTGGCTCCTACAGACCAGTTAGACATTCCCACTAAACTCGGTACTTGCATTAAAAACAGATGCCTTTTTTTTTCTTTATGTAGATTGTCAGCCCCATATAGGAATCACAATGTACATTTTTCCCTATCAGTATATCTTTGGAATATGGGAGGAAATCCACGCAAACAAGGGGAGAACATACAAACCCCTTGCAGATATTGTACCTGGCAGGAATTGAACCCAGGTCTCCAGCGCTGCGAGGCTACAGTGCTAACCACTGAGCCATTGTGTTGCCCCCACAAATGTCTTATATTGTCACCTGTATAAAAAACTCCTGTCCACGACTCAATGAATCCGTCAGACACTAACCTCTACATCATGGGCAAGACCAAAGAGCTTTCTAAGGATGTCAGGGACAAGTAAGACTATGCTGGGTGAGAAGGAGGCAACTGTTGGTGCAATAGTAAGAAAATGGAAGAAATACAAAATGACTGTCAATCGACATTGATCTGGTGCTTCATGCAAAATCCCACCTCTTGGGGTATCCTTGATCATGAGGAAGGTGAGAGATCAGCCTACAACTACACAGGGGAACTTGTTAAGGATCTGAAGGCAGTTGGGATCGCTGGAGTAACACATTACGCCGTAATGGATTAGAATCCTGTAGTACCCACAAGGTCCCCCTGCTCAAGAAGGTCCATGTGCAGACCTGTCTGAAGTTTGCCAATGAACACCTGGATGATTCTGCGAGGGATTGGAAGAAGGTGCTGTGGTCAGATGAAACAAAAATTGAGCTCTATGGCCTTAACTCAGCTCGCCGTATTTGGAGGAAGAGAAATACTGACTATGGCCCAAAGAACTCCGTCCCCATGGTCAAGCATGGAGATGGAAACATTATGTTTTGGGGGTGTTTTTCTGCTAAGGGTACAGGACTACTTCATTGCATCAATGGGAGAATGGATGGAGCCATGTACCATAAAATCCTGAGTGACAACCTCCTTCCGTCCGGCAATGGGTCGTGGCTGAGTCTTCCACCAGGACAATGGCCCAAAACATACAGCCAAGGCAACAAAGAAGTGGCTCAGAAAGAAATACATTGAGGTCATGGAGTGGCCTAGCCAGGCTCCAGACCTCAATCCCATAGAAAACTTATGGAGGAAGCTGAAGCTCTGAGTTGCCAAGCGACAGCCTCAAAATCTTAATGATTTAGAGATGATCTGACCAAAATTCCTTCTGACGTGCGTAAACCTCATCAACTACAAAAGACCGTCTGACTACTGTGCGCACCAACAAGGGTTTTACCACCAAGTATTAAGTCTTGTTTGCCAGAGGGATCAAATACTTACTTCTCTATGCAAAATGCAAATAAATTGATAAAAATTTCTACAGATATTCTATCTTTCAGTGTTATAATTAAACTACCCTTAAAATTATAGACTGTTCATGTCTTTGTCAGGGGGCAAACTTACAAAATCAGCAAGGGATCAAATACTTATTTCCTTCACTGTATATGTCCAATTTCCTGTTGATATTTGCTCTCCCAACCCCAGCTTCCCTATAACATGCATGCAAGTTTATTTCATATGAAGAAGGTACAAGCTCGTACCTCCAACAACAGTATATTTCGGGCAGTAGTTAGGTTTGGTTCACATGTGCAGCTTTCACTCCATTTCTCTATTCCAGTATTGGACTGGATTACACTGGACGCAAGATACAGATTCATTGACCCCAACAGAACCCAACAGACCCTAATGGGGTTGATTGCATATGTGTAATGTTGTCCGGTAATGGGTAGAATACTTTTTCATTGGGGCACCAGAGGCATCTGACAAAACGTATAACGCAGATATTAACCTAGCCGTAGACAGAATATTACATTAAAAAGTGCCAAAAGAACAAATTAAATTGTATTGCAAATCTACTAACATATTTTTATAAATTTTTTTATAAATTTGATTTGAGAGTCTCCAAATTCCCTAATTTTAGAATTTTTTTCAGTTGCTTCGAATTTCCCTTAGATGATAATATCGCAGTTTTTGAGTAAAAAAGGGGCATCCTGGGATGTTCATGGAGATCTTTCATTTCATTGAATAAATATGGCGTTCTCTTAAGTACTCTAGTGTTGAGGATCGCTGCTTGCTCCTTTTAATATGTCTTCAACCTTTCCCTCCTTCCTCCATTGTAACAGCCCATCTCTCCATCCCCTCTCTTAGCACTGTGCTGGCTGAACATGTGCCTATGCCCTTTATCTGTTGCTTTCATATCAGGATGTCTCCTTTCACGGTGAATAATTGATGTGGTTTATCAAAGAAAACCAACATGCATGCTTCATCAGGCTCACTTGAACCCTTTGATCAAAAAAATTCTGCTTTGACTTGTGATATTATCAGCATCTGCTCGCATTCAACACAAAATCACTTTGAATTAAAAATTAACGACTCCCTGCTTAGCTTCTGAAAGCGTGTTCTTGGTCCTTCCCGCAGGGAACTCTAGAATATCAAGGGAGCAAGCGCAAGCCGAGGAAACTTGGGTAAATATCTATGCTCATTTTAACAACTGTAAACAGAAGTCCTTTGGTAAAATGGGAAATTTTTTAAACATGGAAATTGTTTAATATTGGCCCCTGGATGTGTATCTGAGATTTACTAACACGTGGAGAGACCCCCACCTATAAAAGTGAGAGATGAATCTGCTACATATGTGGCTGCGGTGACTAAAGGGAGCAAGTAATGTTTCAGTAGGAATGAATCCAGATTAAAGGGGAACTCTGAGGCAGTTAAGGGGCACTCTGGTATCTGAAAAGATCTACATATCAATGGTCTCTGAGGGGGGAGGCAACTCTGTTGGTACTGAAAGCATGACTATACTTAAACAGGACCTTTCACATCCTTATTGGTGTGCGGTATTATACCGCTAGAAACCCAACAGTGCACTGAATTCAGCGACTTTCCCGGTATGCGTCCCGATGCTGGAGATATCGGGGGGGGGGGGTTAATGTATATCGTGAGTCCCATATTGGGATCACAATGTAAATTTCATTTCTCCTATCAGTATGTCTTTGTAGAATGGGAGGAAATCCACACAAACACGGGGAGAACATACAAACTCCTTGCAGATGTTCCTGGCAGATTCAAACTCAGGACTCCAGCACTGCAAGGCTACAGTGCTAACCACTGAGCCACCATGTTACCCCATCGGAGCTGTTAGTTTTGTCACTGATATCTCTCCACTGTCAGAAAGGCTGGCCTTACAGCTCAGCATCATTGCTGGGGGGTAAGGAACACCCCCCTTCCTTCCCCCGACAGTACTCTTCCATAGCCTTTTACTGTCAGAGGGCAGTGTTCCTCACAGCCCGGCGATAATACCGCACATCAGTGAGGACGTTAAAGGTCCACTCTAAAGAGAATGTGTTTCTAGAAAATTACCTATTTTTTTAACCAAATTTTTATGTTAATCAGATTTTTGAAGTGTTTTTGATCATTATTAAAAATATTTTCCATCTCATCATCTAGATTTAAGAAATAACTCTGGCCACTAAACCTAGTAACAGCCAACCATTTACCAATTCTACAGCAGTCCCCTTATTTACATAATAAACATAGTTACAATTGAGGATAACACCTCTATAGATAAACCCATCATTGACCCATCATTGTATCCACTATTCCCCCTCCTTAAAAAAACATGCCTAAAAAAATTTCTCTCATAGACCTTGACTACAGACAGAGTATTCTTGCCTATGGCCATGACTATGCTGCAAAGCATATCACTAAATGCTGTAAATGCCAGGTTCACACTAGAGTTCAAACCTCTCAGTCCCACACAGAGAGAAAAGTTCAATATTGGTGGAAACCAATCAGAAACCCGACTTAGTTTCTGGCTTACAGGTCCCCCACTGGACCCAAAAGACGGAAACCCAAACGCTAGTGTGAATCTAGTGTTACAAGGCAGAGGAGAAGCTCAGGCAAGATGGCAGCCTCCATAATCATGTACAGGAAATAGAATTTAAAAAAAATCTACAATCAGAAATTAAAACCAAATGAGAAAAAAAAGTGATCTATTTCACTGTCTGGTTTTGATAAATAAATTATTAAAATGGCTAAATATTTCCTTATAGTCTTCGAAATTGTAAATACCAGGATAGACCTGTAAGTGGGACCAGCAACATAGCGCAAGAAAGTAATAATAGTCCATCAATATTGGGTCCTTTTATAAAAACATAGCAGGTGTATTCCTAAAAAATGACCACGTTTTGAATGGACGTCCGGTATACACGGGAAAAATTGCTTGCCATGTGTGAGCCATGAATAAGAACCGATTGTCGGATTGAACAAGCAGGCGTTTTTTCTCGATCTATACACCTCTTGAGTTTTGGCAATGGACCCGGTATTGATGGACTACTTTTGACTTCCTTCTCTTTTGTCGCTGGAGCCAAGTTATTCATTTTTGGATTGTTCACAAGTTGGCTGGAACGACGTTTCTCCCTGCAACTTTAAGAGCAGATCATTTAGGAGCTTCTGTGTTTTCCACTACTTGAGAGAATAGGAGAGATATTTACAAGTTAGGAGAACTGCTCTTTAAAGGGGTTGTCCAGGGTTAGGAAGAAGAATCTGTATTGTTTCTCCAATCAGCACCGCACCTGTCCAGGGTTTGTAGCTGACATTGAAGTTTTGCCCCTGTTACTTTAACATGGAGGAGCTTAAATATCAGAAAGGTTGGCAATGATTTTATTAAAAAGGCAGATCAATTCATCTAAATCTGGGCAGCTCTTGTTTTGCTCTTATAAGCCGACCCTTCTATTGACTGCGACAGAAGAATACAAGAGAGTGAAAGCTCTGCAGCATAAAACGTCAAGGACAATTCAGGTGCAAGTAAGTGCAAGGTTTATAGGAACTACAATGTCAGCAACATGACTGGTTTTGCACTAGTGACATTGGAGTTCCAACACACTTTGCATCTATTTGCATCATTATAAATATGTGCTATTCTTGTCTCTATAGGCTACAGTAGATATATAGTGATCCCTGATATTGGGTGCCATTGGGGCATGCACCCTTATAAACCTAATTGTTTGACCACAGGGGTGGTCTGTTTGCCATTGCTCTCATTTGCATTATGCATGGGCCTTCCTGTTCTCCACAATGGTTGGGCTGGACCCCCAACTAACCTTGTTGGAGGTGATTTAGCACTATAGAATGTGTAGGTTAAAGATTGGTCAAGCCCACAACAATAGGAGCTGTCCAGCACAATGCACACCTGTCATGGGATCTGCTGCCTAGAAACTTTATCCATCTGGTCTGAAATCCTGATAGATTATCTAGGAAAGTATCAAACTCCAAATAAGGCCCTTAAAGGGATAGCTGAAATCTATAATAGGATATTTATATATACAAGTACCATCACATTTTAGCATACAGTCAGTTTTGTAATACAGACAGAATGTCCAAAGCTTTTCATTTCCAACCACTAAAATAAGGTCACTTCTCGTAATTCATCAGGCCCCCCCCCCCCCCCCCCGATGTAAAGGAACTCTACTCATAAACCAGCCGATGTACCCTTTAGGGTATGTTCACATAGGCAATATATTTGTAGGAAAATTAACTGGAATATTTTGACTTTGGACCTTGAGGTAGAGAGCTGAGGCTGAACCCTGGGATTTTACCATGGGTCCGATACTGGTCAACCCCATGGCTGTTTCCAGTGCTGAAACCCCAGCAACCTAGGAGGAGTCTTTCTTCAATGCACTCCACTCATTGACAACAATTGGATTAAGATTTAGGATAGGCCCATGTATCGTCCTGCATCACAGTTTTAACCACAGTTACGTTTATAGAAAGTTCACAGAGGTTTCCTCTTTGGACTTTCTGCTTCCATTACACATATAGGAAACCGCCAGAATTTCCATAGGTATAACTGTCCACTGTGATGGATGGGATTCGCTAGAATCACTTCCCATGTTCCTTTGCACAGTGGAGCGCTAATGGCTTAATAAGACTCCACACATCTAAATGGTGGTTCTCTCCCTATGGAGTGATGATATGCCCTCAACCCTGTCTAAGCCTCTCACCTCTGCCAGATCAGTCCTCTCTGCGCCAAGCTGATGAGATGCAAATACATTGAAACAGCTGTCCTTGGCTGAGAGACTGTATCTGGTAAAATCCTAACATCATTGCAAATAAAGGCCTCTGGGAAGGTCGGCATGATGTTAAAGGGAGCGCCTTCTATTGGATGTCTTGACTGAGACTCTGTCTTCCTAATTACATCAAGGAAGATAGACCTGCACATTCTCAGTCAGCGCCCTCTATTGGTGTGCAAACTTGAGGCACTGACATCCTAATTACATCATGGAAGTCAGATTTGCATATTCTTCCCATGTTCCTTTGCACAGTGGAGCGCTCATGGCTTAATAAGACTCCACACACCTGAATGGTGGTTCTCTCCCTATGGAGTGACGATATCCCTTCCACTACATAGTGACTTTTTACCGCGGCATCTACGCCACGTGAGGCCCTTTCCTTCAGAAGTTTTTCCATGTCGGTTCCAACAAATTTTGTGCACCAGAATCAGCGTCAAAAAGTTAGTGTGAACATACAGAACCCTTATGTTGTTTTCATTTTGCAATTGCCTGCTCCTTGAGATATCTTGAAATCGCTACTCAGTAGTTCATCCTGTCAATTACTATTACTTGCTGTTTCCTTCTTGTCTTATTTAGCCAAATCAAAGTTTTAGATGGCGAGGATGAATATTACAAGCTATTATCAGCTGCCGACTCCATACCTGAGGAAGATCTATCAGTCTGCACCCCTTTGACAGAGCAAGGAGCGTTTTTTGCCTCTAGCTAACGTTCTGTCCATTCATTTGGATTAACTCAAAAGAGGTAAGAATATTTTCTGTTTACTGCAGGGATAAGAGGATTTATTAAAATGGATATACTTAGGAGCTTGTAATAGTTACCCTCCTCCAAGTGATACCAGAGCCGTGGCGAGGGCTTGTGAAAACTCAAGCCAAAAGATAGAGGATGGTGGACGCTAGCATGAACTTCACTTTAGGCCTGATTTAGGTTCCTGGGGCTTTACATGTTTTTGTATTAGAATGGATAAAACCATAGCACACACGATGCAAATTTATAGTCCAATATACTGAACAAGAGGGATACACATTAAGGAGAATTGTGTTACACCGATATCCACCATCCACCATATTGAGAATAGGTCTTAGTGTGATGTCCAAATCATTTTATACATGGAGACTTTCAGTCAACCATGAGTTTTATCAAGCCAGCGGAAAAGGAAGGCCCAAAAGCTTGAAGAGAACCCCGGCGCTCACTGGTTCAAACGCATGACACAGTCAAGTAAACCTCAATCGAACTCTTTATTGGTAGAATAGTACAACGCATTTCAGGCTTTAGAAAGCCCTTTCTCAAGTGCAAACAACTTCCTAGTTCACATCATACATGTCAGAAACTTTTGCCATTGGAGATGATTGGTGGAAAATGAAACCAGGGCGTGACGTTTAATGTCACGAGGTCTCAATGCCCGCTACGGAGGAACGTACTGTTCTACCAATAAAGAGTTCAATTGAGGTTCACTGGACTGTGTCATGCATTTGTACCAGTGAGCGTGGGGGTTCTTTTCAGGGCTATGGGCTTTCCTTTTCCGCGGTGTTTGCCCGATTTTCCGGTGTCCGCTAGCAACCACCGCTGCCACTATTGCCTTTGGTTTCTTTGTATATACAGTTGTTGGTGTTGTGACATTCTCACAACATCTGAAGATGAGAGGCCAACTGGCCTAATCTTTCATGAATATTCCCCATACCATACCTAACGGTGCTACACCATAGTACGCTCGGTGTCTGTTCTCCGTTTTTTATCAAGCCATATCTGGTACATTCAATGTTGGAGGTCTGGTTCTGGTGGAGTCCTAGAGCCTTGTTGGTGGCCTCCACCAGCACGAGACCAATTGCCACACCAATGGTGGAAACACCACAGCCCTGTATATAACGAAGTGTCCCAGAATGGCCCTGCAGCTTTTTCCCATTAAAATGAATGATAGAGAGCTGCAGCACTATACAAGGCCACTACACAGTTGATATGGCTGCCATTTTTGCAAAAGCTTCTATGGATAAAATGCATATTAGACTAAAATGACCAAAACAAAAGAGGAAACCTATATTTATGTTGGTGTGATTTTGCAGATTTACAAAATATTGAGAACTATAAACCTAAAAAACATCTTATTTTTTGTTTAATGTATTCTTAATAAAATAAAAATGAATTATCATATATACTCGAGTATAAGCCGACCCGAATATAAGCCGAGGCCCCTAATTTTACCACAGAAAACTATTGATTTGAGTATAAGCCGAGGGGGGGAAATGCAGCAGCTACTGGAAAATTTCAAAAATTAAAATGGTCGGAGTTTTTGGGTGCAGTAGATGCTGGGGAAGGGGAGGGGGTGTTTTGGTTGTCTGTCTGCCCCTTCCCTGAGCAGATCCCCTATATTCAGTAGACCGGGCACTGTCAGACACAGGGATACCTAATGTGTATGTGTTTCACAGTCATTTTCTACTTTTGTATGTATTCTAGGGAAAGGAGTGATTTAGAGCTTTTATTTATTTTTTTTTTCTTTAATTTTTTTTTTTTTGCACTATTTTATGGGAGATTCTATACATTGATATTGTGGCTGGTCATTTTTTGCTGACTCGAGTATAAACCGAGGGGGGCTTTTTCAGCACAAAAACTGGGATGAAAAATTTGGCTTATACTCGAGTATATATGGTATTATAACAGAAAAAAAAGAACAAAAACATCAAACATAATGCTCAAAATTGTCTACTTCTTAAGGAGTAAGACATTGGTTGTGAAGGGGTTTTGTTTACATACACAAATAATTCTAATAAAACTTAACATCGCGACCATGTGGTCTAAAGTTGCAAGAAAACCTGTTCCTCTCCGCCTTCCTTCCTTCTGTTCTGAGATGACTTCTGGGCTGAAGTAATACAGTATCTCGGTACTTACACCATATTATAATGCTGTACTATAATAACTGGAATCTTGAGGTCTTTTCTGTATTCTTAGCAATCCTTAAAAATCTGCCCTGCAGCAGTGGCTGGATCAAGAGATCAAAGTCTCCTTCCATGTCAAATGTTTCTTCTTTCTTTCTCGCTGCTCTTTCATCCGCGTTTCCTATGTCCCATTCATGATCGTCCAATAAACACTTCAACAAGAGGGGGAAATCTTGAGATTTCAGCCTCTGCTTCCGGCCCCTTTTGTGACACAGCTGTATGTTGTAGCAGTTTTAAGCCTTTGTTTGCAGCTTTGCCGTGATGGGAGCCCTGGCCTTAGTTTTATTAAAAAGTAATCACATCCAGACAGCTTTAGTGTGGGATAAACAAAACATCTCCATTTACTCCTCCATGATAGCGCCGGACGGGTTTTATTGAAGACACATTTAGGCTGACATCAAAACTACTGAGGCAGCGTTATTCTGCACGGCCTCCTATTACTTCAAAGAACATAAAGGTTTGTGTTTCTCATAGGATTGTTCTGCGGGTTAAAAATAAATTGTTGCAGCGCACAAGTAGCTAGCAATCCCCATTGTTCCAAATGTGCGGGATTAACAAGTTCAAGTCAAGCAACATATGGGATACGTCTCACGATATGCAGAACAGAATGCAACCTGACATAGTACACCACCTGTCAGACAGCCATAAAGGGCTCCAGGGAAAGAACCGACCACTTTTTATACTGCAGGTGTTGCCATACTGGATGTCCCATGATGCAAAGTTAGCTGTGCATCATGGAATACGTTCTGGGAAAACAGCTGGACTTCTGAAGATAGTCCTGTAGTAAACTTCTACATTAGTATAGGGAAATGTAGGTTGCTTAGGCTGAAGGGGATTCTTTGCAAACCTGTAAGATGATATAGTAATAAAGGCATACCTCCCAACTTTTGAAAAACAGAAAGAGGGATAAAATGTGCTGCAAATTTAGCCCCGCCCACTTTTATGTTGACTCCGCCCATTTTCATTAATTTTCCATGTGCCCGCACACAGTATAATCCTCCTACAGTCACCTGTAAATTATATGTCCCCCCTCTATCTCTCCCCCAGTTTCATATACACCCTTCATCTGCCTCCAGTTTCATGTCCCCCCTCCATCTCTGCCCCCAGTTTCATGTCCCCTTCATCTCTGTCCCCAGATTCATGTCCCCCATCTCTACCCCCAGATTCATGTCCCCACATCTCTGTCCCCAGATTCATGTTCCCCATTTCTGCCCACAGTTTCATGTCCTCCATCTCTACCCCCAGATTCATGTCCCCCCATCTCTGCCCCCAGATTCATGTCCCCTCCATCTCTGCTCCCAGATTCATGTCCCCCATCTCTGCCCCCAGTGTCATGCCGTCCTCTCCTTCATCTGCCCCCAGTTTCACGTTCTACCTCAGTGTACACATTAAACTTACCTTCTCTTCGCTCCCCCGCCGCTCTCTCCGCGCCTCTCTCTCTCGCACACAGTTGTAGGTGCGATGTGAGGTCATCACATCGCGCCTACACAGCCAGTAGCCGGGAGTGCAGCAGCGAAGCAAGGAGCTGAGCTGTGACAGCTCCTTGCTTTAGTTGCGTATGTGTTCAACTCTGAGTTGAAATCGGGACATACCTCCCTCCAACCGGGACCGCGGGACACGTCAACGAAATCGTGAATGTCCCGCTGAAATCGGGACGGTTGGGAGGTATGATAAAGGGGCTAAAGCCATGTTCACATCTGTGCCCTTGTCTCCAGTCACAGGAAAAGCAGTGACAGAAAGCAACAGATCGGGGGGAAAGCATGGTGGCTCAATGGTTAGCACTGCAGCCTTGCAGCACTAGAATCCTGGGTTCGAATCCTGTCAAGGACAAAACATCTGCAAGGAGTTTGTATGTTCTCCCCGTGTTTGCATGGATTTCCTTCCTTACTCCAAAGACATATTGATAGGAAAAAATGTACATTGTGAGCCCTATATGGTAACAGATCACAAGGGACCCCTTTGACTATAATGGGGTCCATAATTTATTCTCTAACATCTCCGAATGAAAAGTAAGGCTTGCAGAACTTGTCAGGGATTTCCTCTGACGCAATTGCAAATGTAGTCTAAGATTAATTCAAAGGAAACCTCTAACAAAGCCACAGCGACAAACATTACTAGCCAAATCCTCCTTTGATGTTTGTTGGTCAGCAGTAAATGTAATGGCTTAGGTAGGGTTCACACTACCGTTGGTGTCCGTCTAAAATAAAAAATAAAAAAAATGAATACCTATCATAACGTACACAAACGGACAGTAACTGATGACTATCATTTATTGTCTGTTATATATCCTTTGCCCATATAGACCTCAATGCTAAAAAAAAAACAAAAACAACCGGATGCTTTACTGTCCGTTTTTTCAAATGCACAGAAAAGTCCTGCATGTAGGATTTTTTTGTTCGCTTGAAAAATCGGACATGGTTGTGAATGGACACTAAATGACACAAGATAAAATCCCATTGAAATGAATGGAAATTGCAAACAGACCAGCTAGTGTCCGTTGCTAAAATCTTGTACGGACAATAGCCACGGACGCTGCTGGGCGGACACCAACGGGAGTGTGATCGCCCCCTAACTGTTACACAGCAGCCAGGGACTTCATTGTAAATTTTGTACTGGGGTGCCAAAGCTTCAAGCTAAGCCTCTAAATGAGGATAAACTGGAATACAGCTCGTGGACAAAAGTTATTTCCGACATCCTCCAATGGAGGACTCTACTGCAATGTGTACAAAGCCTTAGGCTGGTCATAAATATGAGACATCTGTTTGCTGAGCACTATATACCCAGCTGCGCAAAACAAGGGTTAAAAGAAAAGTCGTATTATTTATATTGTTTCCTATGGCTAAAGCTTTCCGTAAATTTTAGAAAACTGCAGCCAAACGCTGGTCCGACCTCCTGACCCTGTGTTCTGAATGACTATCTTCCCTGAGAGCCAAAGGATAGGGCATGTTGAAATCCAACAGCCCAATCCTTCTCTACTCCTGATATCTTCCATCAGGGATAAAGAGGAATCTTGGCCGGCCTTGTCAAAGTCAGCCGATGAATCTAATATGGATGGCCGACCGTAATAAATTATGTACTATTGGTTCATTATACTGTAATAATTAGATTATGTTCATTTTTTTTCTTCACATATTTAGTGAAAAGTTGAACACTAGCTCTATCTCCAGCCAGCAGAAGTTATTGCTGTAAATAATGAAGCATTTAGTCTCCCTTTATTGCATTATGCCACGGAGTTGAAATAGTATCTGCCATAGTGAGGGAGGTGCGGGGTCCGCGGCTCATACGTCTTTTCTGTCTGAGCCGCTGTGCATTGTTAATCATTTTGATAGGCTCTATTTAAGTGCAATTTATGTAACATTTTTTTTAAAGCCTTCCTTTCAGAGTGATTTTTAATATACTGCGTTTGATCTACTGTTGCCACGTGGAGATAAGAATGAAAGCTAAGACGTCTGAAAATTGGCTTCTAACCAAAGCCATCAAATCACTAAGTAGTTGACTGCACACAAACTAATAGAGAGGTCTGATTGAGGCGCGGAACGTCTCGGCATCGGAGACCAAAATGAATTGATGTGTTCACAAGAGCTACTTGTGGGGACCTACTTGTAAGGGGACTCAGAGGTTATTATTTAATCTGAGTCAAGGTCATCTGTACACAACTGCGGTTGAAAGTGTCTCGTATTAGATGGATTGAATATTCTAATTGCTGTAAAGTAACGTTCCGGAACGTATACAGAAATGTCACAAATCCTTGCTATTGTTGCAGTTGAGCTTATACTGCATGTGCACAACTGTTAAAGGGGTTGTCCATGATTTGGGGCAATTCATTGGACAGACGGAGAGGTGTATAGTAAAAAAAAAGTATACTCCCCTATCCATTGGTCTTGACCACTGTTCTTTCTGTCTTGTGCTGGGGCCATGATGCTGGAAGCCTTGATGCTCATGTAACCTCACTGGTAAGGGCTGGTGTTGTATGTAAGAGATTGATGACCTAGCCGTAGCAGTGAAGTGAAGATCTGTGGGATCTTGAAACCTGGGATCCCCATGGATCAGCTGTTTGAAGTTATGAAATGTGATGACACTTTCATTGGTCACATGGCCTGATTGTAGTTCAATCCCATTTAAGTGAAGGGGCTCATCTGCGATACCAAGCATCACTGCTGTGCAAATGTACAGTGCTGTCCTTGTATAGTACTGAAGAGACTTCAGCACTTACAGCTTCAAACAGTTGAGTGGCCTGGAAGTTGTACCCCTGCCATTGTTTAATTGATGACCTATTCTAATGATAGGTCATCAAATAACAACACCCAGAAAACCCATTTAAGATTATATCTCTTGACACTAACTGTCTATACTATCTGTGAGTGCTGTGTGCAGATTCTCCAGTGTATTCTATGTATCGCTAGAAGTGGGTTGCCTAAAATTATTATTTATAGTAAAATCTCATCTGAACAACATTCATTTTAGTTGAAGTTATCCGTTTCCATCAAATTTAGCCTAATGTGAAGGGTATCTTCACCACTGTTCTTTATTATGGAGATGTTGAAGGATCAGGAGTCGGTCCCTGTGCCAACACTGTAACTACCCCTGGCATAGAATAATTGCTATTCCATGTGTTTTATCCAATGCAGCATCTCATTGCTTAGTTCAGCAATCATCCAATACAATACAATGATGCAATGCAATGGAGTACAATGATGCAATGCAATGAAGTATCCACATGCAATCTAATTTCCACTGTCAACCATAGTTAGAAAACCACTTATCAAGGCCCTTTTGTATTTGACCATCCAGTTGGTTTCCATATGAAGATATGTGGCCAGATGTAAGTCTTTTAGGAAAAGTATCCTACCCTATAATTTAGGAAAGGTTTTAGGATTTTAGGAAGACTTTCTCGGGTCTGTTATCATTACAACACCTCTGTAAAGCTTTGATGAATAAGCACCATGTGTGACTAATATAAAATCTTTCAAAACATTTCACAGGCTAGTAATTCAGTGATGAAGTAATCCATCATGGTAACAAGTTCGGCTGAGGTTAGAAGAATACGTGTGTGGATTAATGTATGCTGATATTATAAAGCAGTATTAGACCTCATTTATAAATATGGTATTCACTGCGTACCCAAATGTGTACAACACAGGGATGAAAAGCAGGAAAATTTTATGACTTTTTCTATGGAAAAATGTATTTTCTTTATAGTTTAAGGCCCCACGTTCCAAAATCTGTTTTTTTTTGTTGCAGATTTTGTTGCGTTTTTTTTTTTTAGCTAAAGCCAGAAGTGGATTGAGTAGAAGGTAGAAGTATAAGAGGTTCCTTTATATTTCCCATTCCATTTGTAGCCATTCTTGGCTTTGGCTCAAAAAAAGCAGCAAAATCTGCAACAAAAAGGCTGGATTTCTGCAACATGGGGCGTCAGCCTATAGGGGTTTTCCAGAATTGAGATATCGGTTAGCATAGATTATCAATATCAGATTGATGATTCTGACACCTCTCACTCCTATGATCAGCTGATTAGGGTTGAGTGATTGTGTTCGGAAAAAATCGGATTCCGATCGGCGATCGAGAAAATTTCACGATCGCGATCGGAATTCTGAACATGATCTTTTTAGGTGGGATCGAGATCGGTAGTATTCCCCACAATGCCTTCACACTGAGTGTGAAGGCTCCTCTGCGGTTCCATAGGAATGAATGGAAGCAGCCGGCACACAGCCTTAACCCCCTGCGCGCCGTCTGCCTCCATTCATTCCAATGGGAGACTACAGTAACATCTCTAGTAGCTACTTACCTCCGGAGATGGCTGCTCCGCTGCTCTTCGCCTCGCTGCCGCTCCAGCTGTAGTCTTCTTCGCCTCCCTCCCCCCTGCCTCCCAGGTTAGGAGAGTGTGGACGGGTTAGGAGAGTGTGGGCGGGTACAGGGCGGGGAGACGCCCTCTCCTAACCCGCCCACTCTCTCCTAACCTGGCAGGGAAGGGGCAGCGAGGCAAAGAAGACTGCAGCTGGAGCGGCAGCGAGGCGAAGAACAGCGGAGCAGCCATCTCTGGAGGTAAGTGGACACCAGGGGGGACTAAGTAGCCAGAGGATTAAAAAAAAAATCCTCTGGCTACTTAGTGATTCACTACATAGCGTGGATTCTAACAGTTCTTAGATTCCATGCTGTATAGTGAATAGGATTGCTTTTAAAATCCGATCTCCGATTAATAAAAAAAATCCCATTGACTTGCATTGGGATCGGAATTGGGATCGAGATCGGGTTTGAATGAAAAATGATCGGAAATCGGATTTTAAAATCGATCCTGAAATGTCAGGATCGGCTCAACCCTACAGCTGATGGTAGGACCTGTAACACAAGTGTATGGAGTCCGCAGTACATAGCTCTGTACACTGTGTAGTGGCTGAGTCAGGACACCACATCTCAGCTCCTGTACAAATGAATAGTGACTGAGGTCATGTTAGAGATGGGTGAACCGCTTCATCATGAGGCAAGTTAAACCTAAATATCCCAAATTGTTCAGTTTTTTAACAAAGTTGAACAGTTAGGGATTCATCTCAAATGAACTACAACGAAGAATAGAAACTCTCAACTGTCAATTTATTGATATAACAGAAGAACAGCAGAAAACGAAGAAATAATCTAACATTGTTTTAGTGAAAGCGAAGTATTTACCAAACTAGATAATTCACAATTTCTGGAAAAATAGAAAATTTATAATAAATTACTGGAAATGGAGAATAGGAGACAGAACAATTGGAGACTTTTATCTGCCAGACATAGCAGACCAGTAAAAAAGTACTTCGGCTATAAAGATCAATGAGTTGATATAATAGTGCAATAAAAAAGTGAGAGTGCTCAACCACTTATTAACTCTTTAAGTCATTAGCAATTCTAGAACCTTTCAAACTATCCAAATTCCTTGACCTATTGGAAATCCAAAGACTTTAGAAAGTTCTACCTAAGAACAGGCCATGTCCCTGCACCTTTAAATGAAGAGTCGAAGTACCCAGGGTGAGTGGATCTTTAATGTAAAAAAAAAAAAAAAAAAAAAAAGCTGAAAGAAAAGATAAAAGACAGCCTAGAGTATGAACATCAAAGAGTTGTTAATGACGAGAAATACCATTAGGCTTTTCAAGCCTTTTGTTTTAACCCCCCCACACACCCCTTCTTGCACCTGCAAAGTGTTACGAGGCTTTGTTCACAAATTTGAATCTTTTCTGTTAACATCAACAGCGAAGGACGGCAACAAAAAACGTGAAATATACCTCTTCAGCTGTATTCTGCTCTAAAAATAAGATATTGACTCTGCACCGTCGCTCCCTAAAGGTATACGCTATACAGTCAGCAGCAGATCCTACTCGGAATTCTGTTGATTGCAAATGAGCCGGGCTTGAAAGGAAGGGATATCTTTTGTTAGGAGAGAAAAAGAAGGTAATCAGCAAGTATGAAAGACTCGCATAAGAAGCTCAGGCTCTGGCAGGAGTAAGAAAAACGCCTGGCGAAATCAGAGCGTGAAATTCAGATTAGTCCTCCGCAGGCTCTGATAGGAAGGAGGTAGCTGAAGACTTGGCACGGCCGAAAGGTATAACCTATATCATTTGCGCCTTGAAATATTGTAAAACAGATGGAGGGACCAGCTGCCTTTTTCATCCTTTTAATAAAATCTTAGGTGGCAGCCGGATAAAAAGTAAAAGGAGTTTAGATTGGAAGCCGAAGGGGATACAAAAATGTGTCTCGGAATAAATTCTGGTTAAGTGTTTAATATATTACAAGTCAATAAAGATCAGACATTAGATTTCTATTTTGGTTAAGCCTTTAGCTCAGTGCTTGGTACAAGAGCAACCCAAATGTGGAGCAAGGTAGCGGAGGAATCTCAAGTCACCTTTAGATCCGATCTGCAGACTACAGACTGCTGTGATGTCATGCACCCAACGGTCACCATTAAGACCTATGACTGGGTCTCAACATTGACTTTACCCTGGAACCTGGAACAAGCCAGAAGAGGGTAGGAGGAGAGGTGAGTATAAATGTTTGTTATTTTTACACCTCTTCCTATTATTCTTTGGGGTCTGAAGAGACCACAGTGTATAATAGTTTAACTTCTGGTTCAAGGTGACGAACCCCTAAAGTTTTGGGTTCAGATGAAACCTGAAACTTTTGCAAAATTTGGGATTAATTTGGTTCAATTTGATTCCTTTTTCTCATCTCTAGCATGGATTTTTCAAAATATTCAGAAACCCCAGAGGTTGGGGCAAACATTTGTGTAAGAAACTTTTTGTTATTTGTAGTTTTGGAACAGTTGTCTGTCTGAAGGATCAATAAAGGTTTGTTTTGGATAAGCAATGGCAGCCTAAAATCTAATGTGTATGGCCAGTCCTAAATTCCTACCTTGCTCCACCCACTGTCTAAAAAATGGAGAGCGGGGCGCAGGAACTAAGACGGACCACGGTGTGCCCAAAAACGCTACAAGCTGAATTGTATTTTTAGCTACTTTCAAGGCACATCTGCCATAGTAAATGAGGGCCATTGCCTATATACTCTATATGGAATATTTATTAACCTCTGTTGCTAGGTTCACACTGGCGTTCGGCTCTCCATATGGAGATCTGAAAGACGGAGAGCCTGTCTGCTGAAAAGCGGATACCCCTGGATACCCATAGACCTTAATGGGGTCTGACGGGTTTTCCTCTGGTTTTATACTGAAACCCCAGAGAGAAAAGTCCTCCATGCAAGATTATTCTCTTTACCAATTTTAAATGGAATCTATGACGGACTCTCCAACGCAGATGTGAACCAAGTCTTATATAGAATGAAAACTTGTAGAAGAAGAAAAGTGGGGGACACTCACCCAGTTGAAGAATTTTTCAATAAAAGTTAGAGTTTTAAGAAAAATTCTTCAAGTTTTCATTCTACTGGTGTTTTTGGGATGTCGAGCACCACTTTGAAGATATAATATGTGACGAAATATGTATCCACATGATGTTTGAGCTGTTAGTGCCACTTGCTCTCCAGAAATGTACAAGTCTTATATAGTTCTAATATATTCGGCGGCGCTCATTCACCTGTAGGATTCTTCTTTCAAAGGAGCTGACACTCTAAATCCCCTATCTTATTCATATAAGTGATGCCTACTTTCCAGAGAACAGCCCCATCACATCCAGACCTCCCTCTATTTGTGGCTTAGTGACAACACGTGGTTTAAGATAAAAGAGGACAACTTTAACCCTTTCATTAGGAGCCATTTTCTCTTTCTTGTAAAGGGCAAACTGGGCGGCACAAACAAGGCTCTTTAGAAAGCCTGTCAATCACAGTTAGTCAAATGAAGGAAGATGAAAGATGTGTGGAGAAGCCGCCCAGGGGCTGGAGGTGGGGTTGTTGGGGTTACAGGAAGGAAACAGTCAGTTTAAGGTGAACAGGGACTTATTGCCCGGGGAAGCGCTATAGATAATAACTACAAGAACTGAATGGGGATTTAATGGGACTCATTTGCTTGTCACTCTCATTCTGTGTCACTGAGCACTTTTGTTGCAGGAGAGATGTTTGACAGGCGTCTTTTATGCAGGAATCACTGTTGGATTCCTTCTGTTCGCCATTTACAGGAATAATATTAGGGCTATTAGTAATGAATACAATTATTAAACAATACAAATAAAACATGGATGTGTTATATAAAATCTTACTATTTATTGGACACATGACTGAAAACTAATGGACTCCAGAAACTACTACAGCTTAGAATTATTCACAAGACAATGGGTAAATTTAAAGGGGTCTTCCAGGATCCACAAATAAGGGTTACACATTGTATTGTGTTAAGTTATACAATTTCTTATTATACTTGTTTGTCCTTAAAGGGATCTCCCTTTGTCATGGAACTATTGACGTTGAATGGAAGAGTTGAGTCCATAATAAATGGCGCCATGTTTTCAATCCATCAAATAGTGGAGCATGCTCACCTCTTGTTACTTATCATAGACTGCATTTGGCCGTGAACATCAGTGGTGTGAATAGAGCCTTAGTATAGGTCATCAGTATCAGATTGGTGGGGCTCCAATAAGCTTCATAGGCTTGTGATGTCACTTTTATAAGCTAAATAGCCTGTTTGCAGCTCAGTCTCATTCAAGTGAATGGAACTAAGCTGCAATACAAAGCACAGCGGCTATAATATGTGCTTGGTATACAGTGGAAAGACCACAATGCTGGCTTGAATGCTGTGACCTCTTTAAACAGCTTATTGGTGGGCATGCGGGGTGAAGGATCCCACCAATTCCTTACCCTGTGCATAGGTGACAGTTTACTGTAGTGGGAAAACCCATTATGCTAAAGCCCCACATGGAAAAATGCAGAAACAGCAGAAAAAAACGTGTTTTACAGTACTAGGAAAGTGAATGAGATTCTAGTTAATCTCATTGACACATTGCGGGGAAAAAAGAGCTGTGGAAAATTTCAAAAGTGTACAGTAGGCCATCAGTATGTACCGTATATACTCGAGTATAAGCCGACCCGAGTATAAGCCGAGGCCCCTAATTTTACCACAAAAAACTGGGAAAACGTATTGGCTCGAGTATAAGCCGAGCGGGGGAAATGCAGCAGCTACTGGAAAATTTCAAAAATTAAAACGGTCAGAGTTTTTGGGTGCAGTAGATGCTGGGGAAGGGGAAGGGGAGGGGGGTGTTTTGGTTGTCTGTCTGCCCCTTCCCTGAGCTTGAAGACTCAGTTTTTTTTCCCCCACTTGGAATTCAGCCTGGCTGAATATAGGGTATCTGCAGTGCTCCTATTAACCCCTTCCCGACGGAACAGGAGCACTGCAGATCCCCTATATTCAGTAGACCGGGCACTGTCAGACACAGGATACCTAATGTGTATAATGTGTGTCACAGTCATTTTCTACTTTTATATGTATTCTAAGGAAAGGAGAGATTTAGGACCTTTATTTACTTTATTTTTTTATCATATTTTTTTAAAGCTTCTTTTTTTTTTTTTTTCTTCACTATTTTATGGGAGATTCTATACATTACTATTGCAGCTGGTCATAGACACCCCCTCCCAAAAAAAATTATTATTTTTTGCTTGACTCGAGTATAAGCCGGGGGAGGCTTATTCAGCACAAAAACTGTGCTGAAAAATTTGGCTTATACTCGAGTATATACGGTAATCTGTTGGGGTTGGAACATGCTCAGATCATCTGTTCTAGCAGTACTAGGACAAGTAATAGGATGGGTGCTGCATGTCACCTGTACCTCTGCTATGTAGTGGATGGGGCTGCTGTCCTGCCTGTCCACTGGCAGATAATCTGTGCGGGGTCCAGGTGTCGGCACCTGACAGATCAGATACTTAATGGTAAACAGTGTATATAGTATCTTGGATTTTCAGTAGTAATGGTCTGTAGGCGCCCATTGATCAGTGGGTAACCAATCTGGAGCACGTCCACTTGCTATGCTGTTCTGTATTCTTTGGCTGTCATCCACTTTTATGTTTGTAAATCTCTCCAGTAAATAGTTGAAATAGTTATCTTAGAACGAGCAAGATACACTCTGTAATGTAATGTGAGATCAATGGGGTGATTATTCAACCAGTACAATGATAAAACCAGAAGTCACATACTTGCTGGCTGCTCAGAGTAGATATAGTGGAATGAGATGAAGATTTGGAGATTATTAACCTTGTCACTATTCAGAGGGCCGCTCCTTCTGCTCTATAACATGACCTATACAGTGTATTACAACAAGTGACTGCTTACTGTGATCACTGCTTTAAGCCGCTGGTACTGTCTTTGCTGCTTTCCAGTATGTACTCTACGGCTACATGTACACGATTACGTGCATTGTCAGGGTGCTGTGTTTTTAAGAGATAGCAGACAGATGCTAGGTTCACACTAGCATTCGGGTCTCCATTGTTCGGGTCCCTAAAGATGGAGACCCTTTCCGCTGTAAAAGTGGTTACCTACAGAAACCCCATAGACTAAAATGGGGTCCGCTGGTTTTCCTCCCGGTTTCCACTGGTTTTATACTGATACCGATGGACAGAATATTCCTCCTTGTTGGACTTTAATCTCCTCTGATTTGTGAAATCTGCAACAGAGTCTCCAACACATGTGGAACCAGATTCTTGTGTCCCCGTGCGGTTTTCTAACGTACCAGTACGTGGACACATTGGTGCGACTATAGCACATACACAAGGTTTTATAACATATACACATAGGTTCCCTCCTGCCTCTGTATATGGCTTACCCTCCACTAGGTACAGTTGTACAGAACTACAATTCCCTCTCTCATCGCTCATATGTTTTTAGAACAAATCATAAAATCGGTACAGTGCGTCTCGCATTTCACAGACAGATTGAGCCGGGACACTGAGAATGTTTGTATTAGATTTGCGAATCTTAATAAGCTTTTAGGAGTATCCTTGTACGGAAAGCTGCCGTCCATATGTGGTGGCTCACATTGGCCTTTGTGTTTCTGACCACACATGTGGATTGTTTGACATGGCACGGGCTGAATGCAAAGCCATTAAATGTGTTTTGCAGCAAGTGGCTGGTTCACACATCTCCCTGTGTAATAGGTAGCTTATGGCTTTATGGCTTTAGTGGGGAAATCTCTTTTTTGGCACTTTGTGGCTTTTTGAACTAAACTTCACAGTTGCACTCAAGGCAAATAAAGATAAAGTGGTGAGCCATATAATTTACATGGAATGGCGGTAGTAATGCATGGCTGCAGAAGCCGTGAGAAAACAGCAAAGGGGTTTTTTGATGCTTTGCATTGGGGTCAGTGATGAAATCGAAACAAGCTGGTTTATACCCCAATCTCAGGTTTGATACCAGCTCTAAATTGCAAATTTGGATATGAAACAGTTGTCTTAAAAGGATATTCCTATATTATAAAGTGATGGCATATTGTGCCATATAAGGGTCGTTAATAGGAGCAGAAACATACTTAACTAATGACTTCATACAGAGATAATAATCTCTTTATGAATATGCAAATTAGTCTGCAAGTGCACCGAGGGCGGGCCTGATTTGCCCAAAGACAGCTGTGACACAGTGTGGCCGAAAATGTTAATCATGGATAACGGGTCTGCAGTAGGCAGCGATTCTAGGAGAGCGGCTGTCTGTAGGCAAATCTGACAAATCAGGCCCCGCCCCTGGTACAGACTGATCTGCATATCCATAAAAATAGCTTATAGCCATAACACAATAAAAATGTATGCTGCCATCTTTATTTGCCAGTAACGCCAGCAACAAATCTGTGACAACTGGAGAAAGACAGATTTGTGTCCATTTTTTTATTGGCTCCGTAGACTTTCATGGCAAAGACAAGGAGAAAACAAGTCATTCATGCAACATTGCTTTTTCCTGTGTGAATGGCTCCATTTACTATATTGACTGTTAAACAGGTTTTCTGGGTTAAAAATACTTTTATCTATCCTAAAGATCCGATCTGGGGGGTCTGTTACCTGGCATCCCTATAAAGCAGCTGTTCTCAACAGATAATATAGAGGGAATGGAGCAGGAAGCAGATAGCTCTGTTCTTTGTTTAGTGGTAGAACTGAGGTACTGCAGCTTAGGTCCTATTCAAATGAGATGATCTGCAGTACCTTGTTTGCCCACTGCACAGAGAACAGCACTGTCTGCTTCCTCCTCCATTTTTTGTGTATCATCTTAGAACAGCTAAACATTGGGGATGCCAGTGATCCTCCACTAATCTGATATTGGTGATGTATCCTTAGGATAGTTCCGCAATATTATAGCCATGAAGACACTTTTACATAGAATTGCGGGGTGTATGCATTCAAACTCCTCCTAGCTTCAGTCTTGCATCTGGGTAGGGGTTGCAAGTCATTTTGGCAACTGGTTTAATCCCCCCACTCATCTAGTATTTATGACCACAGCGCTGATAAGTGCCTATCATTGGAGTTCTCCTTTACATTGGATATGTGATATATTGTGATGATTGATTTTATACTACTGTACTTTTAGTGAGTTGGTACATCATTGGGAGATAGGTAAAGACATAAAGTTCGTACAAGAAACTGCATTGTAGGATAACCCGACATATATACAGTAGTTGAATCGAATACATGAAATCTACACCAGGGAAATTGTTACCAAATGTAGTAAGCTAACCTGTGAGGGGGGTAACAACTGAACGACCTTCCCTCCATACCGATGGCTTCAGCATTGTCTAATATCAGAGTATATTGCAATCTGCATGATGATTTCCATTGAGGCTGACATCTATAAATAATACTCCTATCTACTCCATTCTAATGCCCCGCCAGTATTTTCTCTAGAGATATATGTATCATTTAACCGCTTAAGTGTCTCAGTCTTTGGAAGGATTACCACACACCGACAACCCCGCACATAACGTGTTACCTACTTTACATATATATGCCTTTAGGCTTCGGCATTTGTAACTCTACCTCTCCTGACATGAAAACTGCCTGCACAAAATGAAGACATATCAGGTAGCAGGAACAAAATCCCTTGAAATTGAAGAGGGCAAAGTTTGATCTCTTCCATATTGAGACCCCTGAACAATAGATTCTTTCTACTACAACACAAGTCCAGAACATCAAAGCCGCGATGAGTGCCTAATCTCAGTACATAACACTATTTTACTAATCTCTGTGGATATTCACAGATGTCCTTCCCAAACCGTGTGCGGTGTCATCACAGTTCACTTAGCCAATAGCCTCCAGCTTCCCATTTTTATTTTAGTTTTTTTTACCTTTTATTATACATTGCAAAGCAGCTGTTAATACAAAACATTGAAATATATTTTCCAGCGATGCAAAATCCAAGTGAAATTTACATTAGCAAAAGATTAAATGTATCAAAGAATTTTATACATATTTTTCTTTTATTTTGCAGGGCACTTCAAGAGGAAGAAAAGAGAATATTTTTTATATATTTTTTTTATTCTTATATTATCAAGACATTTATATGTATAAAGTGTCCTGAAACTTTGATTTTCTGGAAGCATTCGTCATATTAAAAAATGCTGTGATATACTTTATCAACAAAATGTGGCTCTTTTCCATGAAATTCTGCACTTTTTAGTTCTTTTCCATGTCTCTCTATAGCAGGGGTGCTCACACTTTGTCAGCATGTGAGCTACTTTATAACATGACCAAGTCGAAAGATCTACTACCAACATGTGGGCGGGACCGGGCATGTCTGGGGCGGGGCGTTCTGTGGGCGGGTCGGGCATGTGGGCGGGGCCGGGAGGAGCGTGAGAGCAGGAGACAGCGGCGTTCTGTGGCCGCCCAGGGATCCCCGCTGTCTGCTTGTTCACAGCGCAGGCTGACAGTTATCTCTGGACACTGGCAGGCTAGGGCTGCGGCAGCCCCGCCTGCCAGTGTCCGGAGATGACTCTCAGCCTGCGCTGTGAACAAGCAGCACCCCGGCCCCCTCCATCCCTAAGAGCGGGGAGCACGTCATCCCCCGGAGCTGCTGCTGCTGCCCGGCCTGCTAGTGTCCGGAGTGCTTGTTCACAGCGCAGGCTGAGAGTCAACTCTCGGCCTGCACTGTGAACAAGCAGACACCGGGGATCCCTAGCTGCATCCCGCGATCGACCCATACGTCCATTGCGATCGACCGGTAGATCGCGATCGACGTATTGGGCACCTCTGCTCTAGAGTGAGCTGAATATGTATACTCCTTCTCTAGGTATACGAGGGTGCAGGCTCTCGTATAACACAGGGAAGCTGAGACTAAGGGGGAGAGGCCACTTCAATCATATATACTTCAATGATATATTGGGCATTATAACAGCAAGAACAGTATCTGTGCCATTCTGGTGTCATATGAAAGGAGAGATTGACATCTTCCCTATGACACCAAGATCACAGTTCTACCTGTATTATCACCAGTCAAGGACACAAATACTGCCAGAAACATTGTATAAAAAGTTTAGATACACTTTAAAACTTTCTGTCGAATTTGGAGTTTTCCTGGCTCATTCACAATCACTGTTGTGGTGAATGGGTTATATTATATAAACTGCTTTGTGGAATGGTATAGCTCACAGATTCCCAAAGTGGTCCAGGTGGACCCCCGGGGGTCTCAACTGTGACTCAAATTTCCATCGTTAGATCTAATCTTCACATTTTTTTAATGAGTTTTGGGAATATGGTAGAAATGTAGCAGCAGGGGGTACACCGAAAGCAGTAAAATTTTGAAAGTGGTCTATTAGAAAAAAAAGTTTGGTAACCTCTGGTGTTGCTAAAGAGTGCAGGTCTAGCCCCTGAAGGGTCCAAAGGATCTGACACACGTATTATCAATGGCACGTAGTACATAGGGGTCCTGTTACAAATTATGCATTGAGGCCCAGAAGCTCCACTTATGTCTTTTTCTGTGCTCTGGACATTCAGAATAAGAACCGGTGAACTGCATATTTTTTGAAGTTGTTGTACAAGTCTCTTAAAGTGCCTCTAAAACTTAAAGGTGAGCTGCACAATCCAGGAAATGCCTGTCTATTGTGTGGGCTCCGGTGGATAGTGTGATTATAGGTCATAGTCTCATCATTTTCTTTGATTATAAGAAAGAGAATGCAGGTGCTTGTTTGTCCCTCCATTTTTGGAAAATCTAACAAAATCAGAAGTTAGTTGTAAGGTTAAACCAGAAGGTATCTCCTATAACTCCTGCAGAAATAGGTCTGTCCAGGTCAGCCATGTGGACGTCTTATCTCAATAGAGGGCATCACATAGAACACAGAAGGACTTACTCGATGAGTATCCGACTTCCTTGATTCCTGTTGTCAAGAACTAAGATGTCCTCACCTATGACCTTCTTAAAGTAACCTCCGGTTCATGATCAAAATTTTACAATAAGTGCTGTCCTCTGCATCAATGTTACTGGGGAGGACACTCCAATTTCCAGGCCCCTTTTCAATTTTGTAAAACGGCCACCAGCTCCTCAGACTACGCACAGTCCTGGTAGTCTGAGACACTACCTCTATTCTTGGCTGGTCCATCCAGCAAAGCATGTAATGAGGGAGACTGGTAACCATTAGAGATGCCCCAGTCTGTATACTATACAATGCAGTTGACTCCATGTCCAGTATAGTGGCCTGGTGCTGGCCTTGGTTGGAATTTGAGACCTGTATAATGTGCTAAAACATCATTTATTATTTCATTTTATTAGCTTTTTAGTATTTATTTGTTTCTCGTCTCATTTGGTTTCTGCGGCCAAAATAGTAGCGAGGATTGACTATTGTATATTTGTACATGTACTAAATCCACTTCTTAGATTTTTTTACAGGTTTCCCAGGAGGTTCACTATATAGCATTTATTACTTTACATGTTGTCTTATCATGAAACATTTATTTTTTATTCTGTTTTCTCTGTCATTACTATAAATAAATTTTGACATGAATTATAAGATATCGGTGCGTTTCATTATTTTCAAGGAAAAAATTCTGGGATGGCAAAACACACAATTTTTCTATAGGTGAGAGAAGTGTCAAGGTCAGTGTGAGAAGGATACTTCTATCATTTTCTAGATATTCGCAATTGCTTAGAGTCGAGATCTTTGTCATGTGGACACAAGTAATATTTAATCTCCACTTTATTATGTAGCTGCTTATTTATACAAATACAGAACTGTGCAAAAAAAATAAGCAGGTGGGAAAATGCTGCAAAACAAGAAGGCTATTAAAGGGATTCAATCATTAAAATGCAATTTTTTCTATATAAGACATAGGAATAGCCTTAGTAAAGGCTATTCTTCTCCTACCTTTAGTTGTCTTCTCTGTGCCGTCGTTCAGTAGAAATCCAGGTTTTCTTCTGTATGCAAATGAGTTATCTTGCAGCACTGGGGGCGGTCCCCAGTGTTCAAACAGCACTGGGGGAGTTCCAAATGCCGTGAGAGAAATCTCCAGCGATGCCTCTATCTTTGCCTGGAATGGCCTCTCCCTGCGTTTTCTTTCAGCGCCGACTTCAAACTTCTGGCCATGCGCAGTCGGCTCTGCCGTTGGGCCTCAGGCAGAACCAACTGCGCATGCCCATGGCAATTTTCCTGTGGCCGCTTACCCCAGTTTACTGTGTAAGCGGCCCCAACAAAAATTGCTACGTGGACTGCCCCCAGTGCTGCAAGAGAACTCATTTGCATACAGAAGATAGATTAGAAGGTAGATTTCTCTTTTCTGCAGTTACTTCATTTTGTCAATAAACTATTAACACTTCTATTTCTGAAAGCATTCTTATTTTGCAGTATTTTTCCACACCTGCCTAAAAGTTTTGTGCAATACTGTGCACTGACCACTACAGGGAGCAAACTAATCATATATTACACCAGGTTCACACCTCCTTTAGGGTCTCTGTTCGTTGAGTCTGCTTGGGGACCTGACGAATGGAAACCTAATCCGCTTAAAAAGCAGTTATGCCCTATAGACTATAATGGAATCCACCGGGTTTCCGCCTGGGCAGATTCAGGGATGGAAACCCCAAATAGAATCCAGCTGCTGGTATGAACCTAGCCTTAAATTGTAGCAAGTCAAATTTTTGCAAGAGATAGCCAAGATCATTGTCTATAAAGTGATGGTAGTCTCACATTCAAAGCTTTAGTGGATGGTGAGATATGGAACCTGAAAGTCAAAAGTTCAAGACATTGTTACCCTTTTGCTCATCGGTGTATATGTACAGTATATCAGCATCTATAAGTGCAGACATGTGCGTACTCTATGTGGATTTAGGAAATGCATTGTCTTAAAGGGTCAATGGGGATTTTCTGTTTTCCATTGTGCTCCACAAAGAAACGTGCAAGGCTCTGTACAAGTAGCAGTAGTAATAGTAACAGGGGTGTAACTACCAGGGAGGCAGGGGTAGCGGCTACCACAGGACCCGGGACATTAGGGGGCCCGGCGACAGCCGCTACCGCTGCGTTTTTTTTCCTTAATAGGAGTTACTTCAGCCCGTAACGGGCCCTATTTACTTACTGATCCTGGCAGGGGCTGGGATCGGTAAGTGATGGTGCAGGCCCCACAAACACTATTATTATACTGAAAAGACCCCAGAGTATAATAATTGTTCATGGCTGTTCACAATGGGGAAAAATATTGCATATAGGGGCCACTATGGGGTGTAATAGTATGTGCAGGGGCCACTATAGGGTGTAATAGTGTGTGCAGGGGCCACTATGGGGCATAATAGAGCGCGCAGTTATCCGGTTAGGGTCTTCGGCGTCGGTCGGGAGGGCCATGTCAAAAAGTTTGCTACGGTGCCCCGCCATTTCAAGTTACGCCACTGAATAGTAGTAATATGGACCATATAATATAGTAATAATAAAATAGTAATATAGGAAAATATAGACGGTTACAGAGATGAGGAGATGCCAATGCTGAGCTAGAAGTGCAGGGTCTCTGTGCAGGCTGAAACCCCGGGTAAATGTGTTCTGTGTGTAAGGGCCATGGTCCTCTGCATTTCATCAATGAAAATGAGCTTCTGTTGTGGTCCCTAAGAAATGCAAGGAATGAGAAAATAAGAAATGCAATATTTTCTTTCCTCCCCCGACTCCCTAGGAGCTGAAGATAGAGCCATAGGAGAGGACTTGGCACTTTTATACCTTCACATCAACCAATCTAAGACTCAGGTCCGGTGTCTCCAGCAAGTCTTTAAGTAGTATGGTATTGTGTTTTACTACGCGGAGGCCAGATACAGATCTTACTCTTGGCACACAAATGACTATATGAGCTGCAGCCAAAGAACCAGACCGGATATAAGAACGCACTGTGTATACTTCCCTTAGTGAGTCAGTGCCGTTTCTGTGTCACTGATCCCTGTCAGTCTTCGGACCACCTTGCTTATTAGCTGTACATTAATGTCCAATTGAAGTCTTATGATTCTGATAGCAGTCGATAGCGGTCTGACACTATGACGTCCCGTGCAGGCTGATGTGACACATGCAATCGATGAACAAGAATGTTTGGAGGTCAGCGGGTATCGACGGTAATATTTCCACCCAGTTTTATGGTTTTTATAATGTATTTCCATGTCCCAGTGAAAGCCCACAGAATAAATTCACATGGCAGAGATTGAAAATCTAGAGTACATGACTGGTTGTTTTCAGCATATGAATGAGATTTCTCGAAAGATCCCCCACCTTGTGGCTACTATACAATGCAGTAAATTTTTGATGGAAAATCATAAAGAAAGCATCTCAAGTGGATGCAACCTAAAAGAGCCAAAAACTGCAATTATTCCATTAACCTTTTCCTCCACTGCTTACATAAATTGGGAATCTTTTTAAGAGGACCTCTTGTCGTCAGCGAAAAGATGGCGGTGGACAACTTTCCTGATCATCGCCGGAATGCAGATAAGGTTCTGTTGCAGTGAAGCTGTTTAAAAGTGGAAATAAATCAGATCTGCATGTTTGGGCTACAATTGTTCGTTATATATTTTACTTACTGATTATTAAGATGTGAACGTTTGTCGGAAAATACATAAAACTGCTCATATCAGGCTACAGTCACTTAAAGAGGACTTTTCTCCACCTCCAACAAGTCCAGTTCTTTGCATCAGTTAACAGCTGCTGATTCTGGCACAGTTGGAATTTTTTCTCTAGCCCCCACCCTTCCTGAGCAATCAATGCAGTTACTTTTGGTCCCTGATATGCTATTTAGGCTCTGTACTGTCAGGAGGGCGGTGTCAGGCAGAAACAGACAAGGAGGTGTGATGCTTAGCTCTGACACTGGCTGCCTCTGATTGGAGCTCTGAATCGCGCCCCCTTCCTGACACCGCCCACCTGACATTACAGAGATTAAATAGCACATCAAGCACCAAAACTATCTGCGCTTGTTACTCAGGAATAGCGGGGGCTAGTTCCAACTGTGCTGGAATCAGTGGAGCAGAACCTTTTAAACAGAACATCCACCAATTGAAGTTCTTGGCATTTTTTTTTTTTTAGAGGTCTAGCGCCAACGATTCCATTAATAGATGCTAAGAACCGGAATTGGTGGAGGTGGTGAAAAGGTCCTCTTTAAAAAGATCTATCACCCCCTCTATGATTCTGTCATAAAGTGGACCTCTCACTTAAAGGAACTCATTTGGTAGATTAAAGGGCTTAAACTGGGGATCATAACATAAAATAAGTGAAAATCACCTTTAGGCTCCGAGACCTAGTCCTCTTTTCCAACCACTATTGGGGAAATGCAATTTATTCCATCAGTTATAGCAGATTGGAGGCTTTCGTTACTCATGCGCTATATACTAAACACTGAATGGCCACTTTTTCAGAGACACCCAGCTATTAGTGCCTTGGACCTGCTTTGACCCTCAAAAATACAGCATAGCATTTAAGGTAATACTCACAGGACAAGGGGTGTGCCAAGAAGACGTTCCACCAAACTCCATTATTCCACCTCCACCAGCCTTGACTGCTGATACCTAACAGGAAGGGTCCAGACATTCATGCTGGCTTTTGTGCACCCCTATGTTGCTTGATAAAGGGCTTTAGTGACATACAGAAAATGATTGCAATCACAAACTCTTTGGTATTAATATCTTTATTTATTTTGCTTGCAATGAAAAAACACAAAAGAGAATGAAAAAAAGTCAAACCATTGATCATTTTACACAAAACTCCAAAAATGGGCCGGACAAGAGTATTGGCGCCCTCAGCCTAACACTTGGTAGCACAACCTTTAGACACAATAACTGCGCACAACCGCTTCCAGTAACCATCAATGAGTTTCTTACCAGGCTCTGCTGGAATTTTAGACCATTCTTCTTTGGCAAACTGCTCCAGGTCCCTGAGATGTGAAGGGGCCTTCTCCAAACTGCCATCAAGAGATCTCTCCTCCTCCCCCACAGGTCTTCTATGGGATTCAGGGCTGGACTCATTGCTGGCCACTTTACAAGTCTCCAGGGCTTTCTCTCACCACCATTTTCTAGTGCTTTTTGAAGTGTGTTTTGGGTCATTGTCCTGCTGGAAGACCCATGACCTCTGAGGGAGACCCAGCTTTCTCACACTGGGCCCTACATTATGCTACAAAATTTGTTGGTAGTCTTCAGACTTCATAATACAATGCACACGGTCAAGCAGTCCAGTGCCAGAGGCAGCAAAGCAACCCCAAAACATCAGGGAACCTCCGCCATGTTTGACTGTAGGGACCGTGTTCTTTTCTTTGAAGGCCTCTTTTTTTTTTCCTGTAAACTCTATGTTGAGGCCTTTTCCCAAAAAGCTCTATTTTTGTCTCATCTGACCAGAGAACATTCTTCCAAAACATTCTTCCATCGGCTTTAAACTTCTTGATGACACTGCACATGGTAGACACAAGAACATTCAGGTCTTTGGAGATGGACTTGTAGCCTTGAGATTGCTCATGCTTCCTCACAATTTAGCTTCTCAAGTCTGTCAGACAGTTCTTTGGTCTTCTTTCTTTTCTCCATGCCCAATGTGGTACACACAAGGACACAAGACAGAGGTTGAGTCAACTTTAATCCATGTCAACTTCCTGCAAGTGTGATTTAGTTATTGCCACCACCTGTTAGGTGCCTCAGGTAAGTAACAGGTGCTGTTAATTACACAAATTAGAGAAGCATCACATGATTTTTCAAACAGTGCCAATACTTTTGTCCACCCCCTTTTTTATGTTTGCTGTGGAATTATATCCAATTTGGCTTTTTGACAATTCTTTTTGTGGTTTTCCATTGAAGACAAATTAAATGAAGATAATAATACCAAAGAATTTGTGATTGCAATCATTTTCTGGAAGAAACTGAGTATTATCTGACAGAATTGCAGGGGTGCCAATACTTTTGGCCAACACTGTATCTATCTATCTATCTATCTATCTATCTATCTATCTAATCTATCTATCTATCTATCTATCTATCTACACTGTATAAGCTTGGGCTGGGTTTATATCTCTGTTTGGACACTTCGTCTCAGAGACCCCAAAAGTCTCTGAAAACATCCTGCAAGTCCTACATTTTCATCCAACGAACCCCATTATATTCAATGGGGTCCATTGTGCACCATTGTTTTCTGCTGTGTTAGAGGTCTGTCTGCCCGTTGTTCTGGTTCTCTGATGGACCAAGACAATGATGTGAACATAGTGTTGGTTGAAAAGTTGAACAGCTAGGCGCTCACATACACTCACACTCACAAATCTCTTTACGTTCATGATTCTGATACCGATACGTTGGCCAAATCCCAAACCGTAGTCATTCTCGGGACGTTCCCCACATCCTCATAACAATACTCCAAGAAATAAGAAACTTGAGCAGTGAGTACATTATCAACCAAATCCACCCAAGAGAGTATAAGAACCATCTCCATCCTGCAATAACAAAGGGAGATTGTCTCTTTGCTACAAATCCTTAATTACAAAAAGCACCGAGGAGGGGGCTTCAGGATTGTGGACAAGCAGTGCAGGGTCTTCAGGAGCTGAGGGTCCCTTTGATCAAGAAAATCCAATTATTTGTGTATATACATTTCCCACATAGTGATTAGTTCATTAATTGTCCCGCCTTTATCACCTCCCTTTCCACCCCCTGTAATAATCAGTTCTTTTATCCAGACCAACAAACACTCGGTAGGAGCTTTTGTACATTCAAAGGATTTGCTTTCTCTTGTGAAAGAGCTGCTGTGCTTTGATGATTGGGCAGCTGGGAACTTCAAAGGGACAGAGCCCGGGCTGTGACTGGCTGGCGGCCCAGCAAAGTCCTTATCAAATTCTTGGAGGTGCTCCCACTGCAGTCAGTCAAGAGGCTGCTGGAAGGGAGGGGAGGCAGGAGGAGCAGCAACCTGCACACAGCCAAGTACCAAACAAACAACCTGGCACTAACTGGGTGGGGAGTCACTGACTGAAGGGGTTTCCTCCATGCATCTTCAGCAGTGTGCTGCCCATCACAGTGCCCAGCCGCAGGAGCGACACCATGGCTGCAGTAGCTGTACTAAGGAACGACTCTCTCCAGGCATTCCTACAGGTCAGTGGGGCTTCACCTGCGCAGCTAGTCGCGCCAAAGAGTGTAGCAACTGCGCAAACAATCCGAATAACCACAGTATATATAACTATTAGGGAATTTCTAGCAATTTTCTAAATTTTTTGGATATGGCGTTTACACAATTGAGTTGTGGAGTTTCCTCTAGTAGAAAATGGGAAATACTTCTCCGTAGAGATTTACTTTAGGAAAGTTTCATTTACATGGTAACATAGTTGATAAGGTTGGAGAAAGGCACCGGTCCATCTAAGCCAAACGACCGTATCTGGAAGGCAGCAAAAAGATACTTTGTGAATTTTAAAAATTTGTGTTTCTGAAAGATTTCCCAAAAATTATAGTGAATTTGGTTATTATATGTAGCTAAGAAATTATTTATAATCTATCTATCTATCTATCTATCTATCTATCTATTATACTATCTATCTATCTATCTATCTATCTATCTATCTATCTATCATCTATCTATCTATCTATCTATTATACTATTTATCTATCATCTATCTATTTATCTATCATCTATCTATCTATCTATCTATCTATCCTTCTATCACCATATCTATCTATATATCTTATATCTATCTACTATCTAACTATATGTCTGTCTGTCTATCTATCTATCTATCTGTCTGTCTGTCTGTCTGTCTGTCTGTCTATCTATCTATCTAGCTATCTATCTCATAACTATTTACTTATATATCTATATCCATATGTATCTATTTCAGTAATATGTATGCAACAGATTAGAAAATACACAAACCTTTCAGAATTAAGTCAATGATCTAGAGATAACTCCATATCAATCATAATAAGAAAAAGTTAAAAGAAAGTTACATTTTGGGCTCATATAGAGCACACGTGGTGAAAGTGAACTACCGGCAGAAGATATAGGGCAATGGGACAGTATACCAATATACTTTTATATGATTATTTACAGACTTTTTTTTATTACTTACAAAGTAAAATAAAAGTTACAAAAAGGAGAGACACTAACAAACAGCAGGTAGTCATACAGATAACTGGCATCAGGGTGATCAGAGATATTGACAAGAGATGGATCATCCGTGTTCTCAATTGTTCAATGTCAGTATAGTGTCAGTCTATGAGATATCCGACTATCCACTGGTATAGCTGTGTATGAGGTTACATCCATTACAATTTATATGAAGAGCGTCTTAGTATGACAATTATTTAAGACAAAGTAGAAACATAAAACTACAGTGAATTATAGGTCACAAATCTTCATAGCTGATAAAGTTTCCTAATAGACTTAAGACAAGTTACTGTAGGTGTGTCTGTCATTGTAATGTACTTCTTACATGTCCCGAGTCGCTATATGTCAGGCAGAGCTGCTCAGATCTTGTGCTGAATGGCAGTTTATGGTAGTGAATGGCAGAGAATGATAGTGAATGGTGGTGAATGGTAATGAACAGTCACACATTAAGATGGGGAGTTAAAAGACAGACTATCCCGTGTCTAAGTATATGTAGGACTATGAGATGTGGATGTCAAGTCAAAATGATATAGTAACTTTTTGTCAAACTTTATCTTATTCTCTATCATCAATCTATCTGTTTATCTGCCTATCTATCTATCTATCTTCCTAAGTATATGTATCTATCTCTCCCATATCAATCAATATTTTATAAGCAAACTGAACCCATTTTCCATTACAGGACAGGACACCCAGCGCCTCACCGGATGTCAGTAAACATTCCCCGCTGGCTCTCCTGGCAGCTACATGTAGTCGAATAGGTCAACCAGGAAGTGGCGCAGACTTCATTCAGGTTCCTTATGATCCAACCATTGGATCTCCCTCAAGGATTTTCCATCCATGGACTAATGACATTTCTGCGCACTCTCCAGGTACACTCCAGGCACATAACAGTCTCGGACTTGCTGCCGCCAAAAATCAACTTCCATCTCACATACAGTCTACATTTGTTACTCATGAACTACCCCTGACTCCCCCTGCTGACCCCTCCTACCCTTATGAATTTTCTCCAGTGAAAATGTTACCTTCCCCTATGGCTGCTTTTCAGTCCTCTAATTGCCAATCGGCCTATGTACCTTCTGTTCCTTATCCTCCTACCGCACCCATCGCGTCTGCTATCCATGGATTTGTACCAGGACATTCAAACCTGATACATCAGCAACCGAGGCAGCTATCCCCCAATCCAGCAGAAGACATCCCATGGTGGAGCATTCAACAATCGACCCCAGTCACCCATCCATCTCAAATTCCCCACGCTCATCACCGGTTTCCTATCCAGAGAAGTTTAGTTCTAGGACATTCAGACTTTGCACAATACCAGACTCAAATCGCTGCTCTCCTGCAGACCAAATCACCACTGGCCACAGCCAGGAGATGCAGAAGATGTAGATGCCCCAATTGCCAATCCTCCAGTGGTCCAGATGAGCCAGGAAAGAAGAAACAACACATCTGCCACATCCCAGGTTGTGGAAAAGTATATGGTAAAACCTCCCACCTTAAGGCCCATCTAAGGTGGCACTCGGGAGAAAGACCCTTTATTTGTAACTGGTTGTTCTGTGGCAAAAGTTTCACCAGATCTGATGAGCTACAAAGGCACTTACGGACTCACACTGGAGAAAAGAGGTTTGTCTGTTCAGAATGTGGAAAACGATTCATGAGGAGTGATCATCTGGCCAAACATGTGAAAACCCATCAAAATAAGAAGATCAAAGGGGTTGAGCGGACAGTCAAACAGGAGCAAAACCGAGACCACTAGAGGAGGCTTCATGGATTTTGTTATAGTGCAATATACTTGAAGACTGGTTTATGGGAATATTGATAAATCTGAATTGAATCAAAGCACAATACTAGTCACATTCCGACTCAAATAATTCCATTTTTGTTTTTTTTTTTACTTCTGGATCTTTCCGAGGAACCCAAGGCTTTGTATATTTCTGCCCAAATGTAATTAAACTTGGTGTGATCTATGGCGACTTTTTCTGAAACCTTTCTTCTTTCCTTGAGACTATTGATTGTGTTTGTAAAACTCTTTCAGTTCTTCTTTTCCATTCATTGCGGCGTACCTTATTGATTTTGTAAATGGGACCTAAGAATAATTGGCTCTGCCTAAATTTTAACTCCGGTGCCACACGTCTCTATACCGGTTGTCGAAAGTGATTTTTTTTAAACTAATTTCCTAACTCTAACTCTCAGTTTTTGTCCTTCCATCATTCCGTAATTCCTAAGTGTTTTCTATTTTCTATCTTGTATTATTATTGGTATATAGCTTCATCAACGTTCATGAGAATTGGTCCAGTGGATTACTTGCCTATAGCAATATATCTTCTGTTATTGTAATCGTGGCATTAGCTTCTCGCAGCTATGTACAATGTTACTTTGTATCTGTTTTTTGCCTAGGGTATGTGCTTGCCTGTATAGTTGGAGTGTAAGCATATGTTCCTTTTTAGGCTTTTTGAAACTTTGGAACAACGTTGCACCTTAGACTTAACAGAACTTTAGGCACACGCTGTAGCATTTTGGCTCTGTTCATACTGGTTGTTCACATGTGGCAAATTTAGGTGTTGCTAACAAAAAAAATGTCATGTGTGAACATACCATAACTGGTAATGTACTGGAGGAATAGATCTTGCTAACAATATGTCACATCCTGAATTTATTAGCATTATTGTACTGACAGATTATAGAAGTCATGCGGTTTTGGGGGGGGTTTGCAAATAATTTTTTACTTTAATCCTGGTTTGGGCTCAGAAAACTGTACCAAAAACTGCATGTGTGATTCCAGCCTAATGAGACACTGTTTGGTATGAACAGCGCCCTAATATGTAACTCCATTCAAAGCCTCAAAATACACTCATGGCTGCAATTCACTTCAATATTGCACAAAAAGTCCCATATAGGAGTATGCAGGAAGCTGAGATACAGGAAGCTGTTTGCGTCCTCATACTCAATTTGATGGTTACCTTTGCAGAGCCCTGTCTACTTGCCTATATGATGGAAAGCTCCTGGTGCAAATGTCAAAAATACGCATAGACCCCATTCACCTGATGGAGACCAAAAGAGTGTCCTTTTAACGAAACATCAACTCATCATGTGTAGTTTTTGATGCAGTTTTTGATGCAATTTTTGATACAATTTATTAAGCCAGTGGTGGATGTTTTTATTCCAACGTGTTGGCCTTAAAAAGGATAAAAATCTGCACAAAAAACTGCTTGTGTGATTCAAGCTCTGACATACGTGAGGATGGATAATACCCAGTGACCGCCAGGGTGAACACTCCACATTGTATCCCAGCGTCCAGGATTCCTAGATGCTAATGAGCAGGTTCCTACAAAATAACTACATTTTTAATGGAGTTTTTACAAAAAAAATTTTATCCATATCATGAGGAAATGCTTAAGCTGGCCATATACATTAGATTCATTTGGACTCAACCCAAGGATTTTAGTGGGACCAGACAACCATCTAACGTTTGTGGAGATGTCTCTATTTCCCCAATGGCAGATGTCAGAGGGAAAAATAAGGATTGGGCAGTTGGATTCCAATAGGCCTGATCTTTTTGTTCCCAGAGAAGCCACTGTCAGTGAAGGCTAAGGCCCTATATTGCGGAAACGAAGCGTTTTTTGTTGCAGATTGTTTTGTGGGTTTTTAGCCAAATTCCAGAGCGGTTTGATGGGAAATATAAAGGAAATTTATATGTGTTTCCTTCTGACTTTAGCTCAAAAAACACAGCAAAATCTGCAACAAAAAACGCTGCAACTTAGCCTAAGGGCTCGTTCACACGGAGTTACGTCCCGCGAGATTTGGCACCTGTACGCCGCGTGACCCTTTGCGTGCCATACACGCTCCCATTCATTTCAATGGGAGCGGAGATCGTATGCGCCGCGCTAGTTTGCGGCCGTGCATTTATTCACGGCCGCAAACTAGCGGCCGCATACGATCCCCGCTCCCATTGAAATGAATGGGAGCGTGTACGGCACACAAAGGGTCACGCGGCGTATAGGTGCCAAATCTCGCGGGACGTAACTCCGTGTGAACGAGCCCTAAAAGCGGTCCTCACCTCTCTCCCTATTTAGAACACATGCACACTTGCCGGAGCCGAGTGTGCATGTGTATAGGGAGGTCGGGAGCTATGTAATGTGTATGGATGACAGGTATTTGTATATTAATATAGCATTGTACCAGTATTGTATTGGTCAGTCTTACTTCTTCTGTTCTTGTATACAAGTATAACAACTGTTTCCTGTTCCCAAGAAATTGTGATCCCCCCAATGAACTCTCTCCGGTTTCCATCTTGATTCCAGATACCTGTGGTAGCAATAATAGATCTGCAAATAACACCACTCAAACATATGCGAATGTGAACAGAGCCTAAAAAAAGATGCATCACAAACTGTACTCTATTGAGAAATATTTATTAAAATGGGCTAAAAGCAAAATTGTAGTTGCCCGCAGCGACCAATCACAGCGCAGCTTTCATGTCATATTCTGCTCCTGATAAATGTAAGCTGGGCTGTGATTGGTTGCTGTGGGCAACTAAGATAATTTTGCTTTTAGCCCCATTTAATAAATCCGCCCCTATGAATCTAGTCCTTGTGTGACATGAGGGGACAGATCACCTGAATACTGGCTTTAGCCGCAGTCACTTTTCGGATTTAGTGGAGTTACATATACTTAGTCATTTTGATGACATCGCTTATTAAAATCGCTCAGAGAATATTTTGTGATTTATTATTCATGGAACGAAATTGACAATACCTAAACCTTACACCTGTAACGTTGCGGCATGCCTTGTCCCTTATGTTGCATTTTGCACTCTTTTTTGTAAAACTACTAGGCTGAAATAACTTGTGAACATTGACGGTTTCTATAGTGAATACGATGACTGTAAACTCAGTAAAGAATATTTTCATTTAAATGTGATCAACTGTGCAATATAAAGACCCCTATATGAGGCCTATGTGGGAAAAACCTAAAGAATTTGTAAGGTCGTCTTCACATCCGTTCTGGGATTAAACAATGGCGGCAGGTCCAGATGAAGGGAATAACCAGAAAGAGGATTGGTCTAAGAACAGAAAACAACAGATACCAAGGGGCCCCATTGACCATCGTGTATCCGTTTTTCTCCCTGACCGTTACGGTAAGGTTACGTTCACATCTGTACAGGAGTCTGTCTGGTGCAGAGTCTGTCTTAATCTGTACGAAAAAGCACGTTAAGGTAAGGTTACGTTCACATCTGTACAGGAGTCTGTCTGGTGCAGAGTCTGTCTTAATCTGTACGAAAAAGCACGTTAAGGTAAGGTTACGTTCACGTCTGTCTAAAGCTGTGGACGAAAAAGCCTTACTGCACCATACAGACTCCTATGCAGATGTGGATTAAACCTTACTGTGCTTTGCCGTACAGATTAAGACAGACTCTGCACAAGACGGACTCCTATCCAAGTGTGAACGTAACCTTACCCTACAGTTGATTTCTGCTGTCAGCCATGTAAGGCTAGGTAGAGGCTCGCTATAGTGTTTTTCAATAAGATTACTGACCATGATCATTGCTTTTTCTCCATATATCCAGTCCTAAAATTCCCCAGAAACATTCCCACACTGTGTACATTTGTGACTACTAGCCCCTTTGATATACTTTATGTATTTTAAAGCAATTCCTTGTTTAATGGAAAGTTCTATAATTATATAATAGACTTTTCGTATCTGTTCATTATGTAATCTAAGGCTACATGCATATGATCATGTCTATGTAGCCAGGCTGTGATTTAACATCATGGACGGCATATGGATAACATGTGCCATGGTCATTGCGGTATAGGACCTGTCCTGAGTTTTGCCCTGGGCTCAGGGCCCCATACACAGCCTGTGAAACTACATGGACGTGTGCAGTGGCGTAACTAGGAATGGCGGGGCCCCGTGGCAAACTTTTGACATGGGCCCTGGGCCCCCCCCCCCGACCAACGCCGAAGACCTCGACCGACCCCCTCCTACACATTCCTGCACGCTCTATTTTGCCCGATAGTGGCCCCCATACCTCCCAAGTGTCCCGCATTTGGCGGGACACTCACGCTTTCCTACCCCTGTCCCGCGGTCCCGCTCAGGCCCCTGCATGTCCCGCTCTGTCCCTTTAATGTTTTACTAAACAATTGTTCCTCCGATCAACAGTTAAAAGGCTCTCGTGATCGGAGGTACATTTCACTATTGTAGAAGGACCTTTGTGTGACATCACACGGTCCTGTGCAGTGAAGAGATGAAGAGACGTGTATAAGGTACTGAGGGGGGGGGAGTGTGAGATGCAGGATGGAGAGAGGGTGAGTGTGTGTGTGTCTATCTGTGTCTGTCTCTGTCTTTGTCTGTCTGTGTGTATCATTATACTGGGGGCAGAGATGGAGAGGAGGACATGAAACTGGGGGCAGCTAAAAGGGGATATGAAACTGGGGGAGAAATGGAGGGGGGATGAAACTGGGGGCAGAGATGAAGGAGGGGACATGAAATGGGGCAGATGAAGGAGGCACTTAAACTGGGGTGACATTAAACTTGGAACAACTGGAGGGGGCATTAAACCGTGGGAGTAGCTGGAGGGGGACCTGTCTGCCTCTAGTTGCCCCCAGTTTAATGTATCCCTCCAGCTACACCTACAATTTAATGTCTGCTTCCAGCTGCCTGAGTTTAATGTTCCCCTCTAGTTGCCCCCGTTTAATGTCCCACGTCAGTTGCCATTACTTTATCGTCTCCCTCCAACTACCCCCATTGCTAATGTCCCCCTCCAGCTGCTCCAGTTTCATGTTTAAATTGGGGCACCAGGAGAGGGACTTAATACTGTGGGGCAGTTGGAAGGGGGGACAATATAATGTGGGGACATATAGTGTACGGGTGACTGTAGGAGGATTATACTGTGTGGGGGCACATGAAAAATGAAAGAGAATGGGCGGAGTCAGTGCAAACGTGGGCGGAGCTAAATTTGCCGCGGCGCGCTATGTGCGCCACACATTTTATCCCTTTTTCTGTTCTTCAAAAGTTGGGAGGTATGACAACTTCTACCTACAGCACCGAGTACATCAGCGTCTACTGGGCACAGCGGGAATCCTAAGGAGGGGGAACCGGAGGCTGATGGCTGGACGATGGTGCGCAGGAAAAAAAAAGTGATATGGACCCTTATATCAGAGCTTCTACTATTGCACAGCTAAGTGGCACCATTTTACCAAGCACAATGGACATGAGATCTACTGTATGTGTGTGGCAGAGACTCAGGACATGATGAACCATTTGGGCAGACCAGACCAGATCATGAATTGTCTGCGGGCACTATGGATTGCTTTGGCATTTTAAATGGGCGCATTTGCTTTATAGTAATTATTATGCTCATTTAGGTAACAGCTGCTTATAGTCCTGTAGTACTTGTGATCTGCCAGAAGGGGGCATTACATGGATGTGGCTTATTAGTCACACATGAAATAATATGGCAGAGCAGAGCTTCTTCCTGGGTATACCAGCCCTCTTCATTAGAGACATTTATCATGAGTTTTGGGACATTTTAACAACTTTTTTATGGACTTGTCCCTATGATCCTTCCACACAGCGCCATTTTACCCTGTGGTTTTGTGTGGTAGGCTGTCTCATCCCAATTCAAGTGACTTGAAGTAAGGTGCAATACCAAAAATGGCCTTTTGACAAAAGTGGTGCTCTTTCTAGGGAAAAAAAAAAGCTGATTATTTTGTTCACTATTAATGAACAACCTGGCCGTCTAATTCACCATATGAAAATTGGATTCTGGTTCTCTGTTAGGGTATGTTCACACGGCGGAAAATGGATTCCGCGTGTAAAAGTATGGCGCGGCTAGCCACGTCAGAATGCCAATGCAGTGTACTGGCATCCCGCTCAGGATTAGGCCCGAATGAATGGGCCTAATTTGGAGGTAGTCTCACGCCATGGCTGAGTCAGATGTGTAATCAGCAGGAAGAAGGGTCATGTCGCTTATTTTTTCCATTACTAATTAGCGGGAGAAAAAAGTGAGTGGCTCCAATTGAAGTCGATGGGAGCCGTTTTTGGTAGCAGATTTTGAGGCGGATTCTACTTCAAAATCCGTTGCCAAAAAACTCTGGGTGAACTAGCCCTTAACTGGAACCTGTGACATGGAAGTTGCAGTATAAGATAAAGGTAGCCATACAGAGATAGGTGTCATCACTGATAGGACCGCCCACATGACTAGGTGACTGTACAATTAGTGACTGACACTTAGCTCTGTATGTACAGTCATAGAGGTCAGGCTGTCAATCACTGATAGTTCCACCTTCTTGACTTTTCAACATGGAGCCGAGATTTCAGTGGCTAAATGACAGGTCATACTGAATCAATTCCCACACAATGCCATATCAACCCGCTCAGCTCCTTGTACTCTGTATTACTCTCCCGACAGCTTACATCGCATCTTACATGTGACAGGTTCACTGCAACGTGACCTTAAAGGAATCTTATCATACAAACACATTTTTTTCTGACTATCACATCGGAATAGCCTTAAGAAAGGCTATTCTTCTCCTACCTTTCGTTGTCTTCTCCGCACCGCTGTTCCGTAGGAATCCCGGTTTTTATTGGTATACAAATGAGTTCTCTTGCAGCACTGGGGGCGGGCCCCAGCGCTCAAACAGCACTGGTGGCACCCCCAATGCTGCAAGAGAACTGTCTCCAACGCCGCCTCCATCTTCGTCAGCAACGTCCTCTTCTTCCGGCGCAGGTTTCAGACTTCTAGGCCTCTGGCAGAGCAGACTGCGCATGACCACAGGCCACAAGAAAATGGCCACTTACAATACTGTGTAAGCGGCCTTTTTCTCATGGCCTGTGGGCATGCGCAGTCTGCTCTGCCAGAGGCCTAGAAGTCTGAAACCTGCACCAGAAGAAGACGGGTAAAGAGGACGTTGCTGAAGAAGATGGAGGCAGCGCTGGAGACAGTTCTCTCGCCGCATTGGGGACACCACCAGTGCTGTTTGGACGTTGGGGCCCGCCCCCAGTGCTGCGAGAGAACTCATTTGCATACCGACAAAAAAACTGGATTTCTATGGAACAGCGGCGTGGAGAAGACAACGAAAGGTAGGAAATGAATAGCCTTTCTTAAGGCTATTCCGACGTGTTACGCGGATAAAATGTGTTTGTACTGTATGATAGGATCCCTTTAAGCTGCAGTACCAAACACAGCCCAAAGATTGGCGCTGTTTTAGGGAGACCATTGAACCCCTCTTTGTATTCTGGACAGCCTCTGTACAGATTTGTTTAGATCTGACTGCTTGCTTTGCTTTTTATATATTGTGTGTTTGTGGGATTTTTATGTTAAAACAGGTTATATTTTCGGTGTATTGGTGCTTTTAATATTTCTCAGTTTAAAGAGTTTGGACGGGTCACTGATCCCTGTGCTCTGCGGTCACGTAGTATACAACCAATCATCCTCACTTAGTTGGAGGGAGTCCATTAGATCCAAAATGTCTCCGAAACCAATAAGAGTGTTGTGTAGGGATTTAAAGAGGACCTTTCACCACTTTTGGGCACATGCAGTGTTATATACTGCCAGAAAGCCGACAGTGCGCTGATTTCAGCGCACTGTCGGCTTTCCCGATCTGTGCCCGGTGTAAAGAGCTTACGGTGCCGGTACCGTAGTGCTCTATGGTCAGAAGGGCGTTTCTGACCATTAGCCAGAGACGTCCTTCTGCCTCGTGGCGTCTATCGCGCTGTACTGTGGAGCCGGGAGGAACGCCCCCTCCCTCTGCTCACACAGCTCGTCCATAGACGAGCATTATCAGGAGCGGGAGGGGGGAGTTCCTCCCCGCTCCACAGCACAGCGCGATAGACGCCGCGAGGCAGAAGGACGTCTCTGGCTAATGGTCAGAAACGCCCTTCTGACCATAGAGCACTACGGTAACGGCACCGTAAGCTCTTTACACCGGGCACAGATCGGGAAAGCCGACAGTGCGCTGAAATCAGCGCACTGTCGGCTTTCTGGCAGTATATAACACTGCATGTGCCCAAAAGTGGTGAAAGGTCCTCTTTAAAGGGGTCTTCTGGGACTTAAATGTTTCTGGGGTATTCTTGGGATAGACCATCAATATGTGTCCTACACCCAGGGCCTTGCAGATCAGCTTCTTCCTTGTGCCCATGATGTTTATCTTTCACATGGTACAGCAGAAGCTCAGTCCCATTCAAGTGAATGGGGCTGAGCTGAAATACCAAACTTAGCCCCCACGCAATGTCAAGGTCATTGAAATTTAGATCATAGAAACCCTCTTAAATAGGAGCAGACACGTACCTTTGTATAGTACAGTATTTGTATATTGTACAGTATATGGCAGCATTTTTTCTGGGGATTACGCAGGCACTGTACAGAAATAACTTCACATACTGTAATTGTTCCTCCCTAATACTGTTCACATAAATAGTGCCCAATCTATTGTATATAAACAAGATGCTGCTATGTATACTGAACATACGCCAAAATTGTCACTATGTACTGTATATACAAACATTGCACAAGGTTTCATGATGGCTTCTTTCTACTCATAGACATAGCCAATAATGCTGATTCTTGGGGCAGAGGCTAGAGCAGGGGTAGGGAACGTACGGCTCTCCAGCTGTTGCAAAACTACAACTCCCAGCATGCATACTGGCTCTGCTGTTCTTGGAACTCCCATGGAAGTGAATGGAGCATGCGGGGAGTTGTAGTTTCACAGCAGCTGGAGAGCCAAAGGTTCCCTACCCCTGGGCTAGAGGGCAGCAGATCCCCTATGAGGTGGAGAGGAAGGCAAAAAGGATCCAGTGACCTGACCATTAGAATATGTTCACATGGCGGAATATGGATTCCGCATGTGAACATACCGCGCAGCTAGCGCGTTGCGGCATTCCGCTCCGGATTAGGCCCGAATGAATGGGTCTAACCGGAAGAGTGTTGTGCCATAGAATCCGCGGCAAGATAAGTCCGCTCCTTTTTTATCCTACTAGCTAGTGGAAAAAAGAAGCGAGTGGCTCCCATTGAATTAAATGGGAGACGTTTTTAGCAGCGGATTTTGAGGCAGATTCCACATAAAAATCCGCTGATAAAAACTGTGTGAACATACCCATGGTCTGCTGAAAAATAAAGATTTCCCTTCACTGGTACTAAGGGGCCAAACTTGACACCCCGAAGCATTACTGCTCCGCCACCATACTTTACAGTTGGCATAACACAGTCAAGTAGGTAACGTTCACCTGGCATTCACCAAACCCAGTCTGGTCCATCACACCCCAGCACATGAAGTGGTTAAGACTGGCACACAAAACCCCACCCTTACTAATTCAGCCCCAAATTGTATACAATCAGTGTCACATAGAGGTACAATAAGTCCATACACTGCTTAGTGCTACGTGCCATGTCACTGGCCTGCCTGGGGGGTGTCATTGCTATTTCACCATAAATTTACGGCATGCCCCATTATGACAACCACTATCCATAAGTCGTATTAGGGCATACGGGTATCACCGCCTCCATCTGGGACATCCTCAAAAAGACAAAAAGGAGAGACTAAAGAAAAATAGAATATTTTTAAATTAAATTTCTGGAGATTTTGGTTGTAAGTCCCAGAGCACTGGTATCAAGATATTTTATCTATCTATCTATCTATCTATCTATCTATCTATCTATCTATCTATCTATCTATCTATCTATCTATACACACACTCATATATATATATATATATATATATATATCATGTGGAACTAGCGCATCACAATCACAGGCTCCTCCCACGACTGGACATCTTATTTGCATATCTTTATGATATTATTTGAGAGAGTTCCATATATATATATATATATATATATATATATATATATATATATACAATTTTAATGGAACTCTCAAATAATATCATCAATATATGCAAATTAGATGTCCTGATGTGGGAGGAGCCTGTGATTGTGATGCGCTAGGTTCCGCGTGATGCACTAGGTGGTTCTACGTTTCACTGTGTTCAGTTAGTTTCGTGGACTTTAGAAGATGGAGGATTTCCAGACTCTAACCCCTTCTTGGTTTTTTACCAAAAAGCAATTGAGAAAGAGCCCTTCGAGGCAATGCGGCCTACGAGCCCATAAAGAACTTATTTACCGCCAGCAGGCGGCACTACTTATTCTGGACATGGGGCGGCGGCTCCATCTGTCCAGAGTGACCGTCAGCACGGCCATAGTGTACATGCAGCGCTTCTACATGGTACAGTCATTCACCAAGTATAACAGATATGCAGTGGCCACCGCCGCACTATTCCTAGCGTGCAAAGTGGAGGAACAGCCACATTTGGTGGCAGACATCATCACAGCTTGCCACGCCTGCCTGTACCCTAAGAGATCACAGCTGCACACACAAAGCCGGGCTTACCCGCCCACCGCGGATGAGATTCTCCAGCTGGAGATAATCCTATTTAAGACCTTTGGATTAGACATTGTAGTTGAGCATCCCTATGAAACTGTTGCTGTATGTGCCAGCTCGGTGAATGCCAGCGAAGCCGTTACCCGCATGGCCAACAACCTGGCTACCGGCTGCCTAATGATGACGACGTTCTGTCTACAGTATAAGCCACAGGTCATCGCATGCGCGTGTGTATACCTGGCGGCAAAGAGGCAGAACTTTGAAATACCCCTACCCAAAAGAGGAAAGTCCTGGTGGGAAAGTATTGATAAAACATTAACTAAAGATTTCATAGAAGACCTAGCAGGAGATCTCCTACACATCCTGAGCAGAAACCGTCTTAAACTGCGAGACCTGCCCAAAGATGATAAACCAGTTCCTAAACAGTGCAACCGAGAGGACATGGCAATGGAGCGGATGCGCCGATACTCCAGAACAGATACATCTGCCACAAAAAGACCTGATGAAGGAGATGCCTCAGAGCCGGAGTGCAAGAGGCGAAAAACATCACCATTAACCATTACTGGTAGTGTCAGCACAAAAGACCTGGAGCATCAGCCTGAGGGGGACAAGATCACAACCCCTGCTGGAAGAAGACGACCTCTCTCAGAAGACAACCAAGATCTACAGACGTAATCATTCTGCTGGTTTTTCATTGTATTAATAAATGATATGAGATCTATTATATGTCTGGTTATTGATGGCATATGGCCACGTTACAATATAAGTCATGCTTCATTCTTGCTGAAGGGGTATTAGCTCATACAAGTGAAGGTGATAGTTGGGCCTATAGAAAATCGGTAAGGGCTAGTTCACATGGAGTTTTGCAGGCGGATTTTGACATGGAATCCACCTCAAAATCCACCTGCAAAAAAAGGCTCCCATTCATTTCAGTGGGAGTCGCTCACTTTCCCCCCTCCCCCCGCTAGCGGGAAAAACAAGCGACATGCCCTTTCTTCCAGCTGATTCCGCGGCGGAGATGTCCACGGTGTGAGACTCACTCCCGATTAGGCCCGAATGAATGGGCCTAACCAGGAGAAATCACATGGCGGAAAAGGTTTTCACTGTGTGAACATACCCTAAGCTTTGGTATAGTCCACTGCATTGTTTTATTATGTAGGTTCCCTGGACTGCTGGGACTTATATGACTATGGAAACATGAGTTAACCGATAATAAACCCGCCCCCGCCCTAAAAAACTAGACGGACACCGTCATATTGGGTTAGTGGGATTGGCCACAGCTTTATTTGGATCAACTCAACAGCTGGAGTAAATACTCCACAACTTTAACATCAAACGAATTCTCCATGTCCCGGACGACCATTATCTTCGTCATTATGACAACCAGTGACCATCAGTTGCCATGTATACCCTTGCATAACTTCATGGGACATGGACCAAGCCCCGCTTGCTGTGAAGAAAGAAAGAAAGAAAAACAGACAACGAAAGGAAAACCAAAGACAAAAACACAACAAACAACAAACAAAAAACCGTGGGGGCAGGGTGGGCGGGCGTACTTTCAGTCACTTCCAGACCAAAGGTATGAGACCCTGACTACGTGCCCCTAAACATATAACCTTCCAAAATTGATAAATTACATGGATACGGGGGCGGGCCTGAACTTAAAACAAAACATACCCTGGCAACCGTGCAGAGTAAACCTGGCCCAGCAGTCCTAGCCCTTATCCCTAGTTGGTGCAAGGGCGACATGAGTTGAACTTGGAGCTTCTATGGATCCATAATACAAGTATACAGGCCTGTGCTGGCAGTAAAAGGGTTAATACAACTACATAATTTGACCCATTAATATAATAGCATTAATTACAAGAAAGAAAGTATTGAAACATACATATACATTCCTGGCATGTGAGACACCTCAGGGTCTTCGCCGCCATTACAGTCTTATAGAACGTTCCAGCGCTGCTACTGTAACTGAGCACAGATGCCTTAAAGGGATTCTACCATTAAAGCAACTTTTTTTCTAATTCCACGTCCGAATAGCCTTAAGAAAGGCTATTCGTCTCCTACCTTTAGATGTGGTCTCCGTCGCGCCGTTCCTTAGAAATACCGGTACTTACCGGAATGGTAATGAGGTCTTGGCAGCAATGGGGGCATCCTTCTTCTTCATCTGACTCCTCCCCTTGTCTGTCGTCATCTTTCTCCGTCATGTCTGACGCCTGCGCAGTCGGCTCTGACAGCAGAGACCCTGTTAGAGCCGACTGCGCATGCTCAGTAAGGTTCGTACAGCTCTCCTTACGGCCCTTACTGAGCATGCGCAGTCGGCTCTAACAGAGTCTCGCTGTAAGAGCCGACTGCGCAGGCATCAGACATGACGAAGAAAGAAGACGACAGACAAGGGGAGGAGGCAGATGAAGAAGAAGGATGCCCCCATTGCTGCCGAGACCTCATTACCATTCCGGTAAGTACCGGTATTTCTAAGGAACGGCGCGACGGAGACCACATCTAAAGGTAGGAGACGAATAGCCTTTCTTAAGGCTATTCCGACGTGGTAATTAGAAAAAAAGTTGTTTTAATGGTAGAATCCCTTTAAGGCATGGACGGGAAGGGGGTTAGTGTTGTCCTGTATGATGATCACTTTGTTATGGCTGCATACCAAGGGCACCATCCAGACGTATGACTTCTCCATTTAGCATGGGATTCTCTATGATGGTCTGTACCAAGTGGGCATATTCTTCAGGGTCACCTAGCCTGCTTGGGAAGGGTACCTGCTTGGCCAGGAATTCTCTTGCCTTTTCAGGAAGTCCGAGGAGGAGAGGGGTGGCAAATAATCCTAAAAATGGGAAGGAACATATCAGTTTATCATTTGCCATCACATTCTTCAATTGTAAGTGACTGTCTCACTACAATCAGGGTGACTGATATTGGCCACAATGGAAGTTATGGCAGATTCAGAGAAGCTTCAGTCATAGTGGCAGAATATACAGGGCTGTGCAGGTGTATGTGGTGTATTTCATGTAATGTACTGGGTGACGTCAGGCAAGTGTGATAAGTTATTGCTGCAGCCAAAAAGCAGATAAGGCACAAAGATATCAGATCCCCAAATACTACGTACCAGGTGCAATTGTCACGACCCTGATCCCAAGTGGAGCCAGATCTTGTGCAATGTGGAGAGTCATTCCTACGATTCCTCTCTTGGAAGCAGAATATGTTGCTTGTCCAACCTGAAGAAAAAACCTACATGTCGGGTTTTGCTGTCCGCTTGAAAAGTCGGACATTTTTACAAACGGACAGTTAAGGACAGGCACGGAGTGCAAAAGAACGCACCCGATCGCCATTTCAATTAATGAAAAATGTCACGGACACAGCTAGTGTCCGCTGCTAATGTCCGTGCGAGATTTTGAACGGACACTAGGAGCGGACACTACCTGTCGGACACTGACGGTAGTGTGAACGCCCCCTTAGAGTAACTAATCCAAACCATCCAAAGGCAGCTTTGATTGGCTGGGTTTGATTATGTGGTCCAGAAGGTTATTCTCAGTCACTGAATCTAGGCCAATGACCTAGAGCAGGGGTCAGCAACCTTTGGCAATGAACCTATTGTGAAGCTACAGCTCCCAGTATGGACACTTTCTTGTTTGCTCTCAAAACTACTAAAGAAGTGTATGGAGCATGCTGAGAGTTATAGTTTCACAACAGCTAGTGTCAAAGGATACTAACCTCTGACCTAGAGTTACTAGCTGGACTTTTCGCGAAAAGTGGCATTGTATCCATAAAGTCCAATAAACATCTTTTCGAGCAAATGTTTTCTAAATAAACTCAGTGAAAATCAAATCTGCCAAACAGATTTTGTGAGATTCGCCCACGTCTACATTTATGTCATATCCTGTGGCTGTCAGGAGTCTTTTTGTTGGGAAGACGCAAAACGCTCTCTTGTCTTGAGTTATCCACATGTATCTGTTGGTCGGGTGTTCACAGCCTGGTCATAATCAATGGATGTTTTTATTCACTTATTGCAAACAGAGATCTAAAAGTCATAAGAAATTGGCGTGACATTTGATGGAAAAAATATCAGCACTATCTATATAACTCAGCAGGAACCGAAGGTCCTCATTACAAGTCAATAGGATCAATAAGTCAATCTGACACAGTTGGAGTCTGTTACAGATATTGTCATCACTTGCACTGGGTTCACAATAGCGTTCAGGACCCTAAAAATGGAAACTCTACCCTTTTAAAAAGCAGTTACCCACAAAAAAACAACTGTGGAAAAAAGGCAACACATTTTTGCTGCTTTTTTCTGCAGCTGCGTCTCACGAGTCACTACATGGGGCCTAAGGCCTCGTTCACATCTGCGTTTGGATTCCATCCAAGGGAGTCTGCATGAGACCAGATCTCCACAGGGATTATGCGGACAGGAAAGTACTTCACAATCTACTTCCCTGCCCGCATGATTCGTGCGGGATGTGCATGGCAAGCATTATAGTCTATGGGGTCCATGTGCTTTTACTGCACAGCGCTTGCAGTTGCGTTCGGTATTCCCTTCGGGGGGTCCCCATGCGGACTCCCTGAACGGAATACCGAACACAGATGTGAACGACGCCTTAGCCTAAAGGGGTTTTTTATGAGTTAAATATTGTTGACCCGGGGGGCAATTTATTAATCTACACAAGTTTTTTGGTGTTGAGGAGTGATATTGTGGCGCACAAGGTGACGAACATGTGCCATAATCCCCATTCTGCACCTCGCATGCCACAATGAGCAAATGTGGGTGGAACCAGCCGTGGCTGGAGCGCCAGGGCCCAACATATTTATTATAAATCACGCCAGTTTTCTGGCATGAGTTATAATGGAAATCTACATCAGGATCTCTGATTTAATAATAAGCCGTGGCATCTTCATATATAAGCCATGCCCTGCGCCAGTCGTGGGCCTTTAGCTAGAGTGGCGTATGAAACGTCAGACTGACGCAAGGTTCATACTAGCATTGCATTTCTGTTGTATGGGTCTGTCAGGAGACCTGAACAACAGATAGGTGGTCCACTAAAACAGTGGTTACACAAGGAGCAGGTCCCCATTGACTGTAATGGGGTCTCTCGGGTGTCCACTGTTTTTAAACTGAAACTGGTGGAGGTAAAGGTCCTACACAAGGACATACGATGGAACCCATTACAGTCAATGGCAGTACATTGTACAATTTTCGTCGGACTCTCATGCAAATGTACACATAGCCTTAAGAAATCTGCTTCTCTCTCCCAATTACGATCTTCTTTAAGAGCCACCTATCATACAAGCAATGCATCAAAAAATGTATTGTTACGATCAAGAGCTGACACCAAAGTTAAAATTCTGCCTCCAGCTTCCCATAGCGGGAGTTCACTGCGTATTAGTTTTCTAAGCGTTATGGGAGCGTCATGCTCCAGCGGAAACACAAAGTGATAGGCCGAGATCCCTACTCTTTTGTATACCCCTTATCCCTACCACACCTTATAAGTAAATTTTATAGTTGTAGATGGTATACTGAGGTTGGATTGGCAGAGTTACGTTAGGTTCACACAAGCAGCTTTCTGTTCTTCAGGTTCCCTTTTGGACCCGAAAAACGGACACCTAATCCGCTTAAGGCTGGACCCCACGTGCAGGAAGCTAACAAAAAATGCAGCATTTTACAGTCTCAGCACTTTGCACTAAAATTTGTGCAGTGGACATACTGTGATTTCCAAATCCATTGTGGTTTTTGAAATCGCAGCATGTGAATTATACCTATAAAAACGCCAGCGGTTTCCCGATAGGTTATAATTGAAGCAGAAGGTCCATAGAGGAAAACTGTGCGAACCTTCAGTGCAAAGCGCTAAGGGAAGAACCATGGTGTCACATGACCCACAGGAAATATTATCAATAATCCCATAAAATAAACATCAATAATAAATCAAATATAAATAAATAAATAAAGACACAACAACTTTTTAGTGCTATAAAAATTTGGCCGTGATGTTTTATTAAGGGGTTACCAACATAAATTATTAAATATTTTAATGAAGCAATAAAATTAATTGATAGATAAATAAACAGATAAATAAATAATCAAATAAATACACAACCATAACAACAATAATTTGACTTGACCATCAAGTCCACCCAGCAGTAGCTGGGCGACTAACACCCCCTCTAATAAAACGTCACGACAATTCTGATGACCCGAACCAATAGGGTGGGCGGGTGGGCGCTGCCTTTCTTCCTCAGATGATTCTCCTCAGGAACTGGCACACAATTACAGCTGAGCTGTCTTTTATGTACAAATCTGCCGCCACTGGAAACATCTGCCCAATCAGCTGTTGACCTGGTTGCTAGGCAGAACATCTGTAATCCAATCAACTGATGACCCGTTACTGGGCAGAACAACTGGAAACTTCTAGAACCTGCTCGTGCTGGGCACAGCTGACCTTGCTTAACCCCATGGTAAGCACCATTCGTAGAATTACCTCAGAAAATAGGGGAGGACATAATTAGAACAAACCAAATTATAAATTTATCAAAAACAGCACATATTACCACCAATTAATATTATTTAACCAAAATTGCTTCCTGGGGACAGTGACACCATGCGCCCCCACCGTTATGTCACTTTTGGGGGCATTTTCATGATGAATTTCCGCCGCATTTTCTCCCGTAGAGATTTTTTTGTTGCGGGATGTTGCATGGGGCCATAGCCTAAAAAAATGGTTACCTGACGGAACCCCCAAACCCTATAGACTGTAATGGGGTCTGCAGGGATTCCATCCGAAAAATGTGGAGAGAAAAGGACTTTTTTCTCTGCATTTTTCAAGCAGATTCAGGGACAGAATCCCTGAATGGAGCACGAGCGCTGGTGTGAATCCACCCTTACCTTCATATCCATTACTACCTTTTTGGAAAGAAAACCATTTTACAGTATGGTTGTGCAGATTGGACCCCATTATCTAGGAAAGATTCCGGCTCTTAATTCATAAATGAGGTTCCGTTCTTTGAAGTAGTATATCATAAACTGTACAGCATAGTCTCCATGTGGCAATGAAATGGTTGACTGCTGAACTGATCTGAAATGCCATAAAAGTTGCATGTTTAAGGGAATTCATTAGGAAGACTTTATTTGATATCTTTTGCCCACATGGATTACAGATAGCTCAGATGTATGCCCATGCTCCTGTTGAGATGTGTGCTGTCATACATGTTATGTAATTTTAAATAATAAAGAAGAATCTTTCAATTTTCCACGAAACCTGGCTGGAATCAACTTCTATTTTGGATTAGCTCAGATGTATGCCCGGATAAGGAAGCTATCTCCATTTTAAAAGATTACTTTGTAAATCAGGGGCTGATTGGAACATTGTGATGTTTCGCGATTTCTTCAAAGACAAATGCGACCAGATAAAAATCTGCTTTTAATGAGTTTGGCTTTATAGTCTATATTTGTTGGCTGCAGATGGTATATATGCCATTGCACTAATGTATAAATCCAATTGTAATGGAAATAAATTAGGTTACTACATGTGCTCCACCGGAGAGTCCGAGTAAATTATTAATTCAATTTGCTCTCAAAAAGTTGGATTCTAGGCCAGATTTGTTGAACATTAAAAGTACAGATTTAGTAGCAAGAAAGGTATAAAGGCACATGTAAGGAAATCACTGTTCACCGCTATATTGATATATCCTGTATAAAAGGGAATCATGCACTTAAAGGGAACCGGTCAGGGTGATTTGGGACACCCAACCAATCACAGGTCCTTATGGATCAAGGGATTTAGTGTCTCAAGTAGCGCTCTTTTAATACCCGTGCCCACAATAAGAATGTGGCTGTTTCCACTTCACCTCATTTATTCAGTCACAGTGCCACACATGGGAATGTGGTTATGCCCAGTACTGCAGCTCCACCTACTCAAGTGAATGATATGATGATGGCTTAATATGTGTGTATATCATTGCATTACTATTGTACTGTCACTATATGATGTATTGGATTATAGAGATATTATTATAAGCCAGTATATTGTATACTTAAAAATATATTTCTATCTAAGTGTTCAATGTACTATAATATTCAATACATTATATATATATACTTCTACTTATGCCTCAGCTGTTGTTTATTACATTATATATATACATTATACCACTGAAGGTAATTTAGCGGATGTGGTAGTAGTTGTTGTCCGTGATGGTACCCGATGCGTTGGTAGTTCTCCCAATGTGCTTCCTTTTGACGGTAGTCTGGAAGATGTTTTATTTGCTTCACCCTATTGTTCGACTGTAACCACTCTGCCAATTGCTGCACCTATCATCGAGGGCCCTTCTGACCAAAAGAATATCACAAATGAAAGCATCCCAGGGGAACTGCCACCACCATCAGTTACCTGCAGGCCACCTCAGCACTGCACCAACTTGGGAGGTGGGCTGGAGACACGGTTGAGTGTTTCGGTCACCACAGAATATTTTGGCCACCTCTCCCATTCGCAGGGTCGCCTCCAGTGGATTACTGCAAATCATTGGAGGGTGGAAAGGGAAAAAGCTTAAAGGGCTTAAAGTCTCTCAGGGCAATTTGGAACACTAAACCAGCCACATGTCCTTATGGAGAGGGATTTAGCGTTCCAAATCACCATGTTATATCGCAATCCGCTTTAAAAATAGAAAAGCTTTATACTCACCTATTGGTTGTACTCCCAAGTCCTGGCACAGTTCTTCAGTGGAACCAGGGAAATACATGTCTGCTTTAGAGCTGCTTCACACGGCGTAAGTGCGCCGTTCATTTAGACACGTAGACACGTGTCCAAGCGCGGCGCTTCAAAACAGAGCCCATTGATTTCAATGGGAAGCGCGCGTATATCGGCATATACACGCGCTTCCGATTGAAATCAATGGGCTCTGTTTTGAAGCGCTCGGACACATGTATACGTGTCTAAATGAGCGGCGCGCTTACGCTGTGTGAAGGGGCCCTTAGGGCGCATGCGCAGGTGTTGGGAGCACCAGAGATAAGACTCATCCAACTCAACTGCAGGAAAGTTTTATAGCGGGGCAATTTGGGACACTGAACCCTATTAGACCTGTGGGTGGCTTAGGCTCCATTCCCACGGAGTAATGCGCCACGCATTCAGACACGTATATACGTGTCAGAGTGTGAGCGCTCAAAACAGATTCCATTCACTTCAATGCATGCCGGCTCATGTGCGCTACACATATAAATCAATGGATTAAAAAGCCTCCCATTGATTTCAATATGTAGCGCCATAAGCCGGCACACATTGAAGTGAATGGGATCTGTTTTGAGCAATCACACTCTGACACGTGTATACATGTCTGAATACGTGGCGCGTTACTCCGTGGGAACGGAGCCTTAGTGTCCTAAATTGCCCTTACAGGCTCCCTTTAAGCAATGTATAGCGTGCAGAAATCATCCTAAATCACATCTCAGTGTACCCTCACAAGACTCCTTTGAGAAACAGATATTAGTGATCTATTTCCATACATTCACTTATTCACTTTTTTTACTGACTGCAATAATGTGAAACAGTCCAAAGAGCAGAGAAGACCCAGGGAGCGCTTTGTGTGTACACAATATATACAGTAATTAGTAACCAAATCTTCCCTTTTACTTTACAGCTTTTGCGGTCATTGCCTTTTAGATCTCGCCATAAGTTTTAAACAAAACCATTAAGTGAAATGACCCGAGGCGCAGAAAATAGAGTCACTTCTCAAATGTAATCTCATTTTAATATACAACAATACAGACTATTACACAAGGACGAGCGCCGTTATGATGTCCCTCTCCTTCATTTTTAAATACAGTCCAAAAAAGGAACAGATTGAGCAGAGTAGGGCAAATCTCACACAGAGGCCTGAAAACCATGAAGTCATCTGGTCATACACATAAGATACTGCCAACAAATTGGTTTGGACAGACTTTTCCCTTGGGGAAAATAAGGCTTGTTTGAATCTTAAAGGGGCTATCCAGCAAGTTTTCATACTGATGACCTATAAAGAGTCCAACACCTGGACCATGCACAGATCATCTCTTCTAGCAGGCTCCAGGTACCAAAAGCTGCTAGTGGACAGGTAACGGGTGCAACACTGCTTCTATTCAAGTAATAGGAGTGGTGCTGCAATTCACTGGCACCAACGCTTATGCAGTGGATGGCGCTACTGTACCAGTCCTATTACTTGAATAGGAACAATACTGCGTGCTATGCTAGAAGAGCTGATCTGTGTGGGGTCTGGGTGTTGGACCCCACAGATGACATAATGATGACCTACCCTGTGGATAGGTTATCAGTATGAAAATTTGATTTGGGCCCGGAAAACCCCTTAAACCCTTCCTGTCCTTTTTTTTCCCCCTACAGACAAATGGTTCGTAGGTGTACAGTAATCATTTATCTTGATTCTAAGGAAAAGCTGAGTTTATTTTGAGAAGCTAAATGTGGACATTTACACCCTACATTACTATTATATGACTGGTAGATTCCAGCAGAGGTGACTGGTTTTACCAACAAATTCACCAAATATCATAATAGAATAAGCCCTGTACTTATGTATTACTGGGTGTGTAGGGACCCTACTGTAGACCCCCTTTTATGATCCAGAACACGGACAATCTTCGCTACTGCTCTGTGGCACTCAGGGCATTACATGGTCAGACAGACAATAATTTGAAGGATATGGCTAGACTTAACTTCCATCAGCTGGTGAAAGTGGTTAAAGAAGCCGGACCTTTCTCTTAGGGTCCATTCACACGGAGAAATTTGGTGTGGAATTTCAGCGCTGAAAAAAAGCCTCCCATTGACTTCAATGGCTTCCTTTCTGCCTGTATTATACCTGCCAGTGTTTCCGCAGGTATAATTGACTTTCTGCAATTTTCATTAACACAAGTGTTTTTGAAAACAGAGATTTTCTGCTGCGGATTTTATTCTGCAATGTGTGGATGGGATTAGCCAGAATACTTATTGTTGCACCAAGGGGCCTTATAAGAGCGTACAGATCTCTCTTCTTTTCCACAGACCGTTGACCTATCACGGACCTTACATGTCCAAAGATTGCAGGTGTGTGAATGAGGCCTAAGGGGGAGTTCACACAGAGGAAAGTGGAGTGCAATCTGGCACGTATACACGTGCCGGCAGAGGACGCGCTCAAAATGCTCCCATTCATTTCAATGGGTGCCTGGATCGTATACGCCGCGTTATTTTGTGGCCGTGATCTTGCGGCCGCAAAATCACGGCCGCAAAATAACGCGGCGTATACGCTCCTAACTCCCATTGAAATGAATGGGAGAATTTTGAGCGCGTCATCTGCCGGCACGTGTATACTTGCCAGATTGCGCTCCACTTTCCTCCGTGTGAACTCCCCCTAAGGCTTGTGCTTGTCAATGAAGATCCTCAAAACAAGCTTAGACTAACTCAATACTGGATTCCATTATCCACATAACACTTGAGTGGAGAATGGCCGGATACGGTTCTGGACCCTACAAACCGCCACAACCTTTATGCACATGGCTGGAAGCAAGGACAGGCTCAGCGGTCGCCTCTAATAAGATTTTGTCACTTTTTGACAAAGAAAGAACCATAGGCTCTGGTATCTCCTAATAATATTCAACTTTATTTGCCTTTCACTCTATTATACAGTACAGTATTGTAAGTCATTCACATTATTCCTAGTTCTTGCTGAGTCCTCTATTCAGTACAGCAATGATCGGCTCTGTATAAGTGACGGCCAACAGGTGGCGCTAAAGCTGCAGCTTCTCAGCACGGCGGAACACTTGTTCTGGTCTCTGTTCCTGACCGAGAGGATTTGTCTGAAGCCCCTGCGCGTCTGTTACCAAGGCAACGATCCCCGGCGAAGTTTCTGCGCCCCGATTTCTAGTCTATCGTCCGTAAACTGCTCCGTTATAACGGTCCAATGGATCCGTATCCATTTACCAGAGACTGAAAACCAAGAATGAGCAGGTAATGGCTTCTCCATAGAAACAGCAGGAGCAGCTCGTCCTTACATTGTCACTCCATGATGAAATGGATTATCTTTAATCGGCCCACAGTCATTTGAGAATGATCAGCTATTCATTGCAAGGCCGTGTTCACACGTGACAGATTTGTTGTATAAGTTGCTGCGATTATTTTATACATCCACGTGCATGCTACAGCCCCATACAGATGTATAGAAGGGATATACAGTATGTGAATATAACCTCAAGTCACACGTAGTGGCAAAAATATTCCAACATAATGCAGATTTTGCTCTTGTTTGGATTCAACCCCAGCACTACAAAGCGATGGTGCTAGAAACCGGACCTCCGTGCTGCCTGAATATGGGAATATAGTCAAAGGTTTCCGAAAGTAACACCAAAATAGCTAAGAAATGTCTTTACTGGCGGGCGATGATAAATGATATAACTGGTGTCACTGTGTTCTGAGTTTTTCAGGACTGTATTTTCTGGATCCGCTTCCAAAGTCAGCGCGTGCAAGGTGAGGAGTTTCCATCCTGTAGAAAATGTGTCAATGCTAATATGGAGTGTTATCAAAAGTAACATATTGTAATCAGTACCTTATGTGTCTATAGTTTAGTTATCTATTCTTCATTCATAATGAGATTTGTTTTTGCCTTGTGTCACAGTGGGCACTAAGGCGTCACCCTGCAGAGTATTTAGATACATGGCTTGGTTATGCAATACGCAATACTAGCTTTCCAAGTAAGGCTTGATTCATATCTGTGCATGGGTTTCCATTCAGGGAACCCGCTTGGGGACCCCCCCAAATGGAAAACTAATCCGCATGAAAAAGTGGTTACCTTAGGAAACCTGCGGACCCCATAGACTATAATGGGATTTGTGTGGTTTCCGCCGCTTGCAGAGCTTTTCCCTCCACGTTTTTCATGCGTAAAGGAGAACGGAATGGCCCGAACGCAGATGTGAACCGAGCCTGAAGGAAAACCTAGCTACAACACTTGGCATCCTTTTTTAAACACTTTTTAATAAGGACCTTTCACAACCTCCACCAAGTATTCAAGTATGTCCTCGGCCTTAGGGTTGGTTCACACTAGCGCTTGTATTCCATCCGCAAGGAGTCTGCATGAAGACCCCCTCGAACGGAATACCAACGCTAATGCAAGCGCAGTGCAGTTAAGTACATGGAGCCCATAGACTATAATGGGCTCCGTGTGCTTGCCACACACTGCTCGCACAATTCATTCGTGCGGGCAGTGTGCGGCAAGCACACAGAGTCCATAATAGTCTATGGGCTCCATGTGCTTTGCAAGCACATCACTTGCAATTGCGATTGCATTCCATCCGGGGGGGTCTTCATGCGGACTCCTTGCGGACGGAATACAAGCGCTAATATGAACCAACCCTTTGATCACATTTAGCGAAATGAAGCGTGGGAGACGGTTCCCTCTTTTGTCCCGTGCAGTAAAGAGCTTAAAAAAAAAAAAAATGATGTAGAAAAAAAGCACAGCAAAAACGTGTTGCATTTTTTTCAGCAGCATTTTTGCTGCATTTTTCTCTGTGCTTTTTCTTCCCTTATTAAATCTATTGGGAAAGCGCTTGCGTTACCAGAGCCAAAATTGACATGCAGAATTTTTCAAAACGTGGCTTTTCCGCCGCATATTTTTTCTGCACTGTGTGGATGAGATTAACCAAAATCTCATTCACTTTGCAGGTACTGTAAAGCACAGCGTTTCTTTCCACTGCATTTCCACAACTTGGTTCCTTAGCGTAAGGATTTTTTTTTTTTTGTTAGATAAAAGTAAGAGCAGCAGCTATCAAAGATCTCGGCTCAGAAATGCAGTGTATATAATAATAATCGACAACTTCATTTCTACAGATTATGGGTCCCTCTCTTTGCTTTAGGAATTAGAGATGAGCGAGTACTGTTCGGATCAGCCGATCGGAACAGCACGCTCGCATAGAAATGAATGGACATAGCCGGCACGCGGGGGGTTAAGCGGCCGGCCGCCGTCAAAGTGGATGTACCAGGTGCATACATTCATTTCTATGGAGCGTGCTGTTCGGATTGGCTGATCCGAACAGTACTCGCTCATCTCTATTTAGGATCCTTTGCTCAGCTAGATTTGTGCCTGTAATATATCAATGAATGATATGAAGTCGCTCAATTTTAATTCCATATTCACTGTACAAATATTGGGAGGGGTTTGATTGTACATTTGTGTGTGTGTCCCATCTTCTCATAGACTTACACTATTGTCAGCTACACACCCCCCTTATTTACACAAGGAGATGTGCCAACAGATGAGCACCCACATAAAAGATGTGATCAGCCAACAGACAAGCTTTCCGATCCCTGGCATGTTTTCAAAGGGCCTTCATCTGGGACAAACACTAGTTCTCAGTTCACAGTTAATGGGGGTTATTCATATGACTGTTATTATGACAGACCATCAAAATATAGGTCATGTCCTATTTTGGGCCATTTTCACAGATGCGTTAAAATGGGGGCCCCTCAGGTGCCATCTTGCACCTCTTTCATGTGAATCTAACCTGTCATACTCCTTCCCTTCATCCATATCCCCTCTCATCCCTTATAATGTCATGAATTCTGTTTATATGTCTCCTGGGCTTAGTCAGGAAAGTCTTTGCAACAGTGTAGTGGTTTCACTCAAACCAAGAGATAAACTCATGTAGCAGAGCAGACCTTGAGAAATGAACAGTGCACATGTGAACAGTGTTCAATGTGCACCTCACTACATATTATGGACCGAGATCTTATATCATTACTGCTGGTTGACCTAACTTGGTATAATAAGGATTCCTAGTATAGGCCTTAGTGAACTTATACAGACTCCATTTTCCGCAGTGGATAGAATGATAGCAATAGTTAATTTGGATCATATTTGGTTACCATGACTCTTTTTGGGCTTGCACATTGCTATATAGTTATTGTTCTATTTTATCATTTTGTTTTCTTTTCCAGAAATTTGGAAAGCTGGAAGTTCTTGATTCAGAAGGTATTAGTTCTTGATGTTATTTGTAAAGGGCTATTTTAGATCTTGGAGCATGTCAAAAACATCATATTAACTGGGTTAAGTTTCCGCCATTATGGTTGATGGTATATCGATATGTACAAAGGTCTCCCCAAAATCTATCACCTTTCCACAAGATATGTGCTAAGTGTCTGATAACTGGGACGCTCACTGAGTACAAGGATGTGAGTCCTATGTGGTGGTTGAGTATTTGTACTGCACCCTCCATTCAAACTGTATAGAACTGACTTTGTGCACATAAATAAACACTGGACTCCTCTTATCATGATTGGCGGGGATCAGGCATTGTGGATGTATGCAGAGCCCAGAAAGCCGAGCCATTAGTCAGTGACAGTGACAGTCCCGGCGTTACGGCAGACTGCCGAACACTTCCCATTCACTTCAATGGGAGCGCTCGTAAACGCCGCTGTTACGAGCCCTCCCATTGAAGTGAATGGGAAGTGTTCGGCAGTCTGCCGTAACGCCGACGTGTATGGCTGTGATACACGCCCGGCGTTACTCAGTGTGAATGCCCCCTTTAATAGTTATTTGAATCAGGGACATCTGAGTTCATAGAGGAGATCGCCCTGTTGTAGATCCTTGTATGTTGACCAGAGACAAGCAGCTACATAGGTCATTTCTCAGTCTGGAGGACACGGCACATCTGAGCATTACATGGACATCCCACCGATTTCACTGAAAATTGTGCAATGATTCATTATCCCAGCAGTGGCGCTGCAGGGGGAGAGACCACTTCTGGAAATAATGTTGTTTCTCTACAAGAAATATGTATCTAGTATATCTGACACTTTCCGTACATTAATATCTGATATTTTTTCTATTCTCCACTCTAGATGCTGATTATCCAAAAGCCAGTATACCGATGTCTCCGTACGTATAGTAGGCGAATTTCTAAAGACTTTTATGCTAGAAAGTGGTGTTAAAAATTGTTTGTGCACAGACGATTTTGTTCCATGGGAATGTCAGGAGCCGCTGGGAGATCAGCCTTGCATTATATATTATGTGGCTGTATTCCTTCTGTAACAGGGGCTAATGTTTCAGCCTCAGTTACAGGGGAAATACGAAAAAAAAAGGTAATGATAAAATGCCCCACAAAGGTCTATTATGATCTTAATGGGCGGCACGATGTGTAAAAAATAAGCAACTACAAAAAAATAAAAAATTTATCGACTATTAAAAAAACCTCAAAAAACTACTAAAAAAAAAACAGAAAAAAATATGAAAAACAGACAAGTGTTCCTCCCCTTTTTTTCTACATTTATCCAGATATTTAAAAAAAAAAAAACATGCAGAAATAAAATTGACATAAAAAGAATTTCCTATGTATCATCAAAAAAAAGACACAAAAATTATTTGAATAACCCAAACGGAAAAAAAAAGATATAGCCTTCAAAACCGCATGTACCAAAAAAAAAATTAAAATACGTCCAGTCATGAACCAGGGAAAATGGCCCCAGGCATGAAGTGGCTAAAAAAAAATATTGCAATGATATAACTGTAGTATGTAAAGAGAAGTTTAGATTTTGTTGATAAAGGGGTGCCAGTGAAACCTGTCATAACAGTGTTAATTTGGGGAGTCCTAGAAACGGAAGCAATTGTGTGAGTCCTTCTTCAGTACTTTTTAGGGATTCCTGATATCACATGGCAACATAGAAGCTTCACATGAATTACATGTATTAACTATATGGACTAATGATAACATTGTTTGTTTCCTCTCTCTGTAGCGTGAATAATTCTCAGAGTCCAGAATTCACAACAAAGGTATTTTTAGGTGAAATATTCTTTAAAGAGAACCTTGCACGTCCTTGCAGATCAGCAGTAATATATACCACTAGAAATCTGCAGCGAGATGAATTCAGCGCTGCCACCTTTGCCAGTATGCGCCTGGGTGCAGGAGATATCAGTGCTGTTAGTTTCAGCACCGATCTCCCTCCACTGTCAGAAGGGCAGGGTTTACTCCTATGCGTAATTGTTGGGGTGTGAGGATGCACCCCTGACAGTATTCTTCCATAGCCTTTTACTGTCAGAGGAGGCGTTCATTACCACCCAGTAGTGATGCTGAGCTGTAAGGCCCATCCTTGTACAGTGGAGGGTTAACGGTGCCGTTAGTAACATGGGTTGTGGGTAAGTATGTGTATAGTCAGTAAGCTCAATGGCTCCCCCTAGTAGTGTGTACAGGCAGCCAGAATTTTTAAGGCCATTTACTATAAAGGGGAGCGAGAGTATAGACTATCAGTATTAGATCTGTGGGGTCCTGGGTGTTGAAGTTGATGGGATAGCGCTGCAGTACCTACACTCTCTACTACAACTTGTACAGTGAGTGAGCAGTGTGGCTCCCAGAATGTAAGCAATACCAGGAGCCACACTGTCTCTGTACAGCTGATCTGCAAGGATCTTGGGTTTCAGACCCCTACAGGTTTAATATTGATGGCCTATCCTAAGGATAGACCACCAATACTAGAAACTGATAACCCCTATAAGCCATACTTCACATTTCTGATACCCAATAATCATGTCATGTTTTTGGCTACAAGGATTGCTCACAAACTAGAGACAAATCTCTGCAAATATAATGTATGTAGATCAAGCTGGATCTGTTACTATGGAGAATAATCTGTGTATACAGCCTTTATCGTAGTCTTTGTGATATTTGGTTTCTTTACAAATAACATTTGTCCTTTCTTGCAGTGCCCTATAAACGTTCAAAATGGGAAACTACAAGTGCTCGGACCCAAAGGTAATTCTACTACTAATCTATTATATTAGGCATAGTAGGGCAGAGTATCTAATTAGAGATGAGTGAGTACTATTCGAAACTGCCCCCTGCGCAGCCAGGGCGCAGGGGGTTAAGTGGCCGGACGCCGGCACAGGCTGCGTGCCGGCTGAGTCCATTCATTCCTATGGGAGTGTGCTATTCGAAACGGCAGTTTCGAATAGTACTCGCTCATCTCTATATCTAATCCCATCTAATGTATCTCAGTGACTGATACTGGATAATAAATTTGGTACATTTTCAGACACATTTATCTAATTTTACACCACCTATTGTTTGGTTTCATTTGCAACAAAAAATTTTGTGCAATTTGTGGAGCAACATGGTGGCTCAGTGGTTAGCACTGCAGTCTTGCAGCGCTGTAGGCCTGGGTTCGAATCCCACCAGGAACAACATCTGCAAGGAGTTTGTATGTTCTCCCCGTGTTTGCATGGATTTCCTCCCATTCTACAAAGACGTACTGATAGGAAAAAAAAAAAAGAGAACATTGTGGTCCCTATATGGGGCTCACAATCTACATTAAAAAAAATTGGTGCAATTTTACATATTATGATGAAAATTAACCTACGCCTCTTTACCATTAAGTCACTCCCCTTTTTAATCAGAGCACAAAGTCTCAAAAACTCACAATTGGCAGAATGCAGGGCAATATTGGGGCACAAATTAAGCCAAAATTTGGGCACATTTGGTAAATTTCACCCAGTGTTTTTTTTTTTTTGTTTTTTTTTTATTGGTATACTTGTGGACACTCCAAATGTATTGAACTGAATGGTCAAAACAGATCATTTGTGTGTTTGAGCACCGTTTTATGTATTCTTATTCACTATTTAATGTAATCTTAATTTACTCATTTTCAGAGGAATTGGTCATTCATCCTTATGAAGCAGGCTCAAGGTAATTTACTTTTACTTTTAGGCTAAGGCCTCATATTTCGGAAAGGAGTTAAAAACCACTGCGGGAAAAAATGCAGCAAAAAGGCATCCCTTTTTTTCCACAGCGTTATTAATTGCCTTTTCTCATAATTGATGTCATGGTCATCAGTCAGGGCTCGTTCACATCTGCGCCCGATCTTCGTTCTGCAGGTTTCCGTTTCCTGCACAAAACAGGGGCAGGAGACGGAAACCTGCCGGCATCTTTCAAACCCATTCATTTGAATGGGCTTGAAAAGTGTCCGGCCGTGAGCGCCGGTGAGCATTTTATGCTCTCCGTGGCGAAACCATTTTTTTAAAACTGGACACAGAGTCGGACATGCAGTACTCTGTGTCCGGTTTAAAAAAAAAAACGTTTCACCACGGAGAGCATAAAACGCTCACCGGCGCTCACGGCCGGACTCGCCATGACAGGTTTCTGTCTTCTGCATGCAGAAGACGGAAACCTGATAACGGAATCCAGACGCTGGGGTGAACCCAGCGTCACAAAGCTTGTTTGACCTAAGAATGGGTCAGCAATGTCATAATCCTGGAAAATCCATTTAATATTTGTTAGTTGTAATAATATATTTCCTACTAATTAAACAATATCAGAGATATGTCAGAAGTTTACTTGGTGGGGGTCAGGAATAGCATCGCTTTCTGATCAATTGGGGTTTGACTTCCCTTAACTTGGCTGCGCTATTGTGCAGGGAAAAACAGTGAAAGGGCCACTGTGCCAAACTAGCAATGTGGGCCCTATATCCTCAGGATTGTAGGTATCCTGGCAGGCTATCATAAAGTGGAGGCACATCTCAGCAGTATACCATCAGTGATGATCCTTTATGACTATTGCTCCTATTTCCATGTGTGTGAAACCTGTAAGGAAACAATGAAGAGCTTGCAGACATTCATGAAGCATTTACATGTTTGCAGATTGTCCAGGCCTCTAATTCATCTTCATTTCCCGGTCAATGGTGCAGATCCCATGTGGGACGCAATACAGGGAAAAATTGATTTTGTTCCTTTAAAGTAGATTATTAGTGACATTATTCAGCTTTAACTATATTAGAAGATTGACTGGTTTTCTATTTAGAAAGGGGGTGTAACCTGTGCAGGATTATACAGGTGCTATTATGTGAACAAAGTAACTACACCTCCTCACCCAAAATGCATAGAGCTGGGTAATAACAGATACTTGATGCTTGATTTTGGGTATATAAGTGCACAATAGCAGGACTAACAATTCCCTAATATGGCCCTATCATCTGATCGTTTAGCAGCAGAAGCATTTGGAAATACTAATGTAAAACCTTGAAAATGTATATTTGGCCCTGCACCACTTCAAAAAACTTGCACTGCAATCTGATCAGTCCAGATCCCAGAGAAGGACTTGCGCAGATGGCATGTTGTAGCAATGCGCTATAATTTTGTGAAATGGTATTACTCCACAGTCTAACATATATAGTTCAATGGAGTTGTATTCTTCCTTAGACCTGGCAGCGCAGCTGGAAGACAAGAATCAGCTGGGAGAAAAAGTTATATCCCTACAAAACAGATCCCACTGTGTACAGTAAAGCCCTTGGCACACAGGTATGTATGGCATGAGCGCAGAAGATTCATATCCATGCTTAGCTCCCATATACTCCATGTGTGCATGTCTGTAGAGGAAACTACTGCAACTTCATAGATTGTTTGAGTGTTTTTAAAGGTGTTTTCCAGAACTTTTATATCAATGACCGATCTGAGGTTGGGTCATCAATATCATAACGATGCAGGTCTGACTCCCAGAGTCCCCACGGATGAAGGAGCCAAAGCTGTACTGGAAATAACAGAGATCCATAAATTGTGCAGTGTCCCAGAAAAGTGCTACAGCTTTCACCCTTTTACTTTAAAGGGAGAGAGCTGCCGTAGCATTCTGGGCCAATACAAAGTTCACGCCGTTGCTATTTCCGATTCTGCTATTGCTGGTTCAATCAGCTGATCGGTGGGGGTACCTGGAGTCAGACCTTGATATCTTTGAGCTATCCTAAGGATATCTCATCAGTATAAAAGTCTCAGAAAACCCCTTTAATACAAATACAGACATGTACACCTTAATATTGTGAGCATTTAAAGGGGTTTTACCATTTAGCCAAGTTACGGTGCACACTCAGAATAGGAGACACGACTCCCCCTTTCTCATGACTGTATACATGGGAAGTTAATGAACTGCTCCTGTGCGTATCAAGCTTACTTAGAGCAACAAATCCAACAATGCCAAGTCTAGTTAGCATATAGATATGTCTCTGATGATATGGACTGATGTTGTAAATGCTTTTATTCTGTTTGCAGCAGTAGTATTCCAGATTTCAGTGCACCCAGCTTACAGATGAGCTCGCTGGAAAATAGTAGATCGCAGGAGACATCCTCCATACCAAGAGGCACTGGTAATGACCACTGTTGCCATATTTTAAAAAAAGTTTAAAAAAAAAAAAGTAAAAAAAAATTCTGTTACCCAGCCAAGTGTAATTAATATCCACAATATCCATAGACTATAATGGGGTCCGAGTGCTTGCTGGACTGAAAAGTAGATTGGGAACTACTTTCCTGTCCGCACGATCCCTGCAGAAATCTACCGGTAAGCACACGCACTCCATTATAGTCTATGGGCTCCGTGTGCTTTAACAGCACAGCGCTTTGCACTTGCGTTTGGTATTCCGTTCGGGGGGTCCCCATGCGGACTTCCCCCGGACTGAATCCAAAGGTTGATGTGAACAGGGCATTAGTGCAGCAGCTCCATCCACTGCATATCAGTGGTTCTAGAGAATTGCAGCAACATATCTATTACATGAATAGGAGCAGCCTGCACAAACTAGTGTCCACTGCACCAGCTTCCAGCTGTTTGAACAGGCTGCTGGAACAGCTGATCTGTGTGGGGTCCAGGGTTAGGTCCAGAAAACCCTTTTAAGTTTTAATGTAATGTATCCACCCTGGCTTAATAGAATGTGATTTTTGGTTGTAATAATGACCTTGCATTGGTATTTCTTGTGCAGATATAAATGTATTCTTTAGAATAGTGGAGGTCCCAGAGGTCGAACACCCATTATAGAGTGGTGGTTGGTAGAGCATGTGCCTCAAGTGCTTGTTACTGGAAAGGAGGGCATCAACAAGCCACTTAGCCCAAAGATATAGATGTGGGGCTAGAGTAACAAACTCATTATTTGTCCCATGTAAAAGAAAGGCTTTCTGTGCTTCTGGAAATGAGGTTTACTTTTTTTTAGTAAACTGTTCAGCTTGTGTAGCCCTAAAACCATTGTCTAAGCTGGAATGATTATGTGGGTTTTATTGCCATGCGGCTGGTATATAGTAGTATAAATGCATCTTAATTATAGTTTGGGAATATTCTATATTATAACTAATATAGCGACTACAACTAAATGAGCGCTGTGCACCTGAGCTATGTGTGTATCACCCAGCACCTTCCCTGACCCTATGAGATGACCCAATTTAACCACACTGCCTTGTATGATTTTCATTACTGTAGATGAAAAAGAAACTACAGGACCTCAATCATTGGCCATTCAGAGCGGCAACATCAAAGGACGTCTGGAGGAGTCTAGTGATGAAGATGAGAGCGATGATGAAACCGGCCGGGCTCCCATAGAGCTCCTAGCAGAGGTGACATGGCTTTGGGTTAACAAGCATGGACTTTTAATGAGCCCAGTGGGATGGGAGCAATAGACACCATTAATATAAACTATGTTACTCAGGGTCAGGATTACAATGGCGACAACCTCAGGCTGTCCAGTTATCTCCAGTGTCTGTATTCTTTACCCCTACAAGCCTGAACAGAAATTTTTCCTCCTGTCCATAGAGGATACACATCACATGGTCTCATATTATGGCATGTTACTCTGTATGTGTTCTGCTCAGATGTGAATCATTACTATATGTAATTATTAGATCATATTAGGTTTCATTACTTTGTGTCACTTTTTATTCCTATTTTTCAGTTCATCAATGCTGTAATGGAAGAGGATTACCAAGTGGCACAAAAGCTGTGTCAGATGAGTATGGATTTGTTCATAGTACACATATAACTGAGCTTGGGGAGTGTTCTTACATATCGGTGCCTAGGCTATAATAGTGATATATAATAACCCCTTAGTGCCCCTGTAGTCCATTATTAGAATACAGCGTGCTGCGGATGGCCTGGATAGGGTAGTAGTGGGAAATATGATTCTTCAATATCCTTACTGCTTGTAAGGAGAGCCCTTCCTATAATAACATTGTATTAGGAAATGAAAATAGCTCTGATATTAATTATCATTAGATGACTGTTATGACATTTTTAAAGAAATACTTCCATCTTAGTGATGGCATATTGTTAGGACATGCTACCTAACCGGGGTCCAACTCCTCATACCCCTACCAATCCTGCGGGTTAAGGAGGCAAGTACAAGTATTTTAGCGTTCCTCTTCTAAGTTTTCCCTGCACAGTGTTACCCCAGCCACCCGCTGTGCAGGGAACTGCTGCCGTCCCCATGCATTTTTATTAACCTGTACTTCAGTTCCCTGCACATGTCGGGGAAAAACTGAAGAGGATGCAGCAGTACACGAGCGCCTACACGAGCCCATTTATTGCCAGAACCCATGTGGTGTCAGAAGTCAGACCCCACGATTATAGCAATATAGCATACACTAGCTGTATGATATCAGTTTATAGGGTAAGAATAACACTTCTAAGTTTCCTTTGCAAAATTATGAAAAGTTCTGCTTAGTTTTGTAGTTATGTGTTTGTGTAAAAGCTATTGAACAACATAACCACAGTTACACCTTCCAGCAGCCATTTGGGAAAGAGGAGTGTAAGGACATCAGAACAAGTCCCTGTCTGTACTCATCTATAAAAGATAATCTAATGTATATTTTGATAAAGGGGTTATCCAAGGAAAGATAAAGCGTACCAGTGTATTCTCTTCACTGTATAATCTTTATATATAAGCAGGTCCCCCAGAGTCCCATGTATTATCTTTGCAGAACTCATCAGGGTAGGGCAATAGCCTGTGTCTGCTGTCTCTCCTGCTGTCGCTATAAATCTCAGACACATGACCGACCCCACTCTACTCTATGGACCTGTAGCCAAAGTAGAGAGGAATTGTAGACGTCTTATAAAGAAGCAGGGGAGCACAGACATGTGCCATCCTCCCAACCAGAATGTTGCTGCCGGATTTCCAGGGTAACCCTGTTTGAAATCACTGTTCTTAGCTGGGGCCTATTTCCCTGATCACCTTTCTAAATACCAAGTCCTCATATGTAGTTATATGTTGACAGCATTCCCATAGACTTATTTGGGTCTACCATGTACATGTGCAACAGAACATAATGTAAAGCACCATGGAATTAATGGCGCTATATAAATAAACAATAATAATAATGAATATCCAATGTAGGCTTTCTGATCTTTCGTCCGAAAGTAGCAGAGTCCTATCTTACTAATGGGAGGAAAATATATTTTAAATTTCAGATATTAATATTAATATTTCCAATGTTATAATTTTAATTTTCTTTCCAATTTTAGTCCTTCTATATGAACCAGAAAATCCAGAGGCAAAACAGTTTTCACCACTTATTGAGGAAATGCTGAAAATTGGTAAGAATGGCAGATTTCTTTATGATGATATTTACAGTATAAGAGATGCAGGTTAAAGAGCTTTCCTTAGGATATGCCATCTATATTAGATCTGCGGGGGTCTAACACCTGGGACACTGCAGATCAGCTTGTATCGAGTCAGCGCAGTTCCCAGTGTTGTTTACATTTCAGGAGCTGCGCTGTTCACTCACCATACAGACTGTAGCGGTGGATTTTGGTACCACAGTATTGTCCCATTGAAGTCTATGGACAGCGCTGCGGTACCTACACCCAACACTACAGTTTTTGCAACAAATGAGCCATGCAGCTCTCAGAATGAAACAATAATGGGAGTCTCAATACAGCAGATCTGTGGGGCTCCTGGGTGTCAGACCCATGCAAATTTAATATTAATGACTTATCCTAAGTTCAAGGCATCAATTGTGGAAACAGGACAATCCCTTTAACCTACATCTCATATATTGTGAACATGATCCTGGAGTTGTGCTATCTCAGTACAGCTGATCTTATATTGATGGTCTTTCCTAAAGATAGACTACCAATTGTAGAACCTGGATAACCCCTTGAATGAATACTAGTACCAATACCACTTTACTACCACTTAACAGAACCTTTGACTTTGCGTTTTTCATGTTGCAATGTTCTTTCTACCATGAGCATGCTAATATAATGCTTTACAAATATATATCCACAGTTAAATAGTAGATGAGGTTGGATGAAGACATCAGTCCATCAAGTCCAACCTATAACCCTACAATCCCTACAGTGTTGATCCAGGGGAAGGCAAAAAACCCCATGAGGCTCATGCCAATTGCCCCATTTCAGGGGAAAAAATTCCTTCCCAACCACAATCTGGCAGTCAGTATAAAAATCCTGGATCAACATGTCCTTAAAATCTAGTATCGATAACCCGTAATATTGTTCTCTTCAAGAAAAGCTTCCAGGCCCTCTTTGAACTTGCTCAATGAATCCACCACTTCCCGGGGCAGAGAGTTCCAGAGCCTTGCTGTTTATCATCCAATGGTAGTCACTGTGATAAATCTGGCACCAGTTAAGACTGTCTAGTCTAAGTCTACACTTTCTAAAAATTAGACAGAATTAGTAAAGCTGTCCCATTTTGTTAAATACATTGCAGAACAACAGCAAAGTAGTGAAGACGAGGACAGCGAAGACTCAGATGAAGAGACTGATGAGGAGACTGATGAAGGCACCAGCGATACAGATGATGCTGAAGATCATTGCACTGCCTAACATATTTCATAAAACCCTTTTACAACCTGGTTTCTAAAAAGATGGACTCTACCTAAAACGGTTGAAAATACAAATATAATGGTATTTTGTATTAATTTCTGTAAAATTCCTGTTTAGAAAACTTTAAACCCTTTCCCTTTGAGAGCTAAGCAGGTGCCATAGCTGCTGAGTATCTGCTCTGTTACTGGAGGGGGCAGTGGCTGGTCTTCTGCTCTCTCTGTTCTCCACTCTTCACTGTAATTGGTGGTTAATGGAGCCGTCTGTCAACGATGCAAAGTGCCTGCTGAGCCCTGATAAAAGCTAGAACAGTGCTTGATCAGAGCCTATGTCATCTCTGTATGTAAATACAAATAACTAGAGATAACTGTGTAGTTTTCATTATTTGTTAGTATTTGTTTTAGTTAGTACTAGCCCTTACCGATTTTCTATAGGCCCAACTATCACCTTCACTTGTATGAGCTAATACCCCTTCAGCAAGAATGAAGCATGACTTATATTGTAACGTGGCCATATGCCATCAATAACCAGACATATAATAGATCTCATATCATTTATTAATACAATGAAAAACCAGCAGAATGATTACGTCTGTAGATCTTGGTTGTCTTCTGAGAGAGGTCGTCTTCTTCCAGCAGGGGTTGTGATCTTGTCCCCCTCAGGCTGATGCTCCAGGTCTTTCGTGCTGACACTACCAGTAATGGTTAATGGTGATGTTTTTCGCCTCTTGCACTCCGGCTCTGAGGCATCTCCTTCATCAGGTCTTTTTGTGGCAGATGTATCTGTTCTGGAGTATCGGTGCATCCGCTCCATTGCCATGTCCTCTCGGTTGCACTGTTTAGGAACTGGTTTATCATCTTTGGGCAGGTCTCGCAGTCTAAGACGGTTTCTGCTCAGGATGTGTAGGAGATCTCCTGCTAGGTCTTCTATGAAATCTTTAGTTAATGTTTTATCAATACTTTCCCACCAGGACTTTGCTCCTTTGGGTAGGGGTATTTCAAAGTTCTGCCTCTTTGCCGCCAGGTATATACACGCGCATGCAATGACCTGTGGCTTATACTGTAGACAGAAGGTCGTCATCATTAGGCAGCCGGTAGCCAGGTTGTTGGCCATGCGGGTAACGGCTTCGCTGGCATTCACCGAGCTGGCACATACAGCAACAGTTTCATAGGGATGCTCAACTACAATGTCTAATCCAAAGGTCTTAAATAGGATTATCTCCAGCTGGAGAATCTCATCCGCGGTGGGCGGGTAAGCCCGGCTTTGTGTGTGCAGCTGCGATCTCTTAGGGTACAGGCAGGCGTGGCAAGCTGTGATGATGTCTGCCACCAAATGTGGCTGTTCCTCCACTTTGCACGCTAGGAATAGTGCGGCGGTGGCCACTGCATATCTGTTATACTTGGTGAATGACTGTACCATGTAGAAGCGCTGCATGTACACTATGGCCGTGCTGACGGTCACTCTGGACAGTTGGAGCCGCCGCCCCATGTCCAGAATAAGTAGTGCCGCCTGCTGGCGGTAAATAAGCTCTTTATGGGCTCGTAGGCCGCATTGCCTCGAAGGGCTCTTTCTCAATTGCTTTTTGGTATAAAACCAAGAAGGGGTTAGAGTCTGGAAATCCTCCATCTTCTAAAGTCCACGAAACTAACTGAACACAGTGAAACGTAGAACCACCTAGTGCATCACGTGGAACCTAGCGCATCACAATCACAGGCTCCTCCCACATCAGGACATCTAATTTGCATATCTTTATGATATTATTCGAGAGTTCCATTATAATTTTATATATATAGATATATATAGATATATATATATATATATATATATATATATATATACACTAGCTGGTACCCGCGACTTCGTCTGCGGTGATTGTAGAAGTGGGTATATACAGGCGCGGGTAAGGTTTTCGTACTGTGTATATGGTATGGGATATGAAATGTAACTTTGTATCTTGTTTTTTCTGTAATTCAGAGAATACGTGAGACTTTTGTGTTGAAGTTAATTTGTATTTGAGCTGCTATATATACGGTGTTGTGAGAAACTTTACATAGTGACTTTGGGACAGAAGTATTTGAAGTTAACCCTTTCCTGCCGATGGCATTTTTTGATTTTCGTTTTTGACTCCCCTCCTTCTAAACCCCATAACATTTTTATTTCTCCGCTCCCAGAGCCATATGAGGTCTTAATTTTTGCGGGACAAATTTTTCTTCATGATGCCACCATTATTTATTCTATATAATGTACTGGGAAGCAGGGAAAAAATTCCGAATGGGGTGGATTTGAAGAAAAAATGCATTTCTGCGACTTTCTTACGGGCTTTGGTTTGACGGCGTTCACTGTACAACCAAAATGAAATGTCCCCTGTATTCTGTGTTTCGGTAAGATTCCGGGGATACCAAATTTATATGGTTTTATTCACATTTTGACCCCTTTAAAAAAATCCAAAACTGTGTTAAAAAATTTTTTGGGGAAAAGTCGCCATATTCCGACAGCTGTAACTTTATTATAAGTGCGTGTATGGGGATGTATAGGTCGTCTTTTTTTGCGGGACTGGGTGTACTTTGTAGTTCTACCATTTTCGGGAAATGTTATTGCTTTGATCACGTTTTATTCAAATTTTTATCAGAATTAAAACAGTGAAAAAACGGCAGTTTGGCACTTTTGACCATTTTTCCCGCTACGGCGTTTACCGAACAGGAAAAATATTTGTATAGCTTTGTAGAGCGGGCGATTTCGGACGTGAGGATACCTAACATGTATGTATTTCACAGTTTTTAACTACTTTTATATGTGTTCTAGGCAAAGGGGGGGGATTTGAATTTTTAATCCTTTTTATTTTTTTTAAAAAAAAATTTTTACTTTTTTTTTTGCATTTATTAGACCGCCTAGGGGTATTGACATGGGTGGGCGGTGTCGTGGATTGTCAGAGCGGTGGGGGTCGGCAAACATGGCTGCTCCGGAGCGTTAAAGAGAGCCTCCTGGAGTATCGTTAAGGTGAGGGGCAAAGTGGTAAAGTATCTGTATATGAGATTGTGTGGGGTTAGGTGCTAGGCTGTAGAGGGCAATATGAATTTTGTGGCTTGCTATGGTCCAAAGTGTATGAGATTGCAGAGATGGTGGTGTGAGTTTGGGTTTTGTGGGGGTCCTGGCACAAACGTATGTGCGCTATTGTGACGAAAAGTAGCCTATTGTTTAATCGGGTGTATTAACTATGTTTGTGGAAAATTTCAGCCAAATCGGTGGAGCGGTTCACATTTATAATATTAATAGGATTTGTTTGTATTTGTTAGTTCAGGATCAGTCTGCATCCCTGGACTGTCCGCCACAGAAACTAAGCCCACCTCCCAACTTGTCACTCAAACCAGAAATGAGAAGAAAAGGCAAGTCAAACCCTGAGATGGAAAACCCCTTTAAGGCTAGGTCTACACAGCATGCATGCAGTTTTTAATTGCAATAAAAATAAAACGTTACATACGGTGAAAGAAATACATCATCACATAACTTTTACCGTATATACTCGAGTATAAGCCGACCCGAATATAAGCCGACCCCCCTAATTTTACCACAAAAAAACTGGGAAAACTTATTGACTCGAGTATAAGCCTAGGGGGGGAAATGCAGCAGCTACTGGAAAATTTCAAAAATGAAAATGGTCGGAGTTTTTGGGTGCAGTAGTTGCTGGGGAAGGGGAGGGGTTTTTTTGGTTGTCTGTCTGCCCCTTCCCTGAGCCTGAGGACTGCTTTTTTTACCCCACTTGGAATTCAGCCTGGCTGAATATAGGGGATCTGCAGTGCTCCTATTAACCCCTTCCTGATGGAACAGGAGCACTGCAGATCCCCTATATTCAGTAGACCGGGCACTGTCAGACAAAGGGATACCTAATGTGTATGTGTTTCACAGTCATTTTCTACTTTTGGATGTATTCTAGGGAAAGGAGGGACTAAGAACTTAATTTTTTTTTTTTGCACTATTTTATGGGAGATTCTATACATTGATATTGTGGCTGGTCATAAACCCCCCCTCACCCTCCTAAAAAAAAAAAAAAAAATTTTTTTTTTTTTTTTTTTTTGCTGACTCGAGTATAAGCCGAGGGGAGCTTTTTCAGCACAAAAACTGGGCTAAAAAATTCGGCTTATACTCGAGTATATACGGTATTTCAATTTTATTTTGTGGGCATGCTCTGTGATCTGAGCGGAGGGAGGGGAAAGAGGTGAGCTGTAACTATCACCTACTGTGAACAGCTTATTCTGTCTATATAGGTACTATCTGTCTTTGTATTACTGCCTGTGATGATCATAAGACTACTGAAAAGTGATCTCCATAGACTGGGAAATATCAGCCTGTTAGGAGGCTCAGTGGTCAGTGAAAACAACAAGAATTCAGATTTTTTTTTATATTGATAGTGATATGAACAGTTGTTAGGTCGGTGATATAAAAAGCGCCCAGGACTAACACTGCTGGTATTCTTTTACAGGCTGCCACAAGACATTTTGCATTTAATTTTTCACTGGTACATGTCAATTAAGCCATTCATTTGATCCATGTTATTTTAGTTACTGGGGTTTCTATGAATTCTTCTTGTATTTGTCAGCTATACAATGTATACATCTCAGGGTTTCAGCCACATCCACTTGTATGACTTGCCTCCAAGCTGAGCTGGTCACACCATCACGCTCAAATGATCTGAGTTCCATCGTATCCAGGGGCTTCCTAACAATGTCCTATGATGACGTAGCCCTTGTGCGCTATAAATGGCGTGTCTTCCAGCTATCAATGTCCTTGTCATAGGCACTTGAAGAATTAACTCTGTGTCTGTCATTGTAGTCTTGTTGACAGAAGCAAACGCTCCAAGGCAGAAGACTGTTACTATTTAGAGGCGCAGGAAGTGACAGGGTACCCGGGAGTCAAGGGAAGGTGCGTGAGCTCAAAATAGAAACCTACAGAAGAAGTCGCGTACTATACAAGAACAAATAATGCATATGACACAGAATATACAATGAATGGTGGATGATTCAACGCGAGCGACGGAGTAGAAAGTAGTTTTATTTATAACATAACACTGACAATAAGGCCAAGATGAAGCCCTTTATCAAGTCGCTGCCTTATCTCGCCCTGTACCGTTACTCATTGTTTATGTGCTATGTTATACATACAAGCTCATAATTCATTATAGCCCCTGGATGTGCTGGATCATCTCATTTTTGGTTATGCTTTATGGAGCAGCTGCCTCTTTTTGCCTGAGGTCTGGGCCGGGGTGTAGGTTTTTATTTACAGCTATACAATAAAAGCGAGATTATTTTGCTGAATGTAACTTGCCCATCGGTAACGTTTCCTTATAAGTCCTGAATCAGCCACAACTTATAAACAGACATAGAAACACAGCAAGAAAAAGATTTCATTATTTTCTTTGCTTGCTGGGATTTTTTTTTTATGGTTGGAAAGAATTTTGCTTACGGTTTTTCACCTAGATGTATATATCTAGTGCTATACTGTATACTAATAGATTCCTAAAGTGGGAGTGCTCATAGGCTCGGTGGTTAGCACTGCGGTTCTGGGGTAAAATCTGCATAGTGCTTATATGTTCAGTATAAAGTTACATGTACTTGCACATACACACATGGCTGCTACTAGTCTATGTATAAACAAGGAGGCAGTATCTTAGTGGGGTGCATGTCTACTCCTGCCATAGCCACGAAGCCTGGGCCCTTTCACAGTGAAGTCCCCCCTTCTGTACCCCATGGCCTTCCTCTACACTCATCTGATCTCAGGATTTGGAAGCATCCCGGGTGCATGTTGTGTGCATTGTATACATAATGTAGTCATAAATCCAGTCTTAAAGTGAGAATTAATTGAGAATGAGTATCCCTATGAATTCCCATTCAGCTGATAAGCAGCCATTGAAATGGCTTTAAAAACTTTTTTGTAGACCAATGGGAATACAACACGGATGCATCATACCAATGACAGTCTATGGGTCTGTGAAAATAATGATATCTGTGTGACATTCATTTTTCGCAGATCCAGAGACATGCAAAATATAGAAAATGAAACAAACAATTGGTCTGCAATTCACAGATGTGAAACCAGTTTGAAATGAGCAGGATATAGTGTGTCCATGAGTAGCATGGATGCAGACGTGTGAATGAGGCCTTATGGGTATGGCCAGTCTTCCATATACACAGTCCAGTCATATTAATGTGACCACCGCCAACTTTTGACGTCAACATTAAATAACCAATGGCAGAAGGCACGTGTCATCAGCCATCTGGGTGCACTCATCATTGTGGAGGGTACGATGGATCAACACAAGTATGCATCTATCCTTGCAGACCATGTTCCCCCTACATGCGAATTTGTTTTTGCTCAGGATGATGGCATCTACCAGCAGGACAATGCGACGTGTCATAAAGCTCGCAGTGTACGTGCGTGGTTCGAGGAGCATCAGGATAAGTTTGCCGTACTCCCTTGGCCAGCAAATTCCCCGGACTTGAACCCAATCAAGAATTTGTGGGACCACCTCGATCGGGTTGTTCTCGCCATAGATGCTCAACTGCGTAACCCAGCACAGCTGGCCACGGCACTGGAGTCGGCGTGGCTCAACATCCCAGTGATCATCAGCACAACATCCCCTCTCTTCCTGCACGTCTCGCAGCGGTCCGCTCTGCTAAAGGGGGTTATTCTGGATTTTGGCAGATGGTCACATTAATGTGACTGGACTGTGTATTACCTTCCCACAAAAAAAATTGCAACAAAACAGCGCACATCTCCTTAATAGAATAACAATCTTATTGACACTGATAACATACAAATGGGAACTTCAAAGCAATTAAAACCATACACAATACAGGGTCTACCCAAAATGAGGATGACCCACCTTAATACAATACAAAGGGCCCCAAAATACATTAAGTCAAAATATATAGAATAATACATCAATTCAAGATATCCATATCACACCATACTGGAGACCACCCAACACAGAAAATAAAGATCTCAAACAATGTCCAAATAGTGCAAAGACCCAATGTATGCGCTGACTGGAAAAACCGCACGTGTATCACCGCTACATTGTGTCTTCCTCAGGGGTATCCGCCTCTGTCACCGCTTCTTCTTCTTGCAGCTTCCATCACTAGACATCAGATCCACTGGATACAGATAAAAATCTTCTCCTAACACGCTAAACATTTCTTCCATATCTTTGTAAGAAAATGTCATCGGGGGTCACAAAGGTGAATATTTAAGTGAAGACGATGAATACAAGATTATATTTGGTTTTCTTTCTGAACTTACAGAGAAATGAAAGCTGTAAAGGAAATAAAATGTATTCACAATACGAAACGGGAGAGAAATGAACTTTTCAGGAGGTGTCGGTGCATGACGCTGACATTTCCATATTATGAGGTCTGATTTGAAATAAAATCTTAGAAATGGTTTTCAGATAAAGGAAGGAAAACTTTCTATAGTTGGTGTACATAATGTCATCGGCTCATCTCAGTCCTGCAATTGTCGCTTCATATCACAGTCTGCCGTCTCTCTGCATATTAATGTATTTCAGAGAGCCCATGCCTCTGTTCATATTTTGCCATAATGGCTTCCATTTTTTAAAGGGACAACAGCAGATTTACTGGATCTGGTTTATATGGGTTACTTTGTTTCTTGGTGGAGCCCAATAAGTATGTAGGTGTTCAAGGTTATAGTATTATCCATTGTTCTTGTCTTCAGAAATATCAAGAAGGTTGATGGGACATTGTCTGGTAGTGTAAGGGCCCCTTCACACGGCGTAAGCGCTCGGCTCATTCCGAGCCGTACACGCAAGTGCTTCTTAACACTTCCCATTCACTTCCATGGGAGCGCTCGTAAAGCCGGGTTTACGCCCGCTCCCATTGAAGTGAATGGGAAGTGTTTAGAAGCGCTCATGTGTACGGCTCGGAATGAGCCGAGCGCTTACGCTGTGTGAAGGGGCCCTAAAGGAACAAAAAAAAAACAGGAAAAATTCTTCTTTCCCCTCCTATTCCTCTCTCCTTTCCCCTACAGTGATCACTGTTTCTGAATACATTGTACAAATCTGTGCTCCATATACAGCTTACCGCTGCAGACCAAGGAAGACCATGGAGAGAGGAGAGGAGGAATTTAGGTACACTTCAAATTTGTAGCTTTTCATTTGTATCTGACCAACATAAGATTCTTTAGGGTCCTTTTTCTGCTAAAAGGACTCATTGAAGTCAATGGAAGGCTTTTGTACAATGCTGAAATTCCAAACCAAATTCCTCACCATTTTCCTCCGTGTGATTGGACCCTTAGGAGCAGAGATGGGCGACCGGCTTGAGATTATTTTCATGTATAGTTGCAAGATCTATCAACCTGTTTCAGTTCGGCCTGAACCAGAAGTGCCATTATTAAACTCTGATGTCTCTCACCTATGACATTACTTAGGAGGCCAGAAGATTATTGAAGAGCAGGGCCGTTTCAATACATTAAAGAGCCCTGTTCAAACTTTTTGTCTAAGGCCCCCCGCAAAAAATTTAGTTTCCCCATAACTAGGACCTTCATAAGGCCCTGTGCCCCCTCAACCATCACAAAAAATAAAGAATACCTAACTGGGACAGCCCCTGAGATCCAGCACTGTTTTACTCGATTTGATGCAGCTGAGGGGGCCCCCCCGCAACCATAGGGCCTGAGTCAAACAGAAGGATACAAGTCAAAAACTAATTAAGCAAAAAAAAAAAAAAAGATAAATTCAACATGGACCAATTAAAGCCTGAAGCTTGGTGAGAGCCTTATGTAGATGTGTGGATGACACATTGTAGTGGTGACATATGTGGCCAAGTCTGCCATTATGGGTGCCCTTGATCCTGTCTTTAATCTCTAGGATACAGTGATCCATTTGTCTTCATTGATATTATAGGAGAGTTCAATGGTCTATATTTGCAGCGCCCCCATACTATCACCCAGTGTGAACCCGACCTAATATTCTGACAACTCCCAGATTCTCACCAGCATGTAAAGACAGAAACAATTTACACTAAGTAATGACTGTTCCTGGAGCGTGAAGAAAAATATAATTTATACATAAGTGGATTAATAAATTAGGAAAAACTCACACCACATCCTCTATCCCCTAAACACAGAGCAGATACGGCACAGGCAGAATTTCAAATTCGCTCTTATAATGATCTCCCCATATGGATTATCCCAGATTAGGCCTCCGAGGATCATTCTAAAGCTTTTTACTCACTGGCTTTCTCTAATAAAATAGCCAACTGGGATTTGACTTTTAGGATTTGGATAATAGATTTAGAACAGCAAGTACTGAGTCAATCCTCAGATGTTACACTTTCAGACAGATCCTTTCAGGAGAAGTACACAAAACCTCAAGCAATAATGCCGTAAGTGGCACAACATGCCACATTTCATGAGATGGACCCGAATTTTCCTATATTTTCTCATCTTGAGTCTGTACATGGTCTTCAATGGTGGATTCACGTTTTATAATACATTAGTTTATCAGCTAGAATAGTATAAAAAATAATGAAATTGAAACAAACCCTACAATCCTACAAAATCCCTATTGGCCTGGCAGTAGTAGCTCAAAAATGGTGGAATTGTTAGATAAAGATGTGTAGAGATGCAGCAGCCCAGATGCATGAAGTTCAGGGGGTTGGGTGTGTTGCTGTGGTCAAGGATCTCTACCAGACCCACCACTGCAGTGAGGCCTGTACAATGTCTGATGGTGGTTGTAGCACATCCTAATGGTGAGCCTCCCTGAGCCTGATGGCGGTGAGGATGCCCTTTATGATGAGTGCAGAATTAAGATGTAGGAGACGAAGATGTAGAAGCAACATCTAAAATATTTTCTCTTGCAGGTAAAGCAGACAAACAATTGAACGTCTTCCGGATTGTGAAGATGATAAGGGCTAAGCCGTGTTTATGACTAATTGACCAATAATCCTGGGTAACTGTCGGCGTCCTAATTAATTAGGCTGAGTGCCAGCAGTAAGGAAATGACATCAGACATACTATGTTGGTATTAATTCCTCACTCAAACAAGAAGGAAATAGTGACGCACTTTTATTAAAACAACGTGGGGTTAAATCTCTAGCATTCAGCTTTTAAGGATAGCAAGGTTTTTCAAACATTACAGGATTCCTTCACAGGCACAAGTCTAAGGGGGAGTTCACACGGAGTAACGTGCCGCATGATGTGGCACATATACGGCGTGTGAGACTTTGAGCGCCGTATATGCTCCCATTGATTTCAATGGGAGCCGAGATCGTATACGCGGCGTTATTTTGCGGCCGCAAAATTGCGGCCGCAAAATAATGCGGCGTATACGAGACTAACTCCCATTGAAATCAATGGGCGCGTATACGGCGCTCAAAATCTCACACGGCGTATATGTGCCACATCACGTGGCACGTTACTCCGTGTGAACTCCCCCTCAGGAATTTCCACTTGGCTGAAGCTGAGGTTAGATGATCGCATGACTGGTATGCCCCACATTAACATAGGCAAATTCCACTACAGGCTCACCTGTCAATGTGGCCCTGCACTTGTTACCAAACTACAACTCCCATCATGCTTGGACAGGTTGGGATAATGGGAGCTGTAGTTTGGCAGAGCCACACAGGTTCTGCGAAACTGCTGTTCCGATACAACAGTGTTGCACAACTTTTGGTCCTCCAGCGGCAGATCTCTCCTTAATTTTTTTTCTTATTTTCCTCCTCTAAAACCTAAGTGCATCTTATTATCCAAAACTACGATCGATGCTGCTAAAATGTACAGGGATAAGTTACACAAGGAGGCCCGAGCTAAGCTTTTTCACTGCAGCTTTTACTCCCCTGACTCTATCTCAGATTCTTCATGCAACGCTCTAGTTATGACCAGTAGAGATGGGCAAAGCTCACAAGATTTATGGCTTTGTCTGCCTGTTTTGTTTCAGGCCAAACTTGTTCTGCACGATCAGAAGTCTCTTCAGACCCAAGACTAAAATAAGCCAAGGCCAAGAGAAGGCCCAAGAACGTAATATAATTTATATATTATAATTCTGGGCTCTCATGGCATATGAAGATCCTTCAATGTCCATTTCTGGCCTCCTTGCCAATGTGACATGCCCAAGGGGATGCAAGCATCACGACGGTAGCATGCCCCATAGCATGACACAGGGAGCGTGACATCAATCAGGAAGCCAGAAGAGGATGCTGAGGGACAATGAGAATGTGCCAGGGAGCCCTGGAAGGGTGATGTAAGGTGAATATAAATGTTTATTATATTTCTGCACCTTTCCTGGGCATCTGCTTATTATTGGGTGACAAACCCCAAAAGAGCTCCAAACTTCTGCAAAAGTCAACTTTAATCTGGTCCGAACTGAACAGGTTCCTTCATCTCTACTGACCATAGCTACAAACACAGCTCCATTCACTCGAAGAGATCATGGTGGGCAGGGATCCCAGAGGTTTGGCCCTTGTCTGATTTCAATGTTGCAGCATAACATAGTAATACATTGTTGTGACATTGTTAGATGCAAATATAAGTTCAGATATTTCTGACTTTTTCCCTCCAATGTACTAGTGAAACAATTGTAAGAACTGATCCCATTACTGTTCTTATGTTTTTGTATGGGATTATTTCTGGCATCAGTCTTGACATCAGACGTCTCCCTCTCCCAGACATAACAATGTTGCAGGAAGCTTCCCAGACACAACTGATAGATGAGAACCCAGAGAGCTTCTTGTGTTCAAGTTATCATCATTTTATTCCTCATACTCAGCATTGTACAACATGGGACTAAACTATGGTATAGGCATGAGATATATGATCATCCTGAGGCACAACTTGAAGTTCATTTGCCTCAATGCAAAATCCACCTCCTACCATGATAATGACAATAATGTCTTGTTATGTAGTAAAGAGGTCTTTGTATCTTAAGGTACTGTCAGGGTCTGGGGTTGCTAGGTGGGGTGGCATAGACACACAAGTCCAGTTTCTTCAGTCCAAAACAAAGGTAGAGTTTATTTTCACTCAAAAAGGTAGTGCAGCAACAAAAGAAACAATACAAAAATAAATACCTGCCCGGCTAGGCTCTAACTAAACATAGAATAGGTTACTTCACCTAGAATAACAGAAATCCAAAAAGCCAGTAGAATCATTCAGGACACAGCTCCAAAAATATGACCTCTCTGTTTGTTCTCCAGCCAAGCTCTGCCAAAGTGTTGCTGCTGGAGCAACTTCTTAAGCTTCCTTGATGAGCAGACTCTCTGCAGCTGAGTCGCTGCCGGAACATCTCCAAGGTGTGGACTGGAGGGGGGTGGAATGACAGGTCCCACTAACAACCTACCTGCCATTCCTAAAAATCCAGTCCAATACTGAGCATTTACCAAAGTGCTCAGCAGACGAAAGTTGTCTGCTGAGAACAAACATTCCTGGAGTTTTCTCATCTCACCCACCTGAGTAGTCTGGTCGAGATGTACACCCCCTCCATTACCTGACCAGCCATCGGCTTACAGTACTAGATCACAGGTACAATTGCATCCTTGGCATCCCCTATAGCTACGCCCCTAAAACCTGTTCATATGAGAAGGAACGTTAGTCTTTATACCTTTCAGAGACACAGTGAAAATGAGCGATATAGCTGCATATATACTGCATTCCACAATATAAATTGACTTTTCCATCCCCAGTGGAGCTGACAATCTAATTTCCCAACCACACACTTCAGTTTCATGGAAAACCAATTAACCTACCAGTATGTTTCTGGACTCTTGGCAAGAACCAAAGTGCTGGAGGTAATCCATCTGACCACTGAAGGACAAAGAAACTGCAGATGGCTCACGAGCCCAAGGAAGCCGAACTGCAAGGCAGAAATTCTAAGCACTATATTTTTTTGCACTTTCATTTAAAGGGGATCTGGTTAAGAGGGACATGACAGAATACAGTATTATGTTTGGAAACTTGTTGCATGCTTCCAAACTCCCAAGATTCAGGGTGCTGTCCTGGGCCACAGGAGTTATGTACTGATATCAACCCTATCTGCATCCTGAGGATGCAGATGGAGTTAAGTTGACCCATTTCTCTTGCTGGCACCTATATCTAGATTGCACCAGCTGCTCCCTAAATCTGCGACTGGCAGAGACCAGAGTATGGGGTGTAAGGGTTGAGGTGAGTATTATTCTTTTTTGTTAGTGCATTTTTATGTGAGGGCCAAAAAGAGGGTGCTTTATACTCTAGAGGCCGCAAGGAGGGGCGCATTATACTACGGGGTCACAAAGAATGTGACATTATATAACAAAGGCCTCAATAAGGGGGGCATTATAGTGTGAGAGTAATAATGAGGGGGACATTATAGTGTGCTGTAGGAGCCACAACCAAGGGAGATATACTTTGTGGAGAACATGATACAATGTTGGGGCCACCTAAAGGGCATTATACTGTGTGGGGGCACAAAGGGACATGGTTACATGGTTGGGAATGGGTAGAGTCATGGCTGGGGTTGGAGGCATTGGCTTATGATACCTAAATTCACTGTGTGCAGGGCAGATTTTGCCCCTTTCCGTAGTTCGAAAGTTGTGAGGTATGTCTATGACTGTCGGTAAGTAAAAAGTCACTACACTCTACTAAGAGAGCGCCGAACACATATTTACTCCAACTGTGTCTGAAGATATTCCTTGGTGACCGAAACGTCTCAGCTGCTGGATTACTATCTAATAAATTCAAATAAGCATCTATGAGATTTGGAGTGCGGAGTACTTCTTTATTTTATGGCTCGGACCCTGCAGCGTGCCTGTTATCTCTATACTTTTGTGCCCTTGAAATGAACAGTGTGGTGGATTCCTCAATGCAGAGGCTGCCATAACTATAGTTGTGCTGGCAACACAAAGATAAATCCAGGCGCTCCGTGTTTATGGAAAGGTGAAAAATAATGATGTACTGTATGCCGCCATCAGTGGTATTAGTACCTTGCAGCAGTATAAAGTTCATAAACAGTTCAATGGTGTGCATATCAAATGAAGAGATGAGATCTATAAATATAAGTCTTGGTAGAACTCCCATCTCTTCATATGATATACACTCCATTGAACTGTTTATGACTTGTATACTGCTGCACTGACAAGTGCACTAAACCCCTGATGGTGAAATACAACACATTATTATTTTTCACCTTTGCAAAAACACGGTGTGCCTGGATTTAGCTTTGTCGAACTGACTATCTGTCCGGGAATATCAAATTTTGGTTAAAAATCTACCAAATTAATATGGCGAGTCGTAAACACAACCATAAAGGTCTGGATGTGGGTACCATTATGCCTAAATCACAAACTTCTAAACGGAGACATTTCACCCCAACAGTCACTAAGTGGTAAATATCAACCTAAGAGAATTGTTCCTCCATCTAACCACTCCAGGGTGATAGGAAGACTAACACACCAACGGAACAAACTATTCACCCCTAGCATTACTGTCTTGTTCTATTGCTGGCTTGAGATTCTATGATTGAATCCCACCATTTATCTGGTACTCTTTGAGGGCAGGGTCCTCTTAGATTTACAAATCCTTCAAGGAAAGATACTAGTTGGGAATGCTCGAAAATACAAGAGAAGTAATGTACGGAAAAACAAATTTCCCCATAAACCAATCCAACCTTTCTCCATATTAGTCCATCAAGAGGGTGGGAAGAAAAGCCACTCAAATAATTGCTTTTTCTACGCTCTCCAGTTCTGTACTTTAAACATTGCTAGGTTGAAGATAAGTGGCTGCTAGTGCACAGAATGAGGCAATAAATCTAGCCTCGGCAGTAGTCGCACAATATATGCACCCTTGCCCAAACTGACTGTACATACCTCCAAACTTTCAGATAATGTAAAGAGGGTCAAAATTTGCAGTGCGCACAATCTCATATGATGAGCTATACCTCTAACCTTGCCCATGCCCCCTAATCCCACCCAGTCCCTTTGTGTTCCCACACAGAAAATTCCTCTTGGTTCCCTGCTTCACCATTTATCCTGTATCACTGCTGGCAGGTGCATAGTGATGCCACAAGGGGCCCATTATACCATCAGGGGGCCATAACATGGACATTATACCGTGTGGGTCATAATACTGTATGTGAGCCACAAGGGGACATTATACTATGTGGGAACCACAAAAAGGTCATTATACTGTGTGGGGGCCACTAAAGCATCATTATACTGTGCGGAACTGCAAAGAGACTGGATGGGAATTGGTGAATGAAAGAGGGCATAGGCATGGTTGGAGGCATAGTTTATTATACATGGCTGTGCGCATTGCAGATTTTGTCCCTCTTTATGTTAACTGAAATTTTAGAGGTATGTGCAGTCAGTTTGGATAAGCATGAATATCTGGTGCAGCTACTGTCATGGCTAGATTTATTACATCATTCTGTGCACTAGCAGCCTCTTATCTACAACCTAGCAATGTTTAAAGTACAGGATTGCTAGAGCATAGAAACAGCAATTATTTGAGTGTCTTTTCTACCTCCCTCTACATAGACTAAAATAGAGTAAGTAACTCTGCCTGAAAAGAGGAGAATACTTTTTTTTTAATAAGATACATTACAAAGTTCCATATATTAACCTGTACTGCGACAACTTGCTTATGACTAGAGGTACACTTTAAAGTTGCTGCAAACCTTCTGCCCCATCATGTATCAAACATCTTGATGCTTGCTATTACCTAAAGGAAGACCAGTGCCATATTTCATCGCTGTGACAATGTACATACACATAGAACTGATTTATCAGCAATGAGCTGACTCTAGAAGGTTCTTCATTCTATTGAAACATTTTATGATGTACTAAATATAATGAATGGAGGTAGGAGTCATGTTGGAAAATCACTGGAGATCCAGCAAGAGGATTATAGTAATTATTCAATGTGTATGGGGGTGGTAATACAGTAGTTGGCAGAGGGATAGACACTGTACAGTCGGCAGCAGACACATCCTTGTTCTGTGTTTAATGGGCAATTGAGCAGAGTTTGTCAGCGATGTGTTCTGCAATGTGGACACCAAGTAAAATGCTAATGTAATCTCTTTACTAAATATAAACTAGTTACATTATATAGCGGTTGTCCTCAGCTTGTATATACAGCACAAAGCTGTCAGAGATATAGGAACATACAGAAAATGAGAAAATTGAGATACGCTGCCCTCTAGTGGAAGACAGAATTTTTTTTATTAGTATTAAATTTGCTTTGTTTTTTTTTGTTTATCTATTCTATCTATCTATCTATCTATCTATCTATCTATCTATGTCTACCTATGAAATATTGGGAAAGATTTACTGATCAAACCGAGAGAGAACAGAGAGACTATGGGGACTATTTTTTTAGGTTCATTAGGGGCCATCATTAAAAAGGTTGTCTGGGATTTTTTGTATGAGTTATCCTAAGGATAGACCCCGCACAGAACACCCATTTATTGTTGCTTCTGATATCTGTACTATACAGTGCATGGAGCCAGAATCAGTTTCGTACACTATATAGTTGCTATGTAGCATTACTGCATCACAGCGCCCATTGACATCAACAGGAGCTATGATGCAGTAATGTCACTGGGCCACTATACAGTGTACAGAGCTATCTGTTTCTGGCTCCATGCTCTGTATACTACAGGGACCAGAAGCATCCCCAAATGTCTGATCTATATAGGAGCCAACCATCCACTCGCCCACCAACCAGATATTTAGGGTGTATCCTAAATATAACAAAAAAATGCAATCCATCTTCCTCCCCCAAGAGGGACATTAGAGGGCAATATTTATGTAGACGTGTAGACATCAAGGGCATAGTCAATGCAAGAGGCTATTATTAAGGTCTGGGGGATTTTAACAGTGATATCATATTACAGGGATAATAAAGACAGTGATGTCACAGTATATGGTAATACATAGAGTGATGTCACACAGTATAAGGCTGCATTCACACTGAGTAACGCTGGCGTTTTTGTGCTTATTTTTGCACATAGCGCCGCGTATAAGCCGCGTTTGCGCCGCGCTATTTTGCAGTCGCTTTGCACGGCGGAAACGCGGCGTATACGCGGCGTTAATGCGGCGTTAACGCGGCGCTATGTGCAAAAGTAAGCACAAAAAACGCCAGCGTTACTCAGTGTGAATGCAGCCTAACGTCACAATTAGAGATGAGTGAGTAGTATTCGTCTGTGAAGAGGCGGAGTCTAAGATTGGACCACAGCAGTCTCCATTGTGGTCCGATCTTAGACTCCACCTCCTCACAGACGAGTCTCTGGCAGAACCAGAGTTGATTGGCCGAATGCTGCACACTGGCCAATCAACGCTGGTCAATGCATTCCTATGAGAAAAAGTCAGCTCCCTTATAACCGCAAGCTGCCAGCTCTCCTGACTAGCAAGGACGAGCCTGTAGTGGAATATTGAGGCTCTACTCGAAACGAATATCAAATCCGAATATTTCACTACTCGCTCAACTCTAATCACAATATAGACATAATACACATAGCATCATAATACCACTTGCACCCAGTGTTGTCATACATATAGAATACAGTGATTTTAGGGTACAGCGATGATGTCGTAGCACAGGATTAACCCCTTAGGAAAAGGCCATCTTTTTCTGTTTTTTTTTTATTGTTTATTTATTGAATGTATCGCCTTGTAATATTGTATAATATACAGTATATTATGGCGGAGGACATTGGGGTTACAGAAGTTGATCTCATATGTTGGCAAATAATTGTAAATTTGGGAGAAGGCAACAAGCTCCTATTTATTAAAGCAGCAATATTGTGGAGTGAGATGATATCGTCCGGCGCGCTCTTATTACAGGGCCCATTTATCACAATGTCTTACACTCCTGTCTGATTGATGAATCAGTCCTCCAGCACACCCCGCCATGACGTGATATTATCTCATATGTGATAATATCAGCTGCTTGATGAATAAACTCCATCAAGTGTGCGCCATTGAGTGACAGGGTAAAGGGGCAGCGTTTTAATGATTAAATGGCTTTTCTATGGTTTTATAACTGATGGACTTATGATAACTGTATGATAATGGCGGCGCAGCACACACTTAGAAAATCCCCCCTATGGGCTCCTTGTGAGTGAAGCTCTAGTGTGCTTGCATAATTGATTCACTTCTATGGGGCTTCAGAGACTATAATCACTGGCAACGCTCACGGCCCCATAGAGGTGAATGGAGTGGCGCTCTATTCAAAAGGTGGCCTTAAGGGGACTTCTGGTGCACTGTCATCCTGAACAATGTGGGACTCAGCAATTGGACCACCCTTCAATTGGAACCATTTCTTATACCCTGTCCTGTGGATAAAAGTGTCCATAAAGGCAAAACCTGTTTAATACGAAACCATCTAAGGTGTGACCCTGCCAACTTCTATATGTCCCTACGCCAGTGCCGCACCTCCCATGAGGCGACCTGAAGCGAGCGCTTCAGGCGGCGCTATGCCAGGGCCTCAGGGAGGGCGGCATTTTTGCTAACCTAAGCCAGTCCAGGACAAGCTGTCCTGGACTGGCTTATCACCGAGCGGTGGTTTGGGGAGGCCACTGGAGCAGCGCTGCTCCGGCAGCCTCCCCTCACGCTCAGGCAGAGAGCAGGCAGTCTCCGGGCCTACTCTCTGCCGGCGAACGGGGCTAAGCCCTGCCCCTTCACTCGGCCACGCCCTCGATCCACCCGGCCACGCCCCCGAACCGCCCCCTCCTCCCGGCGGGGGGGGGGGGGGCGGCTTTCTGCAGTTAGCTCGGGCGACGAAAGGGGAAGGTTCACCCCTGCCCTACGCCATACTAATCTACTGAATGTAAGATAGCAAGAAGTAGAAGAAAGGAATATAAATGCAGAGTCAGACTACTCAGGTTATGTAGTCTGTGACCATGGAGATGCATAGGTCTGCATAGGAGCTGTGGACACAAAATGGTAAGACTGAGGCCCCACATTGCGGAAACGCAGCTTTTTTTGTTGCAGATTTTGTTGCGATTTTTTTGAGCCAAAGCCAGGAATGGATTGAGCAGAAGGAAGAAGTATAAGAACTTCCTATATATCTCCCATTCCCCTTGTAGCCATTCTTGGTTTGGCTCAAAACTAGGGTTGAGCTGATCTTGAAATTTCAGGATCGACTTTAAAATCCGATTTCCGATCATTTTCCATTCGAACCCGATTCCGATCCTAATGTAAGTCAATCGGATTTTTTTATTGATCGAAAATCGGATTTTAAAAACAATCTTGTTCACTACACAGCATGGAGTCCAAACATTTTGGACACCACGCTGTGCAGTGCAACTTAGTCCCCCCACTTACCTGTACAAAACCGCTGCCACCTCCTCTCCCAATGTGTACGCCGCACCCTAGGGCTCCGGGCACCCCCGCCTTCCTAGGCTGGTGTGACTGATGCTGGAAGAAGGCAGGGCTTGTTGTGGCTAAGCAGAGTATGGGCGGGTACAGGGCGGGGAGACGTCTCACGTCTCCCCTCCCTGTACCCGCCGACACTTTCCTAAGCCACAACAAGCCCTGCCTACTCCCAGCAGTGACACTCGCCTAGGGAGGCGGGGGCAAGCACAGTGCTCTGTTGGCGTGCGAAGGGAGAGAGGAGAGTAGAGAACAATGGCCCGGAGCTCCGGGGAGCGGCAGCGGTTCTGTGCAGGTGGGATCGGAACCCCATCACGATCATGAAATTTACTCTATCGCCGATTGGGATCTGATCTTTTCTGATCCCGATCGCTCAACCCTACTCAAAATGCAACAAAATCTGTAACAAAAAAAAGCTGTGTTTCTACAATGTGGGGCCTCAGCCTAAACAGGTTTTTTTAAAAAAAAATATATATATATATATATTGGAAAATTAAAAAGGTTAGTGCAAAGATGAACATACAATAGCAAACAAATCAAATGAACTCCTGAATAGCAAAAAAAAAGTACAATTATGTCCCCTACAGTGCACTTTAAAGAGGACCTTTCACCATATCCGGGCACATGCAGTGTTATATACTGCCGGAAAGCTGACAGTGCGCTGAATTCAGCGCACTGTCGGCTTTCCCGATCTGTGCCCAGTGTGAAGAGCTTACGGTCTGGTACCGTAGCTCTTCTATGGTCAGAAGGGCGTTTCTGACACTCAGTCAGAGACGCCCTTCTTCACAGCACAGCCTATCGCGCTGTACTGTGGAGCGGGGAGGAACGCCCCCCTCCCTCCCTGATAATGCTTGTCTATGGACAAGTACTGCGAGCAGAGGGAGGGGGCGTTCCTCCCCGCTCACACAGCACAGCACGATAGGCTGTGCTGTGAAGAAGGACGTCTCTGACTGAGTGTCAGAAACGCCCTTCTGACCATAGAAGAGCTACGGTACCGGACCGTAAGCTCTTCACACCGGGCACAGATCGGGAAAGCCGACAGTGCGCTGAATTCAGCGCACTGTCAGCTTTCCGGCAGTATATAACACTGCCTGTGCCCGGATATGGTGAAAGGTCCTCTTCAACTGGTGCAATATCGAGTTCCCTGACAGACTTCCTTTATGTGCAGAGGTTTTCTTACAAGACTCAAGCTCTGTGGTTTCCTTGTTTCTGTGTCTGCCGTGTACTAAGTTGCACTAATATTTGTAAGAATTAGAGCAGAGCAGAAGTCATCGGTACATAGATAGTAGGAGGTCATTATCTTCTCAAGATTTTATTGCCTGGATTTTCAAGAATGCCGGGTCAGCCCCGAGAACGAAAACTTTAACAGGATACAATTAAACACGTACAGATATGTAGATTTGGCAAGTAGGATCCTGTTCTTGTGACATCACAAAAATTCTTGTGAGACTTAACTTTGTAAGATTTACATGTCAGCTGTTCTTGCTCAATTTGATGAGAGGAGCCAGGTCTAAGGACGTCTCCTGGTAAGTTACTGTACACTTAAGATCCATCTAGAAGACACTTTAAGACTAAGAGATGTAAACGTAGGGTAAGTCACATAGGGTGGAGATTCGGATAACAGAACTATATATTACTGCCTAGGATATTGAATTGTATTCAGTTCCCATCTTCCATGTGGCTTTAATTCTTCACTTTTATTTTGTGTGTGATCAGGAGGTGAAAAGAGATCATTGGATGTGTTGCCTCCTATAGGGTCTGTAATAGCCTATAGCGTCCTCTGGTGGTGCCTCCTATAGGATCTGTAATAGACTGCAGGGTCATGACTGCTCCACCTGTTAGGCCAGCTTACCCAAAAAGACACACTCACAGGTCACTTTGTCATTGGTGCTTTACTTGTGCAGTATTTAGGCACAACACAGGTTAACAACAGTTGCTCGACAACTTCTTCAAGATAAGATAAGATAGTCCTTTGATAGTCCCACCATGGGGACTATTAAAATGTCCATTTACGGCTTGAGAGTCGCTATCCTGCGGCAATAAACAGCAGCCTTTTTGCTCACACCGGTGCTGAGTTTACGTGGGTCCTCTAGGCTCATTCTAAGGTTTGCAAAGTTACGTTTCTGGCACAGACAAGGCTCCGACCCTGGGCCTGATACACACACACTGCAAAGATGGGTAGTCGAAATGATCGGAATGGCATCTCAGGACAAGTGACATAACCAAAAGCCCAAAAGGCATCGAGAAAACTACATTTAGGCTGAGGCCACACGTTGCGGAAAAGCAACTGTTTTTGTTGCAGATTTTTTTGTGTTTTTTTTAAGCCAAAGCCAATAATGGGCCCCAAAAAGAATAGGAAATATATAATAGGTTCTTATACTTCTGCCTTCTGCTAAATCCACTCCGGGCTTTGGCTCAAAAAAAATGAGCAAAATCTACAACAAAAAAAGCTGCGTTTCAGCAACGTGGGGCCTCAGCCTTTAAGAGAGATTTTCCCACCCCGGGATACCTGTAAAGTGTCCCGTCACAGCTTACAAAGGCTGTACCATGAACAGCACTAAGATGTCCCTCCGCTACACAACCAATGGGAATGCTACACAACAAGTGCTAAAAAGGTTCTGCCCAATAAGGAGAATCATCGCACCCTCCATCCAGAAAGATCCAAACAAAAGAATCGCCACAGTGGTACCAAAACACTAAATAATCTACAAAAAATCCTAAAGCACCTGCTCCAGACTTCACCCTGGCACCAATACATGATAGGTCACAAGATATAACATTGTATACAACAATACATCAAGGCGGGACGATCTATCGGGTATCAGCGCCAAGGTGAAGTCTGGAGCACGTATTTTTTGGTTGAATATTGTACAGCGGGGTCTCGTATTGAGCCCCTGACTTGATGAGCTGCAGATACTACAATATCTCATACAGTCCATGACATAACCAAAGGATTATTGATTACAAGATAGCCGTCCATAGTGTGATATTTACTTTGTCCAATGCTATAAGGGAGTGGTTTTTAGTTTTTATGCATTATTTCACAACCAATATGTTACAAGGGCCTGTGGAGTTGTGTTCATTGTATTGTGACACAATGTGGCCTGGGGGTCTGCAGAGACACAAGTTATACCTGCAAAACAGGGATGTGTTTGGACTGAACAGGGTGCTGATAGCTAGATACAACCTCTTCAGTCTGGTGCTGATTTATTCTATGTATATACTATACACATATTTAGTATACATTATAGGTGGATGCTACAACATGCAAAATCTGAATACTCAGATCCCATTATCCCTATAGACAGAGCCAGGTAACCCTGATTATATAGATTATATAGGAGTGCCCTTCTGCTTTCTAAGGCTTCATATGGCTGTATTACATAGGGGGATTCATGGTATCACAGTAGTATATGCAGGTTTATTGTATTATGTGGAGTCTACATATATACGCAGAATCCAGCACCAGACACTAGTCCTAATGCAGAAGTCTATATTATTACTATTCCACATGTCCATGTTCACATAGACAGTAAGCCAACCCATAACAATGCATGGTGAAGTTTATTCCACTGTTTTTGGTGATGCTGCCTTCACAATTTAAAGGGGTTTTCTCACTAAAGCAAGTTATACCCTATCCCTGGGGTTGAGGATAACCTGCTGATTGATGGGGGTCCAACAGCTCAAAGCTCCATTGATCAGGAGGACTTTTGTCAACTGTTCTGGATGAAGCTCCATTAATTTCAATGAGAACTTTGGAGATAGGGAAAGTTCAGCACTCAGCTATTTACAGCACTCCCACTGAAATGAATGGACCAATGAATGCACTACCTAACCACCGCTCCATTGTCCACCACTCCATTGACCACCACTCCATTGACCAACACTCCATTGACTACCCCTCCATTGACCACTGCTCCATTTAGAACATGGACCAAAGTCTTCCATTCTCCTGATCAGTGCGGGTCTAGATGGACAGACCCCCATAGGTCTCCCATGGATGGGGATAACTTACTTTGGTGGAAAAACTCCTTATTACAGACAACACAGACTTGGAGACCAGTAGAAACAATTAAGTTTGACAACCACAAGTCCATCTTGTCTATAGAGCATTGGTAGGCGATTTGCTTTGTCTGAGAAGACACAAATATTCCAATCTTGGTGTCTTTAACTTCTAATTCTTGTACATTATACAATCAGAAGGAATAGCTAGGCATCCTTCCATTGAGACAAAGATTTATGTTCTGTATGTATACACCCTGGCCGAGGAACATCCACATTATCCAGTATACTAGCTACATGTCTACCCAATCTTTGGCACCCTTGGTGGTCTATAGAACTTCTCTTTACCAATGTTGCCGTCTGCTTCTTCTCCAGGAACCTCTCAGAGCTGTATGACCATAGATACAGCCAAGACAGAGGGCAATGGCTTCATCTTACACATAATATATGTATTTTCACTAACCCATAGCCAGGCATATTCCATTGTGTGACATAAGTACAACCCTACTATTGTTGGTATGGAACATATGTGAGCAGATCTTATCTCGTGGAAATATTTTCTGAGCCAGTGAGGATTGTGAGGGGTTAAGTCTATACATATATAAATATACAAGAACAAATCTGACAATTTCCTTCCTATTTTGGTGCTATGGACTGTTAAGCAAGTAATAAAGCAGAGCAGATACCAGAGGACTGTCTGACCTGGATAATAGACCCAGCAGTCAGGATCACTGTCCATGGTGCTGATTTTGCTCCTGTTCCCACCTATAGGACTATGCATATATCAGATATTCATGTTAACTATATACTAGATGTTTAGATGGTTCTATATTCTGTGTTACTTTGTATTATACTTATGTCTATTATAGAAAGGATATGGATGTATAACATAATAATGTCATTGCGGATACATGTTAGATACATCAGTAATATTAAAGCGTATGGATCATCTAAACTCATCAAGATATTGGAAAGAAACTTTCTATATGTGAATGATGATATATGTAAGTGATCACAATCTTAGAGAAAAAGGAGACAACTATTGGGGAACACAGTACAATTGAGCGGAGGCTCTAGTAGACTATTGGGTCATATCTATCCTGGATAGTAGATAAGGTATGGTGATACATGGACACATACGGGTTCTGTATAGTATCCTATGGCACATTTGCCTACATATGTTGCAGTTAGGCCTATAGATCTGCTTGCTTGTAGGTTGCTGAAGCTGGCGTCCAAGCTAGACCCATAGAGGGCAATACACGCTGAGCTGTCAGTGTCCCTCCTATCAATTGGGGTTGACTGATTGCAATCAGTCATATGTGATGGCTCCCCAAATTGTCATATGTAATGGCTCCCCAAATCCTTCCACTAGTAGTTGCGGCAATATGTCGCTCCACAGCAAAGGCAGGTTTAAAGCGCTCACCATAATGGCGCCATACTTGAACCTGACCTAAACAGAACCTGGGTTCATTGCTAAAGCTAATGCACTTCATGTCATAAAAAAACATATAAAAAACTAACATGGCAAGCAGAGAAAATGAAACATAGTTACCAAAATGTAGATTCCCTATATGTAGATCCCAAATAAGAGGCTCCATAAATCACAATGAAAATACTACCAAACACTAGCAAACATGAATAGAGCAGAAAGTAATCCTAAATGACAAAACATCTTTATTAAATGACATGTAGTAAAATTACAGGGGAGGACAAATACTACCAGACATGGAAAGCCGGTGGAGGCAGAAGTATATCACAATTTGTATGGGTAAGTATATATGATAAAAGAATCAAAAGTTGTCATAAATTGTCAGCAAAGTCTATGTATGTTGTACAAATACGTATATGTATAGGTAGATAGAGCATACAAGATATCAATAGTCCAGCCTATCTGCAGAGATAGATATAACATAAGAAATGTCAGTAATCTAATCTATCTAAATGAGTAACTATAGGAGCCTAAAGGGTGGACATATCATAACAGAGTATATACATCACATAGCACTGTAGTGTATGACCAAAAGTAGAAACAGGTCACAAAAGATGTTTTGTAATTTCGGATTACCTTCTGCTCTATTCATGTTTGCACTTCATGTCAGTAGAAGTCCAGGCTTGTCATTCATGACATCACCGGAAACTAAGGCAACAATGGCTGGCTGTCAATGGCAGGGTGTGTAATGGGTGCAATTATACCAAATTTACTACTGAGGACCTGGAAATGGTCCAGACATAGACCTGGATGTGTAATAAAAGCATCAGCTGTGTCTGGATGGTGGACAAGGGTGGTCCTGCTCCTGCTTGCTAGCAGATCAAGTGATCCTCTCTAGTGGTGATCTGTCTGGTCTGTCCAGAACCTGTTTGCTGTGTGTGTGTCCTCATTGTGACCATTGCACCCAGGACCATTGCTCCTAACAGCCAGCTCAGAATGGCCTAGATGCTTCTCTTAGACCAAAGAGGTGCCCACTCTCAAATCTGCCAACTGGGGCAAATGTCTTTGTGTGCATCATATAGGCATATCCAGCAGTCAGGGATCTCTCAGCAACTACACTACCCAAAAGTAGCCTCTGAGAGCCTTTTTACAGAGCAGCAGTGAAACCTGTTTATGCCGTCTTATTGTATAATTTACACATCTATATCTTTACATATGTTCCTGAGTCATTACTTTATGTCAAGTTTTGCAGCGGCCCCCCATGTCTATTTGGGTGTGTTATCCTGTTTTATGACTGTATTTGTAAGACCTTTTTTTTTTTGGATATATGAACGATATCTTATATTACCAGACATATCTTAATAATATACACTATGCATCTATAGAAGGGGTTGTGTTCAACATGTAAGACCTGCTGACACTTATTGCCCCCCCCCCCTCCCCCAGAGAAGAACTAGCTTACTTGTCACATATACAGACCCTATAAAATAATATAATTACCTATAATTAATTGACAGATTCCTCTATGAAGCCCAGCTTTCTATAAATGCCTCAATCTTTTTTATTAGTGGGATTCTGACGCCCCCTTGTGTCCATTTCATGACACTTACAGCTTTTACTGTACTGAATGATAATTGCAGGCAGGTACAAGCACAGGCCATTTGCTAATATTGAATGAACCTGTTGAAAGAGAGAAACAAATCTCCTTTCCTATATATCCTATACATCCTCTTTGTATACATACCCGTTCTACAAGGGTCTGCAAATAAATGCAATGAAAATGTTTGCTTAGAAGAAAAGGGCTATGGCTGTGATGGGGTTAATGGTGTTGAATGTGACCAACATCCTAAATCTAATGAGAGGAGATTCTGTGTAGGGGAAGGGGAGATATTCATCCTACCCCTCCTAGGAACATCTCATCTGGAGACTCTGAGCTGAGCTGACAATTTCAGGCAATAAAGGGTGCTACGGTTTATTCCTCATGCTATCAGGGGAGGGCAGGTTAGAAGCCCTTAAACACCCCCCAGAACACCTGCAGGCAACCAGGACCCTGCAAACAAGTCACGTTAGCCATTTGGAGGTTGAGGGTGGCCAACTAATGGCAGGAGCAGAAACAAGTGATGCGGTCGATACCCTCACACTGGACTAGGGGAGGCGTCGCACTGAGTCATGTCTGTGTTCAGACACTAACTGCTTGCCTGGCTTTAAAATAGAATAGCCAAGTACTTGTGGAGAAGAAGACAGGGGCATCCCCAATCCATACCTGCAGCCTATTGGCATCCACTCCTCCAGTCTTCTCTCTCTGGACTTATAAGACATCTATATTTGGGGATCAGGACTGCAAGATTTAGGATCTGGATGAACTCCTAGGAGATCCCTGCAGGTGGGCAAGCTATAGGTGAGCATTCCCTGTCTATATCTGCATGCTATAGGATCACTCTGTTCTGATAGTATTGGAGATGCAGCTTTATTCCAACTCAATATAAAGACATTGCAAGGATAAATCCAGGTAACCTGTTACACCATCTCATTGCATCCAGGTACACAGCCAAATCCAGCGATTATTCAGTGAATTGTGGATCTAATGATAACAAACAGATATTGTGATAGTAGGAGAACGAATATATTAATATAAGGACAGGCTTTATACGGTTAATGAATTATTTTGGGGTCGAATAACTAATAAAACAGATGATAGTTATTAGAACTGGCTCATTCATTAGAATTAGACTTGATACAATGTTGCATTATTATGTTTATTACATTGTTCATTGTGATATCTATGTATTAGATGTTTATTTATGGGTTAGAATAAGTTAGCATTGAACACGTTTATGATTGCATTTCCTTTTTCAGTAAGGCAGGTCATTTTCTTGATCATTTCCCCATTTTCTGGAACTGACACAAGTCATTACTGAAGAAGCTTGGAGTCCATTGATATAATTCCAGGAGACTGCATGGTCTGCTGAGCCAGTCTATTCCTCATAGGGACAGGCTTGAGATATTTGACTTTAGGCTAGCCCCTTGTTCCCAGTCCTAGCCTAACCTCAGTGTTCCTCCATAGCCTTGCATTTCATATCATCTGAGAATGTTTCCAGCTTAGATTGAATTTAAGTCATTGTCAACAAGAACTGAGATTTCCAAGGTCATCCAAGTCCAGGTGGATTTTATTCTAACCCGTTCCACCCTATAAAGTGCATTTCTTTCTTCCTTTGAGGTGGATCTCCTGAGCTTCCCTGGACAACCAGAAAGGACATATTGATATCAAGTAAAGTCAACTAAACAAAGGACTTTGTCACTGGAGAAATGGCTTCTTCTTCTCCTCCTTCTTCCAGTGCTAACCAGGACACCAACCCATCAAACCTAAGACCTACAAGTAGGAGCCTGATTTTATTGCACTTATGTCATGTCTGGGGATTCTGTTCAGAAATAAATGTATCTATGCAAATGTTTTATAGAACGATATGGATGGAATTGTATTAGGTGGGAGCTAGCTGAAACAAATGTACAGATATTAGCTTTTCAATGAGTTCCTCTTGTTGGTTCTTTTTGGCTTTTATTCAGTCCTATAATCAGCTGCATTTGGTGATAATTGCGGTTTTTCTAGGCAAATTGCTCTGCGTTTAAGAGATTAGACTGTAGTTGGAGATGGCAGGAGCTTGTTGCATTCAGTTACACTAGAGCTAGTCAGGTTAGATGAAGTCAGAAGGAGATATTGGATAGAAACCTACATATACATATATACTGGAACCTCTATGAGACACAACCATCTAACATTATACTAAAATGTAGGATTTCTAGGGGGTGGTGTTTTAGTAAGGAAAACTGAAAATCTGTCAGAGAAAATGGGATCTGGATAGAGGGATTCTTAAATAGATATTAATTATATATATCAAGATACAACATATAGACATATATTTTATATATATTTATACATATAAGACACATATATATACACACATACAGAATGTCATAAGAGAAGAGACAAAGAGGAGGAACACAAGACATAATAGGCTGCTGCCACTTCATAGCCTGACAGGGCTGCAGGTTCTCTGAGCCATGAACACAACAGGGTCATTATCCTGATTATTTTGGAGCCAAAGAGGATGGAGGCAAAGTGCACAGGGAGAGATACAATCCTGGAGACGTGTCTTCTTCTTATCTGAGAGTGTTCTCTGATCACAGTGACTGTTAATAGTTGTCTAATTTGTGGACATAGAAATATTCGGTGACTTTTCTAGTGATTTGTTGTTTATCGAGCTGGAAATGTTTCAGGTTCTGTTTCCTTTTCTATTTAAATGTAACAAGAAATCCAAAATATTTACAGTAATAATGATAAACAAGGTGTGATGGAGAAGGAGAGATGTAGCGATGTATGAGGGGGTGTGTGCGAGCACTGACTGCTGTGTATGTAATATGCGTGTATAGTATCTGTGTATGTAATGTCTATGTGTATGTACACTTATGTGACATCTGTGTGTGTATGTCTATGCCTGTGCATGTAATATGTGTATGTAATATCTGTGTGTGTCTATGTGTATGTACATATATGTGTGTAATCTGTTTGTATTCATATATATGTATGTAATGCATGTGTGCATGTAATGTCTATATATACTGTATATCCAGGTATGTAGGCGTATGTAATAGGTGAGCATGTAACCTGTGAATTTGTATATATGCAGTAATATATATATATATATATATATATATATATATATATATATATATATATATGTATCTGCTGTATGTAAAGCCTGTGTTTGTGTATATGTATATCATATTTGTGTGTGTGTATTGGCAATATGAGTATATATGTATCTATGTAACATGTGTATGTCATATCTGTGTGTATGTAACATGTATTTGTATACATATGTATACATACATTTATGTAATATGTGTATCTGTAAATATATATGATATCTGTGTGTATTTATTAGGTGTTTATATATGTTTGTATGTAATATGCCTTTGTAATGTTTATGTAGGTATGCATCATATGTGTATGTATGTGGATGTGAGTCCTTTGTGTATATACAGTATCTGGCTATATATGAGCAGTGTGTCTGGCTGGGGACTTGCAGCAGACATGCTCTATTTCTCTCTCTATAGGGTCATATATTTCTCCCTGATACCTCATACCATTTACTGCTCATGTGATACAAAACCACTTTCCCCAAACCAAAGCATTTCTCCCCTTCCTTGGCATATCGCCCCCTACACCTGCATGTTACATCCCCCCCCCCCAACATAGCCCACCAAAAACAGCATTTCTATTATATTGTATAACTGTATTGTATGTGTATACGGATGTATTATTAGACACATATATCTACCATTACCCTATACATGTCTTATAGGTCGCTATTTCATCATTGTGTGCAGAAGGCTTAGCCATTTATTCTAGTAATTACATATACTTTAAAAAAGAAATTGTCTGACGTCATCACAAAATGACGTCATCGATGTGGATAAACATTGGCCTTAATAACCACAGCTCTTGTCCTCCCATAAAATCGATCTATTTCCATAGGTCTGTGTTTTAATCTATTTCATATCAATCTGATGTCTATTTCTCATCTATCTATCTATCTATCTATCTATCTATCTATCTGATCTTTATTTATTATGCTTCTCTTTCAATCATCTGTCATCTAATATCTATTTATCTGTAATTGTTATATTATCTGTCTAGCAATCTATCTATGTATTCATTATATATATGTTATAAAATTCTTTTTTTTTCATTTATCTGTCTAATATATGCTATCTTTCTATCACCTATCTTTTATCTATCTAATCTATTTAAGCTATCTATCTATGTCATTATCTATTATCTATCTATCTATCTATCTATCTATCTATCTATCATCTATCTATCAATCTATCTAATTATCTGACTATCATCTTAATATCTATCTATTATCTATCTATCTATCTATCTATCTCCTATCTATCTATCTATCTCCTATCTATCTATCTATCTATCTATCTCCTATCTATCTATCTATCTATCTATCTATCTATCAATCTATCTAATTATCTGACTATCATCTTAATATCTATCTATTATCTATCTATCTATCTCCTATCTATCTATCTATCTATCTATCTATCTATCTATCTCCTATCTATCTATCTATCTATCTATCTATCTCTCTCTCTCTCTCTCTCTCTCTCTCTCTCTCTCTCTCTCTCTCTATCTATCTATCTATCTATCTATCTATAATATTGTATTGTGGCAGACACCAGTGACCCCTCACAGCGCTTCTCTGCGTCCTCTTTCGCTTGTTGTTATGTTATTCACAGTTGGTGCGATTTTCATGCGCTTCTAGGCCGTCTTGTCCCACATCCTTACATGATCGTAAATTCGGGATAAAATCGGTTTCTGACTTATATATATCAGAGCTTGGTTACATTTTCTGGCACGATATTAGTTTCCATTTGATCAATATCGAAATATAATATCTACCCATATATTTGCTCTGGGTAGGACACAGTACACATACGGATACAATTTTGCGTTTTCAGAATGATTAGTTGAAAAATTCTGAAATCTGCACAACACGATATGTTATATAAGGAGAGATCAAATGTGTAAGAGAAAGACACGACACATCCAGCTCTGCTACATCTGTCCTGGATCCAGAGAAATAGCCTGGCTGTGAGACTTACCAGCAGTCCTATGTAAACACAACCATAATATACATCTATGCAGTATATATTTATTTGTATATGTACAGTATATACACAGAGCAGTCAGGGAGAGTCCTGACACATCCAGACTGACGACACAGAAAGTAAATGGGAAAGATAATGAAGAGAAGAATCAATAGGACAGAGAGAGGCCAAAACTACTGCTATATACTATGTGAACAGGGTATATAGATGGGGATAGATAGATAGATAGATAGATAGATAGATAGATATGAAATAGATAGATAGATAGATAGGAGATAGATAGATGGATAGTTGGATGGATGGATGAATGAATAAATAGATGGATAGATATATGATAGATAGATAGATAGATAGATAGATAGGAGATAGATAGATAGATAGATAGATAGATAGATAGATAGATAGATAGATAGATAGGAGATAGATAGATAGATAGATAGATAGATAGATAGATAGGAAATAGATAGATAGATATGAGGTAGGTAGATAGACTAATAGAAAGGTAGATAGATATATAGATAGACATATAAATATGAGATATATGGATAGACTGATAGATAGAAAGGTAGATAAATGGATGAATAGATAGATAGATGATAGATAGATGATACATAAAAAGATATGAGATATATGGATAGACTGATAGAAAGGTAAATAGGTAGATAGATAGATAGATAGATAGATAGATAGATAGATAGATAGATATGAGATATATGGATAGATAGAGATAGATAGATGATACATAAATAGATATGAGATATATGGATAGACTGATAGAAAGGTAGATAGATATGTGAGAATACAGAAGAGAGATATAAGGTTTCCTCTAATTAATTAGATATTAAATCGATACATATGAAATTGATAGAAAGGAAAACCTGATAGATTTCTGAAATATGGGATTCCTCCTACACTAACTAGATACACCTGGATTAGATACCAGTATCCAGATGTCTATAAAAAACGTAAACGAAATTCCTCCCTAGGATGGAGCTTTGGATTTTTAACCCCTCCCTGGCTGGGCTTCAGGATGTATGCGCTCGCTGTTAGCAGTGACTGCCCTGGTATATATTGTATATTATATGCTTAGTACTCCTATAATTTGGGGCTGGGGGCTTCCTCCTCCGCAGTCAGCCTGATACTATTTTTCAGCCAATTAATTCCTGCCCCCTCCTCTGACCCCCATTTCATGGCCGTTTACTTGGCTGGACACAGATGAGCTCCTGGCTGGGCAGGACTTCTCCTCCATTATCTGCATTGTGTGAATGTGCACCGATAACCTGCTCAGTCCTGATAACGCCTCACCATCCATGACCTCATACATTGAACAGAATTCACACACAAAGCTGTTTATTACTGTCACAATTGTGTTTAGGGTTCAGGTTAAAAGGAGAAGCTGCAATACTAAGTTCATGGAGGGAAATGATATTTTAGAATAAGAAATAATGTTGTGACTGTCGGGTGTATTCACACGATGCAAAACAGAACATACATGCGGTGCTTACCAGAATTGCGACTTTCTAAAAAAAAAAATCACGAAATAAAATCTCGTGAAAAGCAACAAAAATGAATCTACTTGTTCGATTTGACTGCAGTTTAGTAACGGTGCGGCTTCCTGCCGCATTATTCCGCACTGTGTGAATACAAACACTGGGATAGTAACGATTCATGGTTATCTTGTATTTTCTGATCTGATATTTGCATTGTATTGATATTCTGTATTCCATTTGCAGCCTATGACACCTGGTGTGGGGTGGCACATGGATGCACAAAAAAGCTGGGACTAAAGATATGTGGTAGGTGGGAGATCCTTTGTTTCTTGATGTAGAGATGTAGCAGAGCTGACTTTGACTCCTGCTGTCTCTTATTTGCTTCTTTTGCACCTCACAGTGCACAGGTATATTGCATCAAAGCACAAGTAAGACCTTAGTACATAGCACCAGTGACAAACTCAGCTCTGCTGCATCTGTGTGTGTTGCTGTGTCCATACATCTAGTGTTATATATGGTGTAAAGGCAGCAGTGCGATGTGAAATATCGAGACACAAAAGAAAATGTCTGTTCATGTTAATAATGTCATTAATCTCATTTATTGAAATAAATCAAGTCCTCCAGATCCATCATTGCACATTCTAGTCACTGACAGCCTGGAGATGATGACAATTACCTGTGCGCCCCCTAGTGGAGGTATACAGAATAGCTGCACTCATCAGGCAGCAGGACTCACACTGAGAATATTAGTATAAGAAAAAATATCCTTGTACCGTGTTAGCCAGTGGATGTGAAATGAAAAAAATGTTTGAGAGAAGTCTTCAGGTATCAACTACTGAGAACTTCTCTCAAAAAAAATTTTCACTGAAAATATTAGGACATAGAAGCAAAGCCAGCATTGGGCATGTGTCTGTGGGAAGGAACTGGGTGGGTTGGCAGAAATTTTAGTGCATTTTAGTTGTTTTTCTTTTGATCTGCACAGGAATGTCTCAAAGTAAGAAATAATTCATGACAGTGATCCTGTATCATACACTATCACTGTTATATATCACTTACTATACTGTATTATACACCTGATCCCTTACTGTACTATACCGTATTATACACCCGATCCCTTACCATACTATACTGTATAATACACCCTATCACTTACTGTACTATACTGTATTATACACCCGATCCCTTAGCGTACCATACTGTATTATACACCCGATCCCTTACTGTACTATAATGTATTATACACTCGATCCCTTACTGTACAATACTGTATTATACACCTGATCACTTACTGTATTATACTGTATTATACACCTGATCACTTACCGTACTATACTGTATTATACACCTGATCCCTTACTGCACTATACTGTATTATTCACCCGATCACTTACCATACTATACTGTATTATACACATGATCACTTACTGCACTATATTGTATTATACACGCAATCACTTACTGTACTATACTGTATTATACACCCGATCCCTTACTGTACTATACTGTATTATACCCACGATCCCTTACTGTACTATACTGTATTATACACCTGATCCCTTACCATACTATACTGTATTATACACCCGATCCCTTACTGTACTATACTGTATTATACACCCGATCCCTTACTGTACTATACTGTATTATACACCCGATCCCTTACCGTACTATACTGTATTATACACCTGATCCCTTACCGTACTATACTGTATTATACACCCGATCCCTTACTGTACTATACTGTATTATACACCCGATCCCTTACCGTACTATACTGTATTATACACCTGATCCCTTACTGTACTATACTGTATTATACACCTGATCCCTTACTGTACTATACTGTATTATACACCTGATCACTTACTGTACTATACTGTATTATACACCTGATCACTTACCGTACTATACTGTATTATACACCCGATCCCTTACCGTACTATACTGTATTATAAACCCGATCCCTTACTGTACAATACTGTATTATACACCTGATCACTTACTGTATTATACTGTATTATACACCTGATCACTTACCGTACTATACTGTATTATACACCTGATCCCTTACTGCACTATACTGTATTATTCACCCGATCACTTACCATACTATACTGTATTATACACATGATCACTTACTGCACTATATTGTATTATACACGCAATCACTTACTGTACTATACTGTATTATACACCCGATCCCTTACTGTACTATACCGTATTATACACCTGATCACTTACCATACTATACTGTATTATACACCTGATCCCTTACCGTACTATACTGTAATATACACCCGATCCCTTACCGTACTATACTGTATTATACACCTGATCACTTACCGTACTATACTGTATTATACACCCGATCCCTTACCATACCATACTGCATAATACACCCTATCACTTACTGTACTATACTGTATTATACGCCTGATCACTTACTGCACTATATTGTATTATACACCCAATCCCTTACTGTACTATACCGTATTATACACCTGATCACTTACCATACTATACTGTATTATACGCCTGATCCCTTACTGTACTATACTGTATTATACTCCTGATCACTTACCGTACTATACTGTATTATACACCCGATCACTTACCGTACTATACTGTATTATACACCCAGTCCCTTACTGTATTATACCGTATTATACACCTGATCACTTACCGTACTATACTGTATTATACACCCGATCCCTTACCATACTATACTGTATTATACACCTGATTCCCTTACTGTACTATACTGTATTATACACCCGATCCCTTACTGTACTATACTGTATTATACAGCTGATTCCTTATCGTACGATGCTGTATTATACACTAGATCCCTTACCATACCATACTGTATTATACACCCGATCCCTTACTGTACTATACCGTATCATACACCTGATCCCTTACCATACTATACTGTATTATACACCCGATCCCTTACCGTACTATACTGTATTATTCACCCGATCACTTGCTGTACTATACTGTATTATACACCTGATCCCTTACTGTACTATACTGTATTATACACCTGATCACTTATCATACTATACTGTATTATACACCTGATCCCTTACCGTACTATACTGTATTATACACCTGATCCCTTACTGTACTATACTGTATTATACACCTGATCACTTATCATACTATACTGTATTATACACCTGATCCCTTACTGTACTATACTGCATTATACACCTGATCCCTTACTGTACTATACTGTATTATACACCTGATCCCTTACTGTACTATACTGTATTATACACCTGATCCCTTACCGTACTATACTGTATTATACACCTGATCCCTTACTGTACGATACTGTGTTATACACCTGATCCCTTACTGTACTATACTGTATTATACACCTGATCCCTTACTGTACTATACTGTATTATACACCTGATCCCTTACCGTACTATGCTGTATTATACACCTGATCCCTTACTGTACTATACTGTATTATACACCTGATCACTTATCATACTATACTGTATTATACACCTGATCCCTTACCGTACTATTCTGTATTATACACCTGATCCCTTACCGTATCATACTGTATTATACACCTGATCCCTTACCATACTATACTGTATTATACTCACGATCCCTTACCGTACTATACTGTATTATACACCCGATCATTTACCGTACTATACTGTATTATACACCCGATTCCATACCATACTATACTGTATTATACGCCTGATCACTTACCGTACTATACTGTATTATACACCTGATCCCTTACTGTACTATACTGTATTATACACCTGATCACTTATCATACTATACTGAATTATACACCTGATCCCTTACCGTACTATTCTGTGTTATACACCTGATCCCTTACCATACCGTACTGTATTATACACCTGATCACTTACTGTATCATACTGTATTACACACCTGATTCCTTACTGTACTATACTGTATTATACATCTGATCACTTATCATACTATACTGTATTATACACCTGATCCCTTACTGTACTATACTGTATTATACACCTGATCACTTATCATACTATACTGTATTATACACCTGATCCCTTACTGTACTATACTGCATTATACACCTGATCCCTTACCGTACTATACTGTATTATACACCTGATCCCTTACTGTACTATACTGTATTATACACCTGATCCCTTACCGTACTATACTGTATTATACACCTGATCCCTTACTGTACGATACTGTGTTATACACCTGATCCCTTACTGTACTATACTGTATTATACACCTGATCCCTTACTGTACTATACTGTATTATACACCTGATCCCTTACCGTACTATACTGTATTATACACCTGATCCCTTACTGTACTATACTGTATTATACACCTGATCACTTATCATACTATACTGTATTATACACCTGATCCCTTACCGTACTATTCTGTATTATACACCTGATCCCTTACCGTATCATACTGTATTATACACCCGATCCCTTACTGTACTATACTGTATTATACACCTGATCCCTTACCATACTATACTGTATTATACTCACGATCCCTTACCGTACTATACTGTATTATACACCCGATCATTTACCGTACTATACTGTATTATACACCCGATTCCATACCATACTATACTGTATTATACGCCTGATCACTTACCGTACTATACTGTATTATACACCTGATCCCTTACTGTACTATACTGTATTATACACCTGATCACTTATCATACTATACTGAATTATACACCTGATCCCTTACCGTACTATTCTGTGTTATACACCTGATCCCTTACCATACCATACTGTATTATACACCTGATCACTTACTGTATCATACTGTATTACACACCTGATTCCTTACTGTACTATACTGTATTATACACCTGATCCCTTACCGTACTATACTGTATTATACACCCGATCACTTACTGTACTATACTGTATTATACATCTGATCCCTTACCGTCTTATACTATATTATACTCCTGATCCCTTACCGTATCATACTGTATTATACACCTGATCCCTTACCGTATCATACTGTATTATACACCCGATCCCTTACTGTACTATACTGTATTATACACCTGATCCCTTACCATACTATACTGTATTATACACACGATCCCTTACTGTACTATACTGTATTATACACCTGATCCCTTACTGTACTATACTGTATTATACACCTGATCCCTTACTGTACTATACTGTATTATACACCTGATCCCTTACTGTACTATACTGTATTATACACCTGATCCCTTACTGTACTATACTGTATTATACACCCGATCCCTTACCATACTATACTGTATTATATACCTGATCCCTTACTGTATTATACTGTATTATACACCCGATCACTAACCGCACTATACTGTATTATACACCTGATCACTCACCGTACTATACTGTATTATACACCTGATCCCTTACTGTACTATACTGTATTATACACCTGATCCCTTACCATACTATACTGTATTATACACCCGATCCCTTACCATACCATACTGTATGATACGCCTGATCACTTACCGTACTATACTGTATTATACACCCGATCACTTTCCGCACTATACTGTATTATACTGTATTATACACCCGATCCCTTACCATACCATACTGTATGATACGCCTGATCACTTACTGTGCTATACTGTATTATACAGCCAATCACTTAACGTACTATACTGTATTATACACCTGATCCCTTACCGTACTATACTGTATTATACGCCTGATCACTTACCGTACTATACTGTATTATACACCCGATCATTTACTGTACTATACTGTATTATACACCCAATCCCTTACCGTACTATACTGTATTATACACCTGATCCCTTACCGTACTATACTGTATTATACGCCTGATCACTTACCGTACTATACTGTATTATACACCCGATCACTTACCGTACTATACTGTATTATACACCCGATCACTTTCCGCACTATACTGAATTTTACACCCAATCCCTTACCGTACTATACTGTATTATACACCCGATCACTTACTGTAAAAGTATGGACAGATAGTTTACTTGTATGATCCAAATATATCATGGTTATAAAAAAGGAACCAGGTAGAATCTGATGAAATCCAAAGTGTTTACCTACCCATGGTGAGCAAGAGCTACGTAATTTCAGCTCCTCTTAAGAGCCATTATCATGTAAAATGTATTATATTGGGTCTCCTGCTTACCATGTGCTGTTTAGAATAGTGGTATATTTTATGAGGCAGAGGATCCTTTGGGGTGCCTGCAAATACTACAAAGAGCGGGACTTGTATAATTTGTAAACACAGTCATGGCGCATGCGTGTCATTTTACTGACCACAGCACTGACTTATTACACAACCTCCAATGTAAGGAAATCCCACACATCACGCATGCGCACTGTAGCACTATACCAAGATTTTGGGTGACAACTACTAGCATACATGTACAGAGTCCATGAGGTGGTATAAAAAAAAATAAAGGTACCATATTCGCCATTTTGACCACTTGGACTTCCACCAATCATGAGAACGGGGTTCTGAGTCCCCTGTTTTAATGGTGCAACAGTTGCGCATGTGCATAGCTGCTTTATTCAACCTGTATGAGACTGACAGAAATAGCCAAACATAGTCTTTGAATACTGCAACAGCACTCATAACCATTTAAAGGGGTTCATGGGAATCTTTAGTAACTATTTACTACCGAGATTCTTTATGTGACGAACTGTGGGGGCTTCCAGTCTGGTTCTGACATTAGGTCAGGTGATTGGAACCAACGCTCAGCTCCCTCCTTCTCCCTCTGCTTTGTGCAGGTATAATGAATGCATGGGTGTTGGCAGACTCCATCATATAGACATCAAACCACTGAACAAGGAACAGAGTAGAGTGAGCCTTGGGGCCCCACCATTCCTAGTTATGCCATTGAACAGACGTATGAGAAGATAACCCGACCACAATAAGGACATCATGGATGGTTATCAGGAGGACAGTACATGTACGAGAAGATAACCTGACCACAATAAGGACATCATGGCTGGTTATCAGGAGGACACTACATGTATGAGAAGATAACCCCGACCACAATAAGGACACCATGGCTGGTTATCAGGAGGACACTATATGTATGAGAAGATAACCCGACCACAATAAGGACATCATGGCTGGTTATCAGGAGGACACTACATGTATGAGAAGATAACATGACCACAATAAGGACATCATGGCTGGTTATCAAGAGGACACTACATGTATGAGAAGATAACTCGACCACAATAAGGACATCATGGCTGGTTATCAGGAGGACACTACATGTATGAGAAGATAACCCAACCACAATAAGGACATCATGGGTGGTTATTAGGATATCAGGAGGACACTACATGTATGAGAAGACAATCCGCCCACAATAAGGACATCATGGCTGGTTATCAGGAGTAGACACTACATGTATGAGAAGATAACCTGACCACAATAAGGACATCATGGCTGGTTATCAGGAGGACACTACATGTATGAGAAGATAATCTGACCACAATAAGGACATCATGGCTGGTTATCAGGAGGACACTACATGTATGAGAAGATAACCCGTCCACAATAAGGACATCATGGCTGGTTATCAGGAGTAGACACTACATGTATGAGAAGATAACCCGTCCACAATAAGGACACCATGGCTGGTTATCAGGAGGACACTATATGTATGTGAAGATAACCCGACCACAATAAGGACATCATGGCTGGTTATCAGGAGGACACTACATGTATGAGAAGATAACATGACCACAATAAGGACATCATGGCTGGTTATCAAGAGGACACTACATGTATGAGAAGATAACTCGACCACAATAAGGACATCATGGCTGGTTATCAGGAGGGCACTACATGTATGAGAAGATAACCCAACCACAATAAGGACATCATGGGTGGTTATTAGGATATCAGGAGGACACTACATGTATGAGAAGACAATCCGCCCACAATAAGGACATCATGGCTGGTTATCAGGAGTAGACACTACATGTATGAGAAGATAACCTGACCACAATAAGGACATCATGGCTGGTTATCAGGAGGACACTACATGTATGAGAAGATAATCTGACCACAATAAGGACATCATGGCTGGTTATCAGGAGGACACTACATGTATGAGAAGATAACCCGTCCACAATAAGGACATCATGGCTGGTTATCAGGAGTAGACACTACATGTATGAGAAGATAACCTGACCACAATAAGGACATCATGGCTGGTTATCAGGAGGACACTACATGTATGAGAAGATAATCTGACCACAATAAGGACATCATGGCTGGTTATCAGGAGGACACTACATGTATGAGAAGATAACCCGTCCACAATAAGGACATCATGGCTGGTTATCAGGAGTAGACACTACATGTATGAGAAGATAACCCGTCCACAATAAGGACACCATGGCTGGTTATCAGGAGGACACTATATGTATGTGAAGATAACCCGACCACAATAAGGACATCATGGCTGGTTATCAGGAGGACACTACATGTATGAGAAGATAACATGACCACAATAAGGACATCATGGCTGGTTATCAAGAGGACACTACATGTATGAGAAGATAACTCGACCACAATAAGGACATCATGGCTGGTTATCAGGAGGGCACTACATGTATGAGAAGATAACCCAACCACAATAAGGACATCATGGGTGGTTATTAGGATATCAGGAGGACACTACATGTATGAGAAGACAATCCGCCCACAATAAGGACATCATGGCTGGTTATCAGGAGTAGACACTACATGTATGAGAAGATAACCTGACCACAATAAGGACATCATGGCTGGTTATCAGGAGGACACTACATGTATGAGAAGATAATCTGACCACAATAAGGACATCATGGCTGGTTATCAGGAGGACACTACATGTATGAGAAGATAACCCGTCCACAATAAGGACATCATGGCTGGTTATCAGGAGTAGACACTACATGTATGAGAAGATAACCCGTCCACAATAAGGACACCATGGCTGGTTATCAGGAGGACACTATATGTATGAGAAGATAACCCGACCTAAATAAGGACATCATGGCTGCGTTTAAGAGAAAAGAAAGTTCCTGTAATTATGGTCATATCCATTGGCAACTGATCAAGACAATGGACTGTCAAGACTAAGATAGAGGAAATCGTAATTATTTATATTTGCAAAAATGTTTCTCTTTGAATTGTCTATAATAATAAATATGATCATGTTCATGGGAAAATCCTTTAAATATGGAATAGGTGATGTCATTACTGTGCCATAACCCCATTATATATGATCTGCCGCTATACCATTTACAGTTGCGCCATTTTCCGCTGCTCACAGTTTGGCGCTCACTTTAGTTACTTTCCATGTCAGGGGAACATATATAGAGCAGATTTTCCTTCTCTCGAGTCATCCTAGACATCAAATAAATTTGAGCAATGACTGAATTCAATGATTATGATCCAGCAGACACTTCATTACGGGCACTTAATGATCTGGTGTAAATCAGTTAGATAATACAAGTCTGCTCGGGTAATCTGAGCGCTGGCATGGGTTAATGCTGTAAATGATTTGGAGACCCCCGAGGGGATCTGGTAATGGTGGAAGCAATGGGATCATAGAGTGTTGAAAATTTCTCAAGCTTATCTCCCAACAAAATACTGGTCTCCTGGGAGGAAAGATTAATGAGAGGCGCATTAGACGGGCAGGAGTCAGGCCTGTTTGGGAGAGATAGGCTTTCCCTAGGACCCCCTGAATACAATCAATCCAGACTATTCATTCCTCCCTCCCAGCAATGGGGGTTGATATTAGAGTATATTTTATATCTGTTTGTTTTATATCCTTTGTTATCATGGCGGTGAATCATACAAAGTCTCTTCTCGCCCCCATGGAAATATTATCTTAGACACCCAGAATTGACGTGTAGCGCTGCACACATGTTATCTGCACACATGTTATCCAGGTCTTGAAGGAAGTGTAAATTCAGCATATTAAGGACAAGGCAGAAATTCTTCTGAAAGTGAATTTTGGTCTATAAATAGCAGCTGGTGCGATTTAATGGAGCATTTTGCTAGCAGCTCGCGCAGTGTCTGGAGAGGGGTCCTCCTTCCATCATCTTTTTAATTTAGTAAGGCAAGCAGAGCTGATACAGTAACGCACCAGTGAACCTGTCTGCCAGATACACCAACCCAGGCTTTGTGTAATACCCCACCCTCCTGGACCAGGTGCAGGGCAATATGGGGGGGGGGGGGCTACAGAATCAGGAGGTGTATGCACAATGATGAGAGCAATAATCCAAATATAGTGGTCTTAGAACTGCTCGATGTTTACTATGTCACTAACTAAGCACAGGAAATATAAAGCAATTTTTGTGATGATCCCTTTAAGAAGACCCTTGAGTCCTGATATCTTTCTTTTACCTGTTTTCCTTTACCTGCATGTTTTCTTAGATCTCCGTTTTGACCATTCCTTGCTTATTGCTATCAATACATTGATATATTCACATAGTGGAAATGAATGAATGTCTCCAATTCCTCTTCCATTTCCATCAAAATATAAATCATGGTCTATTTTTGTCCTTTTCACATGGATCCCTGCTTACACTGCAATGTATGAGGGATCTGTGAAAACGCCCCTAAAACACTCTCTAGTTAATGTTCTTAAGAATAAAACCATCATTTTCATAGAAATGGAGCTGCTATGGAGAATAAGAAGCACATCTTTGGAAAGTGTAGAAGCTACTCTACAAGGTACTGGAATTGACTATAATGGGGGTCTATCAGGTGATTGTTGTTTTAAAACTGAAACCAGAAGAGGAAAAAGTCCGTGCAGGACCTTTCCCTCTGCCAATTTTCAGGCAGAAACTATGAGTCGACTCTGAAGTGCCGCACCTCCTATGAGGCGACCTGAAGCGACCGCAGGGCCACAGGGAGGGCGGCATTTTTGCTGACCTAAACCAGTCCAAGACAAGCTGTCCTGGACTGGCTTAGCATCACCGTCACTGAGCGGTGGATTGGGAGCGCCGCTGGAGCAGCAGCGCTGCTCCAGCGGCCGCCCCTCACGCTCAGGCAGAGAGCAGGTCCTCTCCCTGCCTGCTCTCTGCCTGCTAAAGACGAATGCTCCGTTCGGCAGCAATGTCTGGCCATGACTTACTACCTTCTCTCCATTCAGAATACTTGCACGCTTAGCCGAGCATAGTATCCATGATTATGGGGCATTGGGAGAAATAGCTATTGGTCATTTGGCTAACCACTAGTGTATAGGCACCTAAAGAAGCCGCTGGCGAATGCCCAGGGGACGTCTTCTCTCGTGTATTCCAAATGGCAGTTCGGGCCAAGATATATTCCCTGTAAACTAGATGCTATTGAGATGTAAATGACTACTTACCGTGTTGTGTGTGTGCCAATTTAATGGGAATATCTCTTCCCTCTCTATTATTATCATACTCCACATCTGCCAGCAGGTATTAAAATGTCTGGTTATCAAGACAAATACACAGGTTCTCTCCGTGGCATCAGAATTTGTGCCAAGTCCTTGATGTGACATCTTGGATAAGGAATTAGAAAATGGTTCTGTATTTGAAACAAAAATTCACACTTATCATGCTTATCCGGGAGAAGATGGCAGAGAACAGCACGTTGGATAAAATCTTGTCTGCTATCAGCGTAGGGTGACATCTGAGTTAGCGGGCCCCGTGCACACATCACAGTCTTTAATTTGGAATAGATGAAATCATTTATAGGTTTTTTTTTAGTCTTTTTTTTTTTTTGCACGTGCAGCTGTCAGAGGATTGTACAACAACACAGAAACATAGCCGTAAAGACAATCTCTATTACGCTCTATTCTAAGTAGCATTAAAGTAAAGTGGGTGACTGTTTATGGGGTCGGTAGGGCAAGATGTCTTATGTGTATGGTCATATGGAGGCTGAAGCCACATGTGGCATAAACACCGCGGTTTGGCCGCGGTGTATTACAATCCCTGCTATAAAGACGCAGAAGTTGCGGCACCCTCGGGGTCACAGAGTGAAACAGCAGTCTTCGGTCGCGTGGCAGGAGTCACTGCCAAAGTTGCTTTGGCGCTTTAGCCTTAAAGATACAGACTTATAACTCCAAGAAACTCACCGTGTACCAATCCCTACAAAGGGACTACACCATGGCCACCTACCTGGAGAGAATACGCCACCCCAAGCACAGACAGACCCTGAGTCGGTACAGACTGAGCGCCCACAACCTAGAGATAGAGACGGGGCGATACAGGCAGACGTACAAGCCACGGGAGAAGAGACTGTGCCAGCACTGTGACCAGGGGGTCCTAGAAGACGAGACCCACTTCCTGCTACACTGCACCAAATACTCAGCTGTGAGGGCCGTCTACTACCAAAGACTCTCTGCCCACATCCCAGACTTCATATCTGCAGACGAGAAGAGGAAACTCTACATCCTACTGGGAGAAGAAGAGGCCACTGTGGAGATCGCTGCCCAATACGTGACCAGCTGTCACCAAACCAGAGGAAGATGAGACTCCATGGACTGTTATATTTATCCCAAAACACCCGCCCCACCCACCCCCACCTCCCCATATAGCAGCCACCAACGAAGAGGAAGACGAGACTCCACGGACTGTTATACCCCAAACAAACCGCCCTGCCCCACCCCACCTCCAACCCCCCCCCCATATAGCAGTCACCAACGAAGAGGAAGATGAGACTCCATGGACTGTTATAACCCAAACCCCCCCCCCATACCCACCACCCACCCAACCCAACTCCCCCCCCACACACACACACACACTTTACTAGCTTTGGCAATGCCAAATACCTATTCGGACGTGCCAATAAAGCATTTTTTGATTTGATTTGATTTGACTTATAAAGATGCAGTTACACAGGGATAGGCTGGAGGAAGTAAGCAGGTGCAACTACTAGACAGGAGCAGGAATAGAACCCAGAGGTAGCAAATAAACTAGGTCTGCTAAGAAAGGCAGAACAACAGTGGCAATGTCAGGGGTGTAGCCCTGAATATTTATCTATTCTTAAAGTGTAGCTCCTATTTTTTTTCCTGCTGTTTGGTGAACATTTTTGTAATATAATTAACCTTTCTAACTTACTTTTAATAGAAAACAGGCTCAAGACTTCTCCTTAGCAACCTTCTAATTGAGCTGTTGCCAGTGAAAATCAGTATACAGTTGTATTACCAGTATGTAGGGGAATGGTCACTTCAGATGGTTGTATCTCTGGTTTTATACAACCTAGAAAAACGATTCTGGTATCACATGAAAGCTGAAATTAATCAGTATTAAAATAACCTGAGATACCACTAGCTTAGTATGCAGTCAGGAAGTTGAGCGATATATGAAGAAGTTCACTGCCTATAAAATTACATTCCTGACTGTGCTTTTAACTAGTGATATTTTCATTTTCTCTCACCATCCATGGGATAGTAGAGTTATTTTACCTAGGTTGTATAAAACCAGAGATACAGCCATCAATCCATGATCATGTGATACACAGTCCATGGTCATGTGATGGACACACAGGTGCACAGCTCGTTACAGCCACAGCACAGTAATCAGACATCTGCCTGGTAATGAGTTGTGCACTTGTGTGTCCATCACATGACCATGAACTATACATCACCTGACCATGGACTGTATATCACATGACCATGGACTGTATATCACATAACCATGGACTGTATATCACATGACCATGAACTATACATCACATGACCATGGACTGTATATCACATGACCATGAACTATACATCACATGACCATGAACTGTATATCATATAACCATGGACTGTATATCACATGACCATGGACTGTATATCACATGACCATGGACTATATATCACATGACCATGAACTATACATCACATGACCATGAACTGTATATCATATAACCATGGACTGTATATCATATAACCATGGACTGTATATCACATGACCATGGACTATATATCACATGACCATGAACTGTATATCACATGACCATGAACTATACATCACATGACCATGGACTGTATATCAAATGACTGATTTTTATCCACTGGAAGTAAACAATGAATGACAGCAAGCAGAGATCTAGAAACCATGAGGAATTGATACAGAAAGTATATTGGAAAATTGTATATCTTTTCATTTTATAAACGATAACTTTTATTTGCTGAAAGTGGACAATTCCTTTAAGTTTACATAAAAATTGAGGGCTGTTGATGACTATGTGGTACACTGTACCAATAAACCTTGGTGGTGAGAGGTGCTCAGAGCGAATTCTGCTACTTACTGCTCAGCACCGCTTTACAAAGTCCTCTGTGCTGCTGTTGCTTTTTTTTGGAAATGACATAGAAAGGGGAACAGGATCCCCTCTTCTCTATGGGGGAAATTTAATATGTCATGTATGTCAGCTTTCTGGAATACAGGGCACGAAAAAGTCCCACATTTTTATGTGCAAGTCAACTTTTTCTTTTTACCCTGCCCTTGCCACCTTCCTGAAAAGTCCTGTAATCCTTCAATACAGATATATCTATGACATGTAATAATGCTTGTGAATATTAGTGTATATGTATACGCCCAATGCAATGTAGTATATAACCTATAGTATCATAAGTACATCAGCAACCCAATGTACCCACCTATAGCTGTGCTTATCTGCTGGCACGATGCATAGTCAATGAACTTATGGTTTTAATGTGCGGTTGAGCTAATTTTGTTAATGCAAATTACCCGGTCGCTGTGTGTAGCTTTAATATGCAAAAAAGAAAAAATCCTGTTGCCTGGCAACTGATTCAGTCCCGGTATGTGGATGGTGTTGAAGAGCAATAGGCGGTAATAAATGAATGCCCTTGCTGGCGACGTGACTAAATCTGAGGCAATGAAAAGGATGCAATTACTTGTCCAAAGGGGGGAAAAACCAACAATGTCAAATTATAGTACAGTAAGAAAGGCTGAGACGTCACGTGGTCCAAAATAATGGCAGCAAATTATACAGAGGAGAAGTTCTGGACATGTGAAGGTCAGCTGGTTACTTTGTATTCCATTAGTTCTATTCCTGTGCAACAAAAAAATGCTATAATATATATATATATATATATATATATATATATATATATATATATATATATATATATATGAAGAGCTCAACGGAAAAATGGCCTAAGTCCACATTTTGTCATATTTCAAATTATTACCTAGAAAGCTTCTTTGTACCTCGTTCTATGCATTGGGTTTACAAGGTACCTAGGATTAATGACCTAAGTCCATATATTTCAATGCAGAAGAATTTACATTCAATGGAATAATGGCCTAAGTCCAATACAAACTTACTTCACTCTCGTTGGTCATTTTTTTCATTGAAATCGTGACTTCCGGTCTGTTGTTTATATTAGTGTAAAAACTTTGTCTTATTGTTTAAAAGGCTCTAAATCGACTTTTGCACATATTTAGCGCCGAAAAGGGAGGCAGGTAATTATTATTCTTCATCGTTTAATAATAGTAGTAATTAATTAATAATATTAAATAAATAATATTTATACATGAAGCTGCAATTTTTTTAATAAATAATACAATTTATGATTAGGATTAACGGTGTTCATTAGCTGATTACATTGGATAGATATATTCCACAATAATGCCCGTTTGCTTTAGGCTAAAACTTTAAATTTCGTTTTTCTCACAATATTGATTTTTGGACTTAGGCCATTTTTCCGTTGAGCTCTTCATATATAAAACACGGAGTAAAAATATTAGAAATAGAAGTGTAAGGCTCTATTCAGACAACCACGGCTGTGAATATGACCCTTTTTCATGGCCATTTTGCATCCACGGACACCCATTTTCAAGGATCCCTCATTGACTATGAGTAGGACATGTCCAATTGTTTGACAGCCCATTACAATGGACCATCAAAAATAGAGTTTTATGTCTAGGGATTTGGTGAGTCCTACCTTACCCTATCCCCCTCCATCCCCATTCTGCCCCCCTACCCTTTAAGAAAAAAACAAAAAACATTCATGTTTGTACTCCAATGGAAATAAATTGATATTAATGCAACAGTGTGGCAGCCGTAAAAAAAAACAAAAAACAAAACAAAACAAATAGAGCTTTAATAGTTAACAAACTGTTAAAAATAAAGTGAATAAAGAAAAAGAAATGTAAATCCCATCAATATTTGGTATGACCTTTGGCTTTTGGAGGAGGAGTCTTGGAAGTGATGATACGGCCCCCTCATAGCCCTGATCTCAACATCATCCAGTCTGTCTGGGATGACATGAAGAGACAGAAGGATTGGAGCAAGCCTACATCCACAGAAGATCTGTGCTTAGTTCTCCAAGATGGTGGCGGAGTGGCCCAGATCTGCCAGAACTGTCTGCAAGTACTAAGAGGAACCGATGGAAGGCAAAGGACAAAGGTCACACCAATATTGATGGGATTTAGATTTCTACTTAATTGACAAAACTAAATTGTTACTTCTATTTTTGCAGCTGTTTCCCTCATCTGCCTAAAACCTTTGCACAGCCCCGTACATCCTCAAGATTTCAAAAGTTACAAACTTGACTTAAAATCTAATCCAGAACTCAGCATTTGTGTAGACAGCCAAAACTAAACTGGTTGTGGCCAAGCATCACTGGCAGCAATTATACTGATCTATCCTATCACAAGATATCCCTAGAGGCCCGGGTATATAATACCACGTGGCATCTGTGTCTAACAACTGAGAAAATGGATATGTTTTACCCTTGCTTGGCCATACATTGCATAATCTGTCTCCGAGGGCATTGTAAGAGCAGTCAGTGGATGACAGTCATTGTCCAAATGATGTACAGACTCAGCATTTTAGGACGTTATTGGAAATTTTGGGCACAATTGACAAATCATCCTAATTGGCCAACAAAATCTGCTTATCAGAAAGCAACTGAAACATTGCCTGAAACAACACAAAGAGCAAAAACAGGGCCGTAAAGTGAAATGCATGGGTTCTTACAGTGGCAGCCCCAATCCCGGGACATGAAGGTGCAACTGTGGATTTTACCACCAAGCAGTAAATTGGTTATTAACCTGATCCCAGTACCTTGTAGAGGTGATAGCATAATTTCCAAATATGCCTCTGTTACTCAGCTTTGGAACCCCATTTTCATGTAAATCAATGTTTTAGTCCTATGCTTAGGAGGGGCTCCAAAGCTCAATAACAGAGGCATATTTGGAAACTGTACAATCCCCTCTACAAAGTACTGGGATTGGGTTTATAGCCAATATGATGCTGACAGACACAGCTATACTATATACAGTATACTATATATTATATACTGGAGAGTATAGGATGTAGCATATCCCTATTACATCCTATGGGATTTAGGGAAACAGCACAGTATAGCTACGCTTTTTCCATAACTTCATTTGGCCAGAGATACAAGCACTAAGATGAAAATACCCCTTTAAATGATGATAATGTTTTCTAACGTTCCAAATAGGGCAAGGTATCATCCATGGTGTTCACGTTATTCACTATAACTCAACCCCATAATAGTAATCCCTCAATAATATAAGGCCATTCTCCCCCATGAACCGGATAATACAAGGCGCTCCATTTAATTCCATGCCATTTACCAGGGCTCTGTCCTTTAATGCCAGTATCGACCGGAAAACATATGACCCACAACCTCTCCAAGGCCTCCGATTCCGCTATGTCCCTAATCGGCCATGTCACAAATATTAATTTACCCTTCTAGAATGTAGGTTATATAACAAATGAATGCCTGTTATGGAAGCAGTTATGGGAGAAGATAAGGATTTTATTATCCTTTCTTTAGGAAGCAGCAACAGGAGGATGAGTGAAAGTGGTCGAGCTATTAATCACACATGGCTGCCCCCTCTATCTGCCTGCTCAGTCCATAAACTTTGCCTGCAGGCTGTAATAGCATTGACTCATCCTGAACCGCTTCCCAGTGGCTGGTTAGTGAAGTGGAATCTGTCCGATCAACTTAATAAGAATTTACCTCTGCACCAAATGATGGAGAATCATTTGTCCTTTGCATGACTGGATTCCTTTTTTTTTTTTTTTTTTTTAATGTCGGCTGATGTCATTTGCAGATCAGCCTCCTATAGCCTGATAATCCCATAAATAGCCCTATGCACAGGCCCCGGTCAGGAGTTTGCAGGGTAACCTCACATTTGGTCTTGTGTTCCAAAGCCAGAAGTTGCGTCCATCGCCACCATGCTGAGGGATGACAAGAGCTTGCCCGTGACTTGTTCTTTTTGTAATGATGTAGGATTCCTGCAGAGGAATAACAGCTTGGAGGACAAGAGCAGAATTGTCAGTTCCTTCAAAGAGAGACAGTCGTCCAAAAACCTCCTGGTCTGTGAGAATATCGAGAAAGAGTCAAGGTTCAGGCGTACCGAGACCGATTTCTCCAACCTGTATGCCCGAGGTAAGTCTCTAACTCATATCAAGCTCTGGAATACTAATGGGCAACTTTTTGAGCCATCAATAACTATTGGAAGACATTATGTCCCATGGAAATATGGGATATTTATCATGAGAATTGCATTGCATATTTTGCATTATTTACGCTACATTTTTACTTTTACATGTTAATATTTTGCAAAACATTTTACTTTTATAAATGTTATTCATTCTAATTTTTTTTTACAATTTTTGTGCCATTATTAATACAGTTGTTGCATTACTTATAGAAAAATCAGCTTGTGTTATACATTTGTTCTCATTCAGTTATTTTAAGCTGAGATGATATATCTTATTGTTGTAATACTTTAAAGACATATTCAATTTTCTGCAAATAAATCAGGATTTTTCTTTTCATTTTTGGATGTAAGCAATGATAGTTTTAGCAAAGAGAGATCTTAAAAGTCATGAGAAATAAAAAGTATATTGGAAACTTATGTAACTGGGATATATTTTACTAAGAATACACTGTATTTGTTAAAAATAAAATCCCATTGAGGTTTTTGTTTTTGTTTTTTTACTGATGATTTTCTTAAATTTACTTACATGATATTAGGCAGGACAGTTAGATAGGCTACCTATAGACTCCTAATCCCATTGCAGTTTCTATTATACATTGCTTTGTATCATTTGCCTTAAAACCAATCTGGAATTTTGTAAACCCAAATTGTCAGATAGTTCTTAAATACTTAATGACGGTAACACAGAGATGACTGGTAGCGGGAGAAGATTAGACAGAGAAATATGGCTAATTCCAAATGAGACAGTCTACAACTGTCAGGGTGATGTGTGATAGCGCACTTAGTATTTTCTGCAGACAATTTGTATTCTCCTAGCCCAAGTCATATATAAAGATCCCAGCACCTAGCTGACACCCGCCATTGGTGATCCATCTTCTGCTCCTGAGATTTAAAGGCCGGCCTGCTAATAGCTTGTTTGTTCTGCAGATTTACTGCCTGCCAAGAATGGAGAAGAACCCACCATGCAGTTTCTTCTCGAGGTGGTTGACATTCTCCTGAACTATGTAAGGAAAACATTCGATAGATCCACCAAAGTCCTAGACTTTCACCATCCACACCAGCTTCTAGAAGGAATAGAAGGTTTCAACCTGGAGCTGTCGGACAACCCGGAGTCACTTGAGCAGATCTTGGTGGACTGCAGAGATACCTTGAAGTATGGAGTCAGGACAGGTAGGGTACTTGAATGGACCGTCAATTATGATGAAATTTATGGCCACTATCTATTCTATATGATGAGAAATAAGAGCTGAATAAACTCTTAAATTCACACTGAACACTACAATATAGATTTTACTACCAGGTTTATATCTATCATTGTAATAAAGAAGAAAGGCTTCTGGGAATACAATGTTAGTTAAAGGTCATGATTCAAAGGATATTGCCATCTTGAACATGTATGGCATATCCACAGTCATAAATGCCCAATAGATGTGGATCCCACCTCTGGGACCTTCACCTATCTCCGGAACGAGGGTTATAGTGCTTGCTTACTTCCTATTGGAACTCCCATAGAAGTCAATAGAGGAAAACACACATACAAGGCCACCTCTGTGTTCACAGTAGGTGCAAAACAAGGGTCGGAGGGACCCCATTCTTAAGATGCAGGTGCCAGGGTATAACATACATCTACTAGACAATCATGGCATGCAATATATATATATGGACGGCTCTTTTGGCAATGTCAGCTTGCAATAGAACGTCACTATTTGGCCATTGGGGTGCATTATCCCTTTGAACCAACAACCTGGAACATCTGCTGAGTCTTTTGTTCTATAAGCAATCTATACAATGCATGTTCTTGAGCAGCAGCAGGTCTCTCCATTGGTAAGACTTTACTAAAAAGATTGTAATTCACATAAAAAGCAAACTTAAGCTATGCCAAGGGAAACATCTCATTAGGTTAAACAGCAGCGCATGTGAATGCATTGCACATCCTGTACACGAGGGGCCCGTATATATAGACCCTGTGTGGGACGTGAAGCATATACTCTCATTGTGAAGAGACAGCTCAGTGTTCATTATCCTCTTTATGGACAATCAGATGAAGCTATTCACGTAAAGTGGCGGCTAAAACTTAAACGCGAATGGTTTTAATATGCCAAGTTCAAAATGACAAATCATTGCATGGTTAACGTTCCTTAAAGGAATCAAAATGGACGTAAAATCCGGATGTGTTTACAAACTGGATGCATTTCCTGATGTGTCTTTGTTGGTTTTAGACCTATAAGATATAAAGCAATTATAACATTATTAGATTTTCTTAGCCTTCAGTCTGTCACTGGAAGCCAGCATATCAACCTAGCCTGGCAGATAGATAGGTTATGGTCAATGGAACCAGTATATCACCCCAGCCCTGCAGATAGATAGGTTAGTGTCACCAGAACCAGCATATCACCCCAGCCCTGCAGATAGATAGGTTAGTATCACCAGAACCAGCATATCACCCCAGCCCTGCAGATAGATAGGTTAGGGTCACCAGAACCAGCATATCACCCCAGCCCTGCATATAGATAGGTTAGGGTCACCAGAACCAGCATATCAACCTAGCCTGGCAGATAGATAGGTTAGGGTCACTGGAACCAGCATATCACCCCAGCCCTGCAGATAGATAGGTTAGGATCAATGGAACCAGCATATCAACCCAGCCCTGTAGATAGATGTGTTATGGTCAATGGAACCAGCATATCATCCCAGCCCTGCAGATATATAGGTTAGTGTCACCAGAACCAGCATATCACCCCAGCCCTGCAGATAGAGAGGTTAGTATTACCAGAACCAGCATATCATCTCAGCCCTGCAGATAGAGAGGTTAGTATTACCAGAACCAGCATATCATCTCAGCCTTGCAGATAAATAGGTTATGGTCACATAAATCAATTAGTGTTTTCCCGTTGTGAGTCGATACATCCATTTCTGAGATATCAGCATTTTTTGTCAATATGAAAATGAGCTCTTTGCAGCAACAAGAGAACTGCCATTGCTCCAGAGAGGAAAGTGGAAACTCCCTCATTGCTCTAAAGAGCTTACTTGCATATTGACAAAAACAGTGCTATCTCAGCAATGGACAAGGGGAAAATACCATCCATTTCAGGTGACCCTAACCTATCGTGGGAACTAGGATGATGTGCTGGATTCTGGTGACAGACTCCCTTTAAGGAATGTGCTATGGCCAATTTACGTACAATTTAGGTATGAAAAGAAATCCGCAGAAGAACGAGGAGAACATACAAAATAAATGCACAGGTTGCCTTGGTCAAGATTTTATCTCAAGACAACCACAAAGCCACTAAGCCACTAAAATCATAGAGATCAATATCCATATCTGTATTACGGTGCAGGAATGCGTGAGCCGCATAGTGATTCTCTGCTGTAGCTCATAGTGAAGGATCGTGACATCAATATTTTCTAACTGGCCCAAAGAACCACCACTCTAAAGGAGTATTCCTTCAATACATTGCCATATCCACAGGGTATGCTTTAATAGGATCCACACTAGGATCCACAACTGCCTAAAAACAGGAGACCCTCAACAACCATCCCACCTGATTAGATGGTCACCAACCACTGCATATAGTCAGGGAACACATGAGGAGTTGACAGTGCATGCTTGGCAGCCACCACTGCCTGCTTGGCTACACATTTGTTTGGCTGCCCTTGTAAATATACACATGTGCAACCTCCTCTCAGCTTATTCCCTTCTTAAGATCCCTTACCCCCTACCTCATCCCTATAGTGAATTCTTGATAGTGATGGTTACAGATGCTAAGGCGTTTAATCCACCTTAGGGCCTCTTCACACGGCGGATACTCTGGCTGATTCGGAACGTGTAAACGTTCCGAATCAGCAGTGTTTAAATAGGTCCCATTGCTTTGTATGGGAGCCGGCATACGTGCGCTCTCCATAGAAATGAATGGGCTGCTTTTTTCCATTCATTTCTATGGGGAGCGCGTGTATGCCAGCTCCCATACAAAGCAATGGGACCTGCTTTAAACGCTGTGTGAAGGGGCCCTAAGTGTGGTTAGGGTAATCTGTGGGTCTCCTTGGCTTATGGGCCAGATGGAAGCTGCAATCTCAATACTGATGCTGGTGCTTATGGGCCCCCTAAGGCTCCTGGGCCCCAATGTGACTGCACCCTCTGCACCCTCTCAAGTTACGCCCCTGGCAGCAGCTCCTGCAGACTTGTGCCACCCCTATAATACAAGTAGGGTCATGCATCTGAATGGTTGCCTTGTCATAGTATGGCAGCTACACTATTTGCCTTGGCTCATGGGAACTAAATGACTCAAAGGAACGTTCTCTTTGATGACCAATCCCTTCTAACCAAAAAAATGTAAAATTTCTTAAAATTCTGAATGCAATAAGCAAACTCCAAGAGACTCTGTATACAGAAGGTGTTCTCTTGTCCCAGGTGCTGCGGCAGGTGGCTGCGGCATCTCCACAATGTGCGTACCATAGGTTTTATTATAGCTGTAGGCATCAAAGTGAAATATAAAAGGCCCCATTGTCAGGTTATAGACAAAACCTATACGACTTGGCTTATAAACGCCTGGGTGTGGTTGTATAGGAAAACAATAGTCGGAGCGCACCTGCTACGAGTAAACACACGAATTCCAGGCAGATGTCCCCATTATGAGCATGACCTGTGTCATCCAGGTGTATTTACCCATGATCTAGAGCACAATGTCACTGTTACCATAGCAATCTGATGTCTGCCGGTGTGTATATGAAGGGGATATACTCAGGACGCCTCCGTTTTTCGTTCTTCACATCATTAACTGTAATCAGAATGTGCGGCTAATTACGGCGCTGCGCTCTCGGCTAATGGCGGCCCTTCTAGTGCACAATCCTAAGTAATCTCTTCTGTCATTAGCATTAATAACCCCCAAGCTTTCCAAAGCCGGAGCCGGAGTTAGTATTTTAGCGGCAGACATGTCGGAGAAGGCAAATTTGGTTGCCTTTAATATTGCACAAGCTGTTCATGACCCAGCCATCTGATTTATGGAGCAGTATATGGCCTGAATGGGTTTTCTCTTAGTGCTTCGCATTTCACGGAATTTTTTTTTTTCGTTCGCCAAATACATTTTATAGGCGCAGATGTCAGGTCTTCCCATTACACGAGAGCTTACGCTCCCTAATACATATGAAATGTTTCAGTCGCTGTATGACCTGTGGAATATGACCTGATAGAGTGAACCATTCTGTATCACTACTGCTGTGGTCTTATATACTGTACTGCAGAATATGGCGCCACTATATACTCGATATCATCATATTCAGAGTTGTCAATAACAAGGGCATACATACTAAAGAGACAAACCAAATGGAGGACATGGTTGATCCTCCCCATCGTTGAGCCTATTCCCTTGCCAATGGATGGTGAACACCTATATAGCAGTTTGGAGGGATTGGGCCAAGGTATGAAAGGGGGACCAGTATCTGATCCTTTTTACTGGCTGGTGAAGCCTTGCCAAAAGACAAATGCTGGATAATCAAATAGAATGAATTATCCGCCACTTATTGTAGTCTTGTAAGGTTGCAGACTGGTAAAAGTTGGCATCAAAATGATATATGATATTTTATATATGGTGCCCTCTGTTCTGTTTCTACCACAGGTCAATACTGTTAGCCCCTTGACTATTATTCCTACAGAAGTGGCTCAGCCGTATTGTCTTTTACCAGATACAGTACCACCATCATTTTCATGTCGTGTCTCTCATTGCAGCAGATTCCTATTAAAGGGAATGGCATTGAGTTGCAATGCCAGACACAGCCGAATAATACAGGTGGTGCTGTGTCTGGTAAAAGCTGAAGGGGCTGTAGCTTGAAATGAGAAAAACATTTTTGAATGAGTTGGATTTGTCATAAATTTTCCCAAAATTTTCAGTTCAAATGAAGCTGTAACTCTTGGGGTTCATCACCCACAAATCACAATTATACTGTGGGGTCTCTTGAGACTCGGGGGGCGTGTGGAATCATAATAAATTCTGATACTCACCTTCCCTCACATCTCCTGGGCTCTCTTGTGGTCGTCTTCGGCGTATTCTGCCTCTTCCGGCCTCCTGGGTGACATCATGGAAAATGCTGCAGCCTGTTATTGGGCCTCAACAGTCAGATGGGATATGCATAATTCATTATATCAATATAATTTCTGGTGGCGAACAAAACTAAATGGACAGACAAACCTCATGAATCGTCAGCAAACTAATTTTGCAAGCTATAGTGCTACATTGAGAACAGAAACCTCTTCATTCTCATCATTGGTCATTGTTCAGACCAGCATTCATCATAGCAGTTATTATTAATAGGTCATTTACCATAATCGGTACAGGACCCTTTAAGGGTGGTCCATAACTACAAATTACAAATTTGGTAAGTAATATTTATTTCAACTTCCACTTCTTAGGTCATCCTCGGTTTTTCAACCAGCTATCTACTGGATTGGACATGATTGGATTGGCTGGGGAATGGTTGACTTCAACAGCAAACACAAACATGTAAGTTACATTTACATTTTAATTCTGTTTATGTGATATCATGAAATTGTGGATCTTGTTAAAAGGAGTCTGTCAGTTCTAAAATACCTCCCAGGACAATAATGGGAGCAGAAGCATACCTTTTTTGGCATAGAAATAAATAAATCTTCTTGCAGCCTCCACAAGGGGGAGCTAAGGAGCCTATTGCAGACATTACTGATTACAATAAATTCCAATAATAAATCAATGTACAAGAAGCCTCTGAGCTCCCTCTAGTGATGACTGCAGGTAACTAGAGATGAGCGAACACTAAAATGTTCGAGGTTCGAAATTCGATTCGAACAGCCACTCACTGTTCGAGTGTTCGAATGGGTTTCGAACCCCATTATAGTCTATGGGGAACATAAACTCGTTAAGGGGGAAACCCAAATCCGTGTCTGGAGGGTCACCAAGTCCACTATGACACCCCAGGAAATGATACCAACACCCTGGAATGACACTGGGACAGCAGGAGAAGCATGTCTGGGGGCATAAAAGTCACTTTATTTCATGGAAATCCCTGTCAGTTTGCGATTTTCGCAAGCTAACTTTTCCCCATAGAAATGCATTGGCCAGTGCTGATTGGCCAGAGTACGGAACTCGACCAATCAACGCTGGCTCTGCTGGAGGAGGCGGAGTCTAAGATCGCTCCACACCAGTCTCCATTCAGGTCCGACCTTAGACTCCGCCTCCTCCGGCAGAGCCAGCGCTGATTGGCCGAAGGCTGGCCAATGCATTCCTATGCGAATGCAGAGACTTAGCAGTGCTGAGCCAGTTCTGCTCAACTACACATCTGATGCACACTCGGCTCTGCTACATCTGATGCACACTCGGCTCTGCTACATCAGATGTAGCAATCTGATGTAGCAGAGCCGAGGGTGCACTAGAACCCCTGTGCAAACTCAGTTCGCGCTAATAGAATGCATTGGCCAGCGCTGATTGGCCAATGCATTCTATTAGCCCGATGAAGTAGAGCTGAATGTGTGTGCTAAGCACACACATTCAGCTCTACTTCATCGGGCTAATAGAATGCATTGGCCAGCGCTGATTGGACAGAGTACGGAACTCGACCAATCAGCGCTGGCTCTGCTGGAGGAGGCGGAGTCTAAGATCGCTCCACACCAGTCTCCATTCAGGTCCGACCTTAGACTCCGCCTCCTCCAGCAGAGCCAGCGCTGATTGGCCGAATTCCGTACTCTGGCCAATCAGTGCTGGCCAATGCATTCTGTTGGCGTGATGAAGCAGTGCTGAATGTGTGTGTTTAGCTCAACTACACTGGTGGAGTAGTTGAGCTAAGCACACAGATTCAGCTCTGCTTCAATCAGCGCTGGCCAATGCATTCTATTAGCTTGATGAAGCAGAGTGTGCACAAGGGTTCAAGCGCACCCTCGGCTCTGATGTAGCAGAGCCGAGGGTGCACAAGGGTTCAAGCGCACCCTCGGCTCTGATGTAGCAGAGCCGAGGGTGCACAAGGGTTCAAGCGCACCCTCGGCTCTGATGTAGCAGAGCCGAGGCTGCACAAGGGTTCAAGCGCACCCTCGGCTCTGATGTAGCAGAGCCGAGGGTGCACAAGGGTTCAAGCGCACCCTCGGCTCTGATGTAGCAGAGCCGAGGCTGCA